>NC_081204.1:29752633-30352633 GCF_902713425.1 Acipenser ruthenus | reverse complement strand
GCCGAGTTGGTGGACAGAGCCGAGGTCAAGGAGCCAGGGGACAATGAAATCTGGCTGCACAAGGACTCGAGCCCCTATGCCATTCACAAGATCAGAGCAGCTACTAAATGATGCTGGCTGCACAATGCTCATGTTAAAGATATTTTAATGCAAAAAGCAATTAAAATGTCTTGTTTCACATGCTTCCTAACAAGACATTTAATCAACAAATCAAGATGATATATATATTTTTTTTGTGATTTTGCTGCGACTTTGTAGGGGCACAGATCAGCTGGGAGGCTAGCTAACCCTTCACATGCAAACTGACAAGGACTAGCAAGTGAGCAATTAATTCAAAGCTTGAGATTAACAATAGAACTGTGGAATGTAGAGCTCTGATAAAAATAAATAAATAAATAAATAAATAAAAAGCCATGGTTATATCAATTCCCCTTTAAGACAGATTCTTTTAATTCTAAGGGGATTTTTTTTCTACATCAGTGCCACCTAGTGGTTGAATAGTGTGCTATGCTTTGTAACAAGTAATGGAACAAGTTAAATGTTTATTTTGTATTGTATTGTAAGACAACACCAAAACCAAGGCAATCCTAAAACCTAAATAATGAGCAAACTTACTCCTTTACTCTTTTGCTTCTGAATTACCAATGAAATTGACATGTGTGTGCTTTAGGAAACAGTGTTCAATAAAGGGGTTCTCAATGTGTCCTGTTTTAAACTGGAATAAAGTTAAGAGCCTCCTTTTCTTTGTTTTTATTTTATTATGTCATTTTCCCACTCAATATGCAATATTGTGAATGTTGATTGTGGTGCAATAGGCTCTTGCCAAGCCAAAACCTGAGTCTGAACAGACTGCACTGAGACAGAGATAAGCACTATCCCAGAGTGCCAGTAGAAGAATCGGAGAGCTGCTCTTTGAGCTGCAGAGTCTCAAACTGCAATGCTGTGCAGCTTTACATTATACAGCTCATTCTTTGGTATTTTGTTTATACTCTTAAACATTGGAAGCTGACACATAGTTAATGTGCATGGTTAACGGTATGAATCCAGTCATCTGATTTATCCAGAGATAAAAAACAAACAAACTGCAACTCTGTGCAGAAACCACTGTGAAGATATGTCAGCTAGTCTCAGCTCTCTACACCAAACTGTCGTTTTTCCAGAACACATTCCCCAAACCCAAAACACAAATAAACACAGACGTTTAATTCTGGGCTTGTAAGTAGTCTTCAGTCATTTTTTTTTTTCTTCAGAAAAAAAAGTCGCAAACAAGATTTAAGTAAATTATATAGATGTATATACAGTTAAAATCTAAACATTACATTTGGAATGTCATAATTAATGATAATGATTCATACTAACTACTAATAGCACTGACAAAGATAATTAAATGGTAGGATATGTCAAACCAACTGAGCTATAAAACTGCCAAAAAAAAATCCATCCCATCACTTGAATTAATAATTCTATATTCATTATTTTTGAAGGAAATAATTATTGGAGTATACCACCCACCCACAATATCAACATGCAAGCACAGGCTACCTCCATACCTGTGGTGAATTAGAAGTCAAAATCGTTTGTATTAAAATTAAGTCGTCCTCAACGTTAGATGGCAGTGTTTTATTTTTGTATTATAAATATTTCACAATTGTGACAGCCAGGTGTTCCCGTTGTCTCCCTGTCGGAACTGAGGCAAGCTCCGGGTCGCAGGGAGTGGGGTCGGTGCTTGAGCTGCTGTTATTACCGTGAGTGCGGGAGAAGAATCCAGGCAAGACCGCTGTGTAGAACTGGGTACCGGTCAGCTAAAATTCGGTTTGGATCGGGAGAGGGCAGCACGAAGCTTCAGAGTACTGTAGATTCGTGTTTCGGCTCGGCCGGGAACAGTTTGCCTGTGTGGACAGCGCTGGAGAGTGAACCGGGTGTAGTCAGCGAGCGGCCGGGAGGCTGCTGTGTTGGTTTGGGGCACTGCCTGTCAGTAGCCGGGGAGCGAAACCGACGAGGATTTATTCCTGCCTGGGGGCCGGAGCCTAGGGGAAGCGGTTGGACAAAGTGTACGTTACAACCAACACAGTCCAGACAGCATCACGGACGGAATTATTGATGGAGCCGGTTAACAAGTCGGCAGTGAGACTCGGGCTGGGGCAAGATCAGTGCATTATAATATCCTTTGATGATTATAACATATCGCTAGCAATGTGAGGCAAAACCATTTGCTCTAGAAACCCCCCAACGTCAAACGGTATAATCATATCGTGCACCTTGGGTTTTCGTTTGATCAGGCTGTCCGATTGATTTGTCATGTAAATACAAATTCCTCTGCATAGCAGTTCGTCCCACACCTGAAATAAGTTGTTTGTAATATTACGGGCGATATTTCTTTATGGTGTGGGAGATTTATCAGGTAGGAAGTTGTCAGCTTTACCATGGCAACCACGCTTACCTGTAACACCATTTCACCTTCTGCGACGCTACTTTGTCTTATGTTAGTTTATTTGAAGTGCGACTAAAAATAAATAACACTTCGTTTAAAACAAAAAAAAAAAGTGTTTTCCGTGGTAACTGGGTAAGGTAAACGGGTGTCACATTCCCTGTCAAATCGATACTTCTGCCTCTGCTCCGCCTTTAGTATTTATAATCTGTTCTAGGACACCCCCACACACGTAGTGTAGTGCTTTCAGATCCGGAAAATGTATGCAGGTTTGAGTTGCATCGCTTTTTAAAATTCTTGCAACACCCGGACCTTTAGGAAAATAATTTGAGTGGGAATTGTAAGGAAAAGCTGCCGAAACGTCTTGTGTTTCTTTTGCTATTCATGCTGGTAAAGAAAGGCGTTAAAGTTAAAACCAACATTTTTAATGCTACGTGGGTTATGTGTTTTACATTCGGTCCCTTTGACAAATGAAATGCATTTCAATTAGATTCGTGTCTCTGTAAAGTGACACTGTTTCTGGTGTAGTTTATAAACCTTCACCATTTAAATAATCTTACCAACAGGAATAATGGAATATGGTTTGTAGAAGGGACTAAGAAATTATTTACATATGGTTTTGTTTCTAAGCAAATGATCCCTGACAGGTGGAGTGGTTTCAAAGTCTAGTCGTATTGGTTGATAGCTAGAATATTTATTTTGCAAGTGAAATGGGCCAGGATGTGACCTCACATTCTGACGCAACCTTTGTAAAACTTACTGTGTGCTGCACAGATTTATTTTTCCAAACATTTGCTGTTTTAAAGGTAATCTGCAAGGTAATCTACAAGGTATTGACTCTTTGCTCATATTTGGGCCAATTCTTTGATAAAGGCGAGCAAAGCGCACCTCAGTAGTCTATATATAGATGTGGTTAAACAGGTGTGGCACGCGACACTCCTTGTACATTTTATATCACACAATATGTCGATGGCAACCCTTTTCAATTTAATGCATACATTTCAACTGAAACGCAGGCATTTACTGTACAGTCTGCAACATTCTCGTTCAAATTATAATGTACTGACAAAAAGTACTGAAATAGAAATGTGGTTAGGATCCCTGTTTGTACATTTTATACTTAAGTACAAGGACTAGAACATTCATTGCTGCCTGTCTATTATAATGTAGGTTAAGAACAGTGTTTTGTAATATAATGCAAGTACTTGATGTAAAGAAAGCTGAAGAGGAGCAAAACATGTTAGTATATATGGAAGAACATACTTGTATTTGAAATACCCTAGCAATGTTTGTGGACACATGAAGAAATGCAACAAGAGTTGGAAAGACTTCCATTTATATACATTCATAAATCAGACATTTTGTCTAGCTTTGATCTTGTGGTGGTGTAGGGGAACAGTTTCTTCCTCAATGCTTGGGGACTTTGAGTGTTAGCTTGTGTAAGTCCTTGGCGTGATTCGGCATGCCTTCAAAAGCAGCTGTTGGTATTTGTAAATAAATATCAGGTTGTCCTCCAGTTAACTTGCTTGAAACCCCAGAGTAGTGACCAGCAACAGATGACCAAAAACGAGAGGCTGTGCTGAGTTTAGTGATTGCTATGAAAAGGGTCAAAATGAGAAGTTGTAGCTGTGGTGGTGGATGTTTCTGACATGGCTTTCTTTATTTAAATGAGCAATCAGCCTGTGAAGCAGCTTCCCTTTCAAACTGTCCAACTGTGATAGTAAATCAATAATGGAGGCAATATATATATTTAGGCAGCTCTGTAGAATGATCAGATTAGGGGCTTCCAAGTGGCGCATCCAGCAAAGACGCTCCGTGTGGAGTGCAGGATGCGCCCTGTAGCCTGGATGTCGCCGGTTCTAGTCCAGGCTATTCCACTGCCTACTGTGGATGAGAGCTCCCAAGGGGAGGCGCACAATTGGCTGGGGGGAAGGGGGAGGGTTATCGGCTCACCACGCACCAGCGACCCCTGTAGTCTGGCCGGGCACCTGCGGGCTTGCCTGTAAGCTTCCCGGAGCTGCGTTGTCCTCCGACGCTGTAGCTCTGTGTTGGTAGGCCTGCAGAGTGAAAAGAAGAGGTCGGCTGACGGCACCGCTTAGGAGGACAGTGTGTGTTTGTCTTTGCCTCTCCCGGTAAAAATCAATTGGTGACTACTGAATTAAAAAAATAAAATAAAAAATGAATGATCAGATTAAAACGTTTCCTCTTCTGAGAGTCCCAAAGGGTTCCAGTTTGAAATCTCTGTCTCATTTGTATGCACTGGAAAAGCGGATTCTGCCAGAGTTCATTCTCAGTAGTTCTAGTTTGGCTATTTCTGATTAAGTGGTTTTAACTGCTGCATACTGTGTAGGAGATCCCCGGTTTGAATTTAGATTAACAGTCGCAGTTCATCCCACATAAAGGACCGGCATGCTGAGAGCGCTGCCTTATTTCTGTAGACCTAACCACGGTAGAGGTGGGCCTGCTTTGGTTTCAGAGAGGATCAGGTCCAACCTTTTTGAAGCACAATGTGTAAAAGCATTGCTTAAACAGAGTTAAAACTGTGCAGAGAGAGAGAGAGAAGCCCTGTGAAACTTTCATCCTAATCCCTAGGCTGCCACTTGTTCCTTAACACTTGTGTTTAAGCTGTGAGAGGCCTGGCAGTGAAGGACGGATTGAAGGAGCCCAGGCTGCTGTCTCTGATTCAACGCTCAGGAGAGTACATGTGAGTTTGTATTCTTTTGTTTATTAAAGTTGTGTTCACCAAGACATTGAAGAATCTGGCAGTAGCATTACAGTATCTTCTACGCTGAATTGTATCAACCATCTGTTTTAAGGTGTAGCTCAGTGATAACCACAGATAGGGTGTTAATGTAATCCAGCACGAGTCACCAGTGCTGTAAAATGCTCTAAAAAAATCCAGCTGTGCCTTATGCCAGCAGGGTATAGATTGATCCCCTCAACTGTAGTTTGATCTTGTATGGTGCACATCAGCCTCAGTAAAGTCTCATTTGCCAGCAGGTGATTTGTCCAGGTTTTTGACACTGTAGTTTGTTCTTTGTCCCTTTTAGATTACAACGGAGCCATTCATTTAAAGCCAGCATCTAACAGTAGTTTCAGGAAATGTCAGGAGCAATAATGATAATCTGTAACCGGAACATTTCAGCTTTGCCAAGCAGGATGCAGGAAAGAACGCGTTTTATATTGTAGATAATGTATCTGTGTATTTTCCTTGTGTAGCTGTGTTGATCAGCAGCATCAGTTCTTCTCCTGAATTAACCACAGACTTTAATTAATTACATTTTTAGCCTAGAACAACTTCCAGTAGCATGTGTCCAAAGCTTGATACTGTCACAAGCAGAGCTGATCTGGCAGAAAACAAAGAAAGCTGCAATAGAATCTAGACCATGAAAGACAGAAGTTAGATGCGAAGTGGTTTTTTTTCAGTTTCAGTTCAGCAGCACAGAGAGTCAGGGCATGAGCTGTTAAGATTACTTGTGGTAGCATGACATTTTGTCTCTTGATAATAAGTTTGTGCTTACAGGATGTTACAGGGCAAAAAAGGGGGCAGTCCTCCTGCTTGGGGCAACAGCATTAGGTCACACCAATAAAGGCACTCTGTCTTGCATTAGATGAAGGATCTGCTGGACTGTTTATAGCACTGAGTGCCACATGGAAGACAGAAGTACAATATATGTATTGTATATTTCCTGAATAATTTCAGGCAATAAAACAAAAGTGTTGGGGTGGTTTTTAATTGACATTTGATTAAGTTCGTGTAACTTTTCATTGTGCTCTGCTTACACAGGACTGTTCTTGACAATGATAATCCGCTGGCTTGTGATGTCAGAACAGTAAATTATGACTTTACATGGGCCAGACTGCAGGCACTACCCGGGTACTGCGTGATCATTTTGCAAGCTGATCTGCCAGTATTGTAGTGTGGCTGGGTTTCAGGGTCGTTATGCATACATTCTAGTTGGCTTTCCAGAGCTTAATTAGACTCGCATGCTTACAACCCCTTAGTATGAAAACTGTAGGTGTGCTCTGGTTGTGCTGTGTGAGAGAGTAAGAGTGTTTGTGGTTCCAGCGTACATCAGGAGGGTAAAGTAGATCATGGGCTTAATAATAATTCTCCCAAATCCTAGTGGAGTGAAAGGAACACTGTGAGTAAAGCCCTATACCGGGGATTGCAGAACTATGGGAATTGCATTCTTTTTTCTTTCTCAGTAGTTGGAGTGCTTCCATTCTCTGCCTCTACCACTAGCTTAGTTTTTGACTTGCAAGTCTTTTTAAATGCCACTCATCTGCCAGGTAATTTGAACACCTCTACTTTTTTAGATGCTTGCTCCTGTTCCTGCATCAGCAGTGCAGTATATCTCCTAATACAGAGCACAGGATGGCTTCACCCTTTGTGAAATCCTGATATATAGAGGTGTCATGCAAATAACCATGACCACTTTTTACAAAGCAGCTTGTGAAATTAAAATGCATTGCACTGCAGTGCACAGAAACATGATTTCATTCCTCTGTTATGTTATTCATTATGTCATCAGTAAACATTCTTGATGATCACTGTATCTCTCTCTCTCTCTCTCTCTCTCTAGGTTGGACATCTTATTGAATCCTGATGTAGTTGTGAAAAGTCCAGTGCCACAAATTACCATACCAGTTAACAGCAGGTTTCACATCATACAAGGTAACTCTCTGAAATTAGTTGAAATCTGGGCATAACTGATATGTTTAAACAAAAGTGCTAATGTAATACAGCAAGTAAGAGCCTAGTTCACAAAGCTTAGATAATCTTTCCACTTGGAGTCTAGTGCTTCCTATGTACTGCGTTTTACAAACGTCATCGTGCTAATCAATAACCCAGGAAGCACTGCAATTCAATCCGGTTCAGATGTTGAAAAGTGGTTCCTGCAGTCACATGACATGATTTTGTCTTTGCTGTTGTCATTTTCAGACACAGAAGAGGCTCTTCTCATAGACATCCCAGTTAATTGTGAGTATCAATTATCAACTCTGAGCAGTTTCAATGAACAAAGGTTTATATAGGGAGGTTTCTCATTGTGTCCTATTCATTTTGGAGTTTAATATCCTCTGCTACAACTGTTGTTCTTGTTGTATAATATCAACCACTAACGAAACACCATTGCACCATAATGAGTTCCGGAGTCGAAGCATCCTCTTGCAGAACAAGCCTTATTTCCTAACCTGCAAAGTCACACGGTGAGTCGGTGGCTCTTGGCCATTAGGCTTAACGCTAGACCAGCCTGCCTTGACTTTTAGGTACGTTGTTGTTAAACAGGGCTGCAAAGAACCACACAGCAGGTAGTAAACAGAAACATTTAGAGATTTTGAGCCTTTTTTTGCACTGGAGAAATGTCATAGTCTTTGCTCAAGAAGATTCTAACCATCCTCGTCCCTCTGTCTACTTTTCTGTTTCCAGCCTCGTGCAGGATCCGGGTGCGAGGGGACCACACTGGAGAGCTGCTGTTTGAGTTCCCAGATGATGAGTGGTGTCTGTCCTTCCTAACGGAGGTGAAAAGAGCTAAGCAGCAAGGTAAGGGGTTAGCTTAATTCAAGAAGCAACTTCATTCAAGAAGTCTGCCGAACATTTCACATGTCCCTGAACTGCATTACTTATTTGAGAACTTGTTCTTCCTGTTTTTGAAGTAGGTATTGAGTCTTAAAATGACACAGTTCTGTCTCATGCCTACCTGACAGCATGCAAATGTAATATATAATGTATTCCATTTATAGTAATGATTCATTTAACAAACAAAATAGACATTTTTTTGTTCTCACTGTTTTGTATAGACTGAACCTGCTGGTTTTGCTCTTTGAAATAAATCTAACTGTTCTATAGTTCATGAAAGCGGTCCTGTGCTTACTTCATTTTAAGCAGAAGGAAGGAAATCATTCTACACTTGCACATTTCAGTGTAACTTCTGCAATGGGAGAAAATATATATTATGTTTGATATTCATGAAACTGCTCAGTCCAGAACATGAATCTGTGTTTCAATGCTACTGTGTGTTCTAATAACCTCATAATATTTAGTCATATTGCCACCTACATGTCATCAATTCTTTCATTGTAGTTGTATCTAAAAGCCAGCCACCCGGCAGGATGGACCCATTTGGATCAGACTTTGCACCAGGGCCCAGTAACACAAGCAGACCTGTCAATGCAGCATCCACTACTACCAGTGCTAGCAACCCTACCAATGCGTTTCCAGCGGCAGGTATTGAAGGATTGTACTACTGGCACTTGAGCATCATAATCCTTTTCTGTATTGAGAAAAGCTATTCATTTTAACTGGTCACCATTCATAGCACTGAACACAAAATTGTAGATCTGTCCAGCAACACATAATCCACTGGCTTTTGAGGACTGATTGGAAAGTATCTACAGAAGGTAGCAAAGTATTGTATCATATGTTCAACACCAAAAAATACACTTTAAGCTGTGTGCAATGGACGTGTCTATATTTGTTTTTGTTTATTTACCAATATTTTAAGAAAACAAATAGACAGTTGCTTTAGGTACAAAAGCGGGATCTTCTGTTGTACTAAAATATGACTCTAAAATGTAGCTGAGTTGTGTCTGTTTACTCCATTCCTTCATGGCCCTTTCTAGACCTTGTTTCCCTTGTGTAGACACGAGCACACCAGGCAACAACCTTCTTCTTTAATCAGTGAAAGCCATTTGTAGACCAGTGTGGAATGCCATGGCTGTCTGGAATGTGAGTGCCAGTGTGATATGAGTGACCTGGTCCATTCCTTTTATAGATCTTGGTTTTGAAGATAATTTCAGTGATGTTCTGAAAGTGGAGGAGAAAAAGAACCAGCACAACCGGGTCAGTGCTCCCTGTGGGCCTCCGCCTGTCCCGACTCATAAAGAAACACCTCTCCCAGTCCCGCCTCGGAGAGGGTTGCACACCCCTGCCCCAGCACCTGCACGTGCACCTGCAGCAGCACCAATCCAAAAAGAGAGGCACCTGTCTTCACCAGCAAAAGAAGGGCATTTTACTGCCTCTCAAAATAGAGAGTGAGTACCTTTCTCTATTGTGTGCATTGTTTTCTTTAATATGTATATGTAATTAGGCAGCATTTCAACCTGACCGCTTTTAGAAGAGTAATTTACCAGTATTGTTGTAACATGTATAGTAAGGATGTGAGCACTTATAATGGAGAGGTTGCTTTAAAACATTTTAAATCAGGGTAAAGGTATATTTTACATCTATTTTATGACTGTTTCATTTCTTACCTAATGCATCTGCATTCTCTATCGTCTGCTATTGAGCTTGCTGCCTAAAGCATTCTTTATCATGCTTACTAACTATTCCAGTATAACGTCCTTTTTCAGCCTGCATGTATTGTGACTCATCAGTGTCTTTCCTGCAGCTCCAAGTGGAATGACAACCCCAATGTGACCAATACCATGAGGAAACTGTTTGTGCCGACCAGCCAGTCGGGACAGAGGGAGGGTTTAATCAAGCACTGCCTGATCAAGAAGGAGAAGGAATATGTGGATATCCAGAACTTCAGGTGAGAAGCACTGAGGAACGCTGTCTTTGTAGAAAGCACTATGCACTAGACAGGTCAGCTCATGAGTCACTGATTCCCAATAGGACAGGGAGGCTCATAGCCCTTATCTTGCTTTACAGTAACTGCAGGTTCTTATACTGAAGAATTACACACCAAGTCCATAGACGAACAAGGATTCTGTTTGAATCATTTCGGTTGGAGTTGCTTGCAGCTGGACTAAATTACCTTTTAAAAACAAGATAGCTTTGCCTGATCCTAAAAATTAAATAGATATAAAAATGTAACCTTAGCTGAATGGGCAGGCAAAGGAGAGAGAGAGGCGACTTGCTTAGAATGTGGGGATCTTTTGCAAAGGATTGTTCAAATGTGCAATAAAATATGCTTTGCACCACCCAGGTTTTTTACGGGAACGTGGAACGTGAACGGGCAGTCCCCTGACAGTGGGCTGGAAGCCTGGCTTAGCTGTGACCCTGAACCCCCTGATGTATACTGTATTGGGTAGGTACTGTACCACGCTGTGGGAACCGGTGTGTGTGGGCATGGGGATATAGCATCTTATAGTAGATATAGTACACTTTTAGCACCTGAAAAATGTGTATCAGGAAGGAATAAAAATCACTTTACGGTTTGTTATATTGAATGCATACTAATGGGAACATACATGAGGACATAGCTACTGTATATAGAAGGTTGTAATCGTCTTTGGAGAACTAAAAAGACATAGAGAGATGGAGATGGACAGATAATTGCAATGTTGTGTTTATTTGTGTGCTGGACTAATGGGATGTAGTCAGGCTCCTCTGAGATTTAACATGTAGCTTTAGAAAGTTAGTATGTCTGCTCCAGTGTGCGGCACAACAGAAAGCATTTCATCACTCTCCTATTTCTGCCGTGCCTGTAGTTTTCAGGAACTGGACCTGAGCACAGAGGCCTTTTTCTATTTCGACTCGGCGAGGGAGCAGGTGTGGGTGGACGCTGTGGAGAAGGGGCTGCACCCCAAAGCCAAATACAAAAAAGTGAGTCTCTGAAAACTCCAGCTGAAAATCATACACTAAATTCAGCAGCACCAGGACAAGTTAATACTTCACTATTAAGAGTCACCATTATGCACAAAGCACTTCAGAATTTAAAGTCTGCCTTTGCGTATAAAATGATGAACCCAGATAACAGGTAATGGACAGGACTGCTACCTACTGGACCACGTCCTCTTCATAAACAGTTTTAATTGTATTGGATATAATTGATGGATAATGTTAACTCAGTTAAGTACTTTAAACTTGCATGCTTTCTTAAAGCAGAGAAATAGATTTGAATGCAGCTATTGTTTTATGTTGCTCTCATCTTCTCTTCTCCTGGGGCGTTCCTAAGATGAGCTAATGTATTCAGGCTTGGGCGTGCTTGAATTAGCTTTGACGTTTTACTGGATACTGTCACCATTCTTGGATTCTCACAAAAGGTGATTTAACTGTGTTGGCTACAAATGAAGTAAAGTGGTGTGCTGAAACATTAAGAGTCGTAATGAAGGCTTGGTACAGCGCTATGAATCAGACTGAAAGTGTTTCATGTTCCCAATCCATCCATAAAATACTCATCAATTCTGAGTAGCAACCACACTATAATACACTACCTCAGGGCTTGAAACTCGCACCAGCCCTGGATCTAGTCCTGTCTGTCAGAACCTCTCTTATTCAAGACAGATTAAACAGAAAGGCCTCTGGTTAACCTGCTCTGATCTCATCACAGCACCTCATCCTTGAGTCTGCAGGTTTGCTAATAGTTCTTCATGCAGATATAAGGAAAGAATGTATGTAACATCAAAGTCTTCTATACTTCATTGAAGGAAGTTCTGAAATCCAGGAGTGGGTCCAGGGCTTGTGCGAGTGTCAAGTACTGTACGCACACATTTCAGCTCATGCCTTCATAACGCTTCGTCTCCCTTGCTCTCAAGATCAGCCTCATTCGACTGGTGGGAATGATGCTGGTCGTCTACGCCAAGAAGGAGCACCGGAAGTATATCTCTGATGTGGAGAAAGAATCCACTGGCACTGGCATTATGGGTAAAATGGTGAGCAGCCAGAGAAATAAAGCAAGTAAATGCTTTTGTGTGCTTCAGTCTTATAAGATATGAATAAATATAATGTAACCATTAAACAGTATTGAATGTTGAAGCCACAGTAGAATAGAATGGGTCCCCAATTGATTGACCTGGTAAAGGCATGACAGTATGGTATGAGTCTACAGTCAGAAGAGCACAGGTGAGCGTGCCGTTGTTGTGTCTCCTAAATCTAATATGTTCTGAATTTGTTCAGGGTAATAAAGGCGGGGTAGGTGTGAGGTTTGTGTTCCACAACACCAGTTTCTGCATCGTAAACTCTCACCTGGCTGCGCATGTGGAAGACTTTGAGAGGCGCAATCAGGACTACAAGGACATCTGCGCTCGGATGAGCTTCCATGTGCCAGGGCAACCGCCGAGCAGCATTGTTAAACACGAGTGAGTCAAGGGGGGGGGGGGGGATCTTGGAGAAATCAGTTTCAAGATTAATTTCAGGTTGCGTAACATTTAGATTGTTTTCATGGTTTCATTAAAATAGACCCCCACTGTAGGTGTGCTGCAAAGGAAGAGCTAGGAAACTCACACCCCGCATGGTGAGAATGTGTCTGAAGCTTACAAAAAAATCCCATGTTAGTGACCTTGGATCAGATTATATTACCATTTGGGAGATGAACTAGACTAAAATATTTGACTTGAACTCGTATCATTTTAAAGCTTGTTTCAAGGGATTTCCGCCCAGTAACAGGCATGTAAGCCAGTGATGTAATGAGTTACAATCAGCCTGATAAATCTGATGCTCTCCCTTTACAGTGTGGTGATCTGGCTGGGAGACCTCAACTATCGCCTCTTTCTTGCTGATGCAGCGGACGTCAAAAGCCTGATCAGCCAAAATGAAATCAAGAAGCTACAGGAACTGGACCAGGTGAGAGAGGGGAGGATGAGAGGAAAACATCCAGCCGAGGCAGAGGAGTTGGTGCACTCTTTATACTGTAGTCTAACAATTCTCAAAACCTGAAAATTGTCATTGGAAATTGCATTCATTTAATTAAAATGGGGGCATTTTATTTATTTTTTTGCTGCTGTGGTGGTGGCTGCATGTGGTACAATATGTTTTCAGTACAGTCCGTGCTGTAGAATTATTTCTAAAATGAATACAGCACATTTAGATTTAATGTATTGTTCAAAACCTAGTTTAATGCATTCAGTTATTACAGGCTGTAGGTCTGTTCTGTGTGGTTTTAAATAAACAGTAAAGGTATGAATACTGTGGTTTTCAATGTCCGAGTGAGCTGCTGCACATGTTTTTAAATGGCGTTTCTTTGGTTCCTGTTTAGAACCAGGAAGATTATCTAGTGTATAAAAGCACAAGGGGGTCTTCGTTAAACAGCTGAGAACAAATCCCATGTACTGACCGTTTTTAATTTTAATTTTTGTTTTAGTTGAATATCCAGAGGCAGACAAAGAAAGCGTTTACAGATTTCAATGAAGGAGAGCTCAATTTCATACCGACGTACAAATACGACCCGAAAACTGATCGATGGGACTCCAGGTATAGTTTGATCATTTTTCTCATTTTGTTTGAAATCCTGTTGTCATTAATAACCAGGCTTTGAAGCCTGTTGTTTATCACTGGGGCAGGTTGGTTGCAGCCTAAGCAGTTGTTAAGAAGGAACACGCAGCTGTTCAAGTTCTGCTTCTCCCAGCAGGTGTCTCGAATAAGCCAGTGTGAATGATTTAGTCCGTTCTGCATGCTCTGGCTTTGTATTTTTTTGGTGTGTCAGTGGGAAGTGCCGTGTCCCTGCCTGGTGCGATCGGATCCTGTGGAGAGGGAGCAGTGTGAAGCAGCTCACCTACAGGAGCCACATGAAGCTACAGACCAGCGACCACAAGCCTGTCAGCTCCCTCTTCAGTGTGGGGGTAAGGTCTTCATTGCAGGTGGTCATATCAATTAGACATTCATTGCTGGTCTGTGGGCAGTCCCTGGGCATTTAGCAGATGGTTGAAATGAAAAAACAAAACAATCGAAAGTATATTTGAATGATTTACACAGTGGCAGATCTTACTGTCTTAAACCCCAGCAGGATATATAGAGCATTAAAGGGCAGAGCAAATATATAAACAACAGTGAAAAAACTGTCTACAAGTTACAAACAAAAAGCTTTGCAAATTGCAAACCAGCTATTTATTCTTGGAAACCTTTGAACAGTCAGATCTCCAAAGGTGGAACTGATCAGCACGTTTATTGATCTATAAATACTCCAAAGCGGATGCATAACACTTCAAATAGTAACTTGCAAACCAGTCGGCTCCCAGCATTAAAACTGAGGGATGAATGAGTTTATTTATTAATCTATAAATACAGGCTGGTCAGCGTCCGATATTAAAACACAGCCTGGCCTGCTTCCTCTTCTGTTTCAAGTCTCTGCTAAGTATGACAGTATGTTGGCCACCACATCAAACTGCTACAAACACTATTACTTAGTTGTCAGGTATATTCGATTACTTAAGGGTCAGACCAGGGGGTGTTGCTCAAGACCTTATTTCACTGAGTAATTTTTTTTGCAAAGCCCTTAAAACAAGCTTTAAGAAGCTACTAATATTATTGCAAAATGTGCATGTTCTCACCATGGGGAGTTACACAACTTTTCTGAATGCACACGACAACTACCCTTGAACCCCTCAAGTATAATCGGTAGGAATAAAAACAAATTATAAACTGCGTTTCTTTTTAGCACTACTGAATCATCTGTGAGCCGTGCTTGGAAACATAAACACAGCAAATACTTGAGCAGTCACAATGCTGAAGTCTGTTTTTGTCTTTCTGATTCTGTGCGGTCCTGATTTGTGTCCCACTGCTCTCTTCGCCCGCAGGTCAAGGTCGTGGATGAGCGACGCTACAAGAGGGTGTTTGAAGAAATCGTGCGGATGATGGACAGGATGGAAAACGAATTCCTCCCCTCCTTGTCCCTCACCCGGAGAGAGGTAAGTACATCAGATAAGAATCAGCTGCAGCCCTACACAGAAAACTTGTAGCATTTCCCCAGCAAACCTGGGCCTGGATAGAATGGTAGAAAACAAACAATTAAGTAATAAGCCGTTTTCGATAAATATGTTTTCCCAGTGCCGGTTCTGTTCTCCTTTATCTCCAAGTCTTCTCTCCGCAGTTCATCTTTGAGAACGTGAGATTCCGGCAGCTCCAGAGGGCGAAGTTCCAGATCATGAACGATGGGCAGGTCCCCTGTCACTTTGCCTTCATCCCCAAACTGAACGACACTCAGTTTTGCAAGCCCTGGCTGCGTGTGGAGCCATGTGATGGCTACCTGGAGCCCAGTGAGTACATAAATGTGGTACATTTTTTTATATAAAGGGCCCCCCCCTTACAAGCCTCTGGTTTACAATGCATTTTAATGTTCAAGTACCAAACAGATTAAAAAAAAACGCTGCCAAGGTTTGTGGAAATGAGTAGGAGAGCTATGAAGAACGGTTTCTGTAATGCTATGAGAAAGCTTTGAATGCTTCCGTCTGTGTGCTCTCTGTGATATGTGAATGTAAGCCGGCTGTGCTTGTCTGTCTGCTCTCCAGATGAGATGGTGGAGATCTCCCTGGAGGTGTATGTCAGCAAGGACTCTGTCACCATGCTCAACTCCACTGAGGACTCCATTGAAGACATCCTGGTGCTGCACCTCGACAGGGGCAAGGACTACTTCCTCACCATCGGGGGCAACTACCTGCCCAGCTGCTACGGCACCTCCCTGGAGACCCTGTGTCGCATGAAGAAGCCCATCCGAGAGATCCCCATCACCAAGCTCATTGACCTGGTGAGGGGCTGGGGCAGGCAGTGGGGTACTGGTGCTTGGGGGGAGTGGAGTTTGTTGGTTTATTTATTTCTTCTAATTTATCTTTCTAAGCTTGCAAGCCTTGAGTAGAGACGTGAGCTACGTCAGAATCTCTGCATGGCTCCTTATGACGAGGAAGTGAAGCTATTTTTAGAGGGTCGCTGCTTGTTTAATAAAGAAACCCTGACTACTCTTTGGAAAGAGGAAGTGAATGACTTTATAGTATGGTGTCGCTTTCAAATTGTATTCTCAGCTTGCATACTGGAGTGAGGATGGGAAAATGAAGTACTTTAGGTGGATAAGTGAAGTCATTTCTGCATTGTAAGCCCAAAATGCATGGCTGGTTAATGCTCTGCTTGCATTAAGCTGGTAGGGAAGTAAGGAATACCCCCTAAGTGCTGCTTTACTTTCCATCAGCCTGTGCTTTTCTGCATTGATAACACTCTCAATGCTTTTCTTATCTTACACCTGTGCTGTTAATTGGAGCGGATCACTGTTCCTAAAGGTTCCGAAGCATGTCAATCTTAAAAGTTTTTCATCAGTCTGTGATTAGGAGATTTTTTGCTTTCTATCAATCAATTTATGTCTTGTGTCTTTATTTCTCTCTGTCTCTGTCAAACACACATCTGTTTTGGGCTGCATCATGTCCAGGGAGAAGAAAGCCTCACTGAGACGGTAAAAACCTTAAAATTCAAACAATGAATGGTAGTTCTAGAATGCACTCGCACATGTGGGTTTATATGTTGGCAGATCTTCATTTTTGGTTTCTGCCTGCTGCTAAGAGTTGTTCAGGGACAGTGCATGGTTTTAATATTTGAAGTTACTCCCTAGCATAGTCTGAGTCACTTCTTACAGTAGCTGGAAATGCAGTGTGTACAGTAAGCTTGAAAGCAGTATGATTTACAAACTGTTCTGAAGACCCGTCTCGATGAACCAGAGCTTGTATTGTTTGTTTTCAATCAGGAGAGGTCTCGTTTAGATCTCCTCCCAGTGGACAACGTTGGAACTGAAGACAAACCCTTGAAAATCCCCAAGGAGGTCTGGCTGCTGGTGGACCATCTGTTTACAAAAGCCTGTCGACAGGTGGGTCAGTAACACACACAAACACTGAAGGGTCCTTTAGAAAAAATGTCAGTGTAAAACGAGTTGTTAAAAAAAAATAAGACTACAATCTGTTTTGTGTTCTGGTGTGCAGGAGGACCTGTTCCAGACCCCAGGCATGCAGGAGGAGCTGCAGACTATAATCAACTGTCTGGATACCAGCATTCCTAACACCATCCGTATCCTTTGCAGTCCCAGTTCCAGATAGCTAAACATCCTGCAGCCTTGGCTTACAGACAGCAGTGTGGGTACAGAGTTACAGAGGCAGCTAAGGGAATTTGTGACACAATTCTTCAAAATGGTAAAAGGCATCCAGGCCAGATTGCAAAAGTTAAATGGCTGCATGAAACTGATGTAATCAGTGTGGCTCAATAGCAAAGGGTTTTGATCCCTGCTGTGGTAAAATAACAAGGCGTTTGATTACCTAGATACAAAGTTAGCACAGAGTCTTACCCCAGTGTGCTGGTTGTTAAAGAGCCAGACATTTCACTGCTAAAAAGCCAGCAATGGACTTTGCCTTGCAATGCAAAGTTGGTCTAATGAATCACTCCAAACCGCAGCAGATCTATAGTCTTCAACGTTTGCATCATGAAAGTAGGGTCCTTTTGTGAACCGTAGTTTATGAAAAGCATCTCAAAAAGTAGATGTTATTTAGTAGTGTGTCTTGTCTTTTAAATGTATGTAAGATGGGCGATATAAACTGAATCAATACTACATAAATTAGATGGACTGCATGGTGTATAAGCAGAAAGACAGTAAGGCTGTCTGTACTGTTGAACTGATGTAGGCTTCCGAGGCACTAGGGGCTCCTGTTCCCTGACTTCACGCCTCTCCCCCTGCATCGTGTTGGTTCCTGAACAGAACGCTCCAGCCGGCAGTAACCATTCAGTAGCCGAGGCCCTGCTCATTTTCCTGGAGGCCTTGCCGGAGCCGGTGGTGTGTTATGAACTGTACCAGCGCTGCCTGGACTGCTCCCACGACAGCCGGCTTTGCAGACAGGTACAGCCCTTGTAGGAAATCCTGAAGGAAACAGTGCAGATATCAGCATTGTTCATTGAATCTTTGTGACTGGCCAACACACATATCTGCCTGGGGCAGAGACAACTGTGATCAGTTGTACAAACAATCCCGGTAAAAGACATTTGAACAGTGGCCAGAATAAATTGCTAGGTCAGTTCCCACTGTATTGCAGCTTTATCTCCAGCACTAGTGTAAGCAGAGCGACAATGTAGTTGCTTATACAAGATCTGCAGTATCACATGGTTTTATATGTGTAAAATGTGTTGCACAGGGTAGATTGCATGTACAGTGGAAGGATGTCTCTTCCACATGATTCTAATTCTTTGCTTTCCCCTAGGTGATCTCCCAGCTGCCCCGGGCTCACCGCAATGTTTTCCGGTACATCATGGCATTCCTGCGAGAGCTCCTGAAGTATTCCGAAGACAACAATCTCAACGCCAGTATGATAGGTGAGAGAGAGGGGCTGAACAGATCTCGAACAGTGGCACTTTGATCAGGGTAACACATTGCCATAAATGGTCATCTAACAGCTGCTTTTTTGGGTGATGGATACTAGATTTAAAGGTACCTGCTTAGTCCTGAAAACGTTTGGTTTGGCCCAATTCCTTACATAATTATCTGACAAGCATTTTTGGTCAGGTATTTTGAATGCAAATATAGATTTGTTCTGGTGTATTGTGCTCAGTGCGAGCATGTCATTGAATCTGTTGAGTTCAGTAAAGATACTGAGACTGTGTGAGAAGACTGTATAATAATTATTACTGTACCACCCACCCCTTGTGTTTCAGCCACGCTCTTTGCCAGCCTCCTGATCCGACCCCCACCCAACCTGATTGGAAGACAGACTCACCACGACCGTCAGAAAGCCATAGACTTCATGCTGGTGTTCCTAATGGGCGGGGATGAGGAGTAGAGCAGCCAGCCGGTTGGAGGGGTGGCAATGGGAGGACGTACCAAGGGGGCAAAGGGTTAAGGATTGTGGGCAGTGATGAAAGACTGTCATGGGTGCTGGTCCTGACCATGCAGCCTGTTAATACAGAGATGTGTGTCGCTGTGGATAGAGGAATTGTTTAGAGGGGGGAGCGATCAATGCAGTAAACCAGCAAGCAGGACTGAGAATAAGACTCCCCATTGCGTGGCAGAGTGATCCAATCCAACTGTGAGCTTATTTAACCACCAAGTACAATCTTATGTGCGTCTAATGAAGCAGACTGTAAAATCAGGAATGGCTCAAACTGCTCCGCAATGGAGTTCCTATTGCTATAACTATTTAAGGTCTAGTATACTTGATGACATCTGCACCTGAAACACACAGACACCCTACCTCTCACCACCCCCACACAGCTATCGGTACTGTGCATGCAGGGACAGACCAGAAACAACTTGTATCTCCTGCTATTTGAAGGTGTACAGTCAGGGCATATCCAATGCTGTTAATGATGAAAGCCATAAACTATCAACATAGGATTCTTATGGTGTTTCAACTCCTGTTCCCAGGTACTTCTCAATAATGCAGTATTCATCCTACCTTGCAAAAAATGGAGGGTCATTAGAGTCTGTGCCAAAATACCTGATACTAATCTGGTTCCTCAATGTAAAAACGTGCCCTTAGTTACCCACATGCTAAGGTAAAGCCTTCCACACTACTTACCAGGATAGGGACGAGCACTTTATTGTTCGTTGCAGTGGTTCTCCTCTGCAACTGTATTTATAGGAATGAGAGGTCAACTGAAGCTTGTTTTGCTACCATATTGAATGGGACCTGCGTTCAACCTGAGAGAGAATTGAAACCACAAGCACACCCACTGGCAAACCCAAAACGCACTTACATGTCCATGCATTTTGGGATGTTAATTTGGTGTATTATAATGTTATTTATTTTTTAAATCCAAAGTAAGAAATGCACAGGATGGAAGACATCAGCCCCAGTTCTCTTTGGCTCCAACTGTATTATTTTACCATCTGTATTCAGACAGAGAATCGAACCCGGGTCTATTGGCTACTATTCAACTTCATTATTAACATAATAATACACACTAAAGTTTGAAGACAGATTGAAATCTGGCGCCATCATTATCACTGTGCAATCCACAATGTAAGAGGTTACATTTCAAGGAACTGGGTTCCTCTAAAACTACAGTAATTGACCAGGTACTGTATATCAAGGGATCAGGACTCTGGCTTCTGCTCTTGATTAGATCACCATTTCGCTTCTCATAGAAACTTGTATAGTAGACTTGCAATTTACAGACTGCCAGTGATGAGTCACGGTGTGCAGCGGGAGAGAGCAGCTCACTGCACGCTGGAGACTGCATTAACTATCTACATTCATGTCTTAACTCTGGTGTACATACTGTAGTGTTTCTTTCTGTGATGTAAAAATGTCTCGTACTGTAAGTGCAGTTAAAAAATGTTTATGTATATATTTATCTGAATTCTGTGTCCTATAAACGGTACTCCCTAAATACAAAAAAAAATTTCCTCCATTTACAGTTTTTTGTCCGTTTTCACATTGCCTCTCCTTACAAAGGAACTGAAAAGAGCTTGAAACCACTGCAACTTCAGCTACTGGGAGACTTGCTGTACAGTACAGGCTCGGTTTGTCAGTGGCCTGCTTGGTTAACTGATGTTGGGAGTAACTGAACAGGTAAAGATAAATTAAAGTACACTCACAGGTGAGAGTATAGGACTGGCAGAAAAGCTTTCATAGAGACTTTTTGATCTACCAGTTTCTTTGAGGCTTGATGTGCAGTGGAACTTTACAAGGCAGTGGTACTACCTTTTAGCTGGTATGTGCACCATAGACAGATGTAAAGATTTAGCTCTAGCCATATGCAACAATCAAATTGCATATGTCTAGAGTACAGTATGCAAGCAGGCTGAGACATGGTTTATATGAATTAAGTATGCAAGCGGGCTGGGCTGGATTGGGATCAGTTTTAAAACCATCCCACTGATCATCAAAATGAACCTATTGCTGCCAAAGGCCCTCTTCCCAGGGAACGCTACCTTCAGCTCCTGAACGCCTGCAGTATTTGTGCTTTCTGTGCTTTGTTTCCTCCAAACTCCGTAACACTACCCCTCCCTTACAGCTCCCATGTGTGAAATTTATCCTGGCAACATTGGACAGTACTTCCAAGTTCAGCACCTAATATTTAAGTGAATTTGTTTGTTTCCATCACCCTAGCACAGGTTCAGCACATGTAAAACTAGGGGTTTGTGTGTCCTTGTATTGCAACTAGACCTACAGTAATAAATGCTGCAGTCAGTGGATATGACAGCTCCCAACGAGCTCTCGACTCTCTGACAAACGTGACTGTGATGGGAAGGAATGAACTCTGTTAGCATTGTCCCTCGTTTCCAACTTTAATAGCGTATTCATACTCCAGTACAAAGTAAAGGAACCGTTTCCAAAATATCTCCTGCGTTCTGTAATGCAAAAGCAAACAGTTGTTTTATTGGTTAAAGAGATGTCTTTCTTTATGGAGCTTTCAACATTTTATCCTTAATGCTGGCTTCTTTCAGAGGAACCCTCACTTTGCAGGTTAAAGATTTGTGACTTGGTAATCTCCGTGGTTTCCTGTAGGCTTTATAGAGAGCCATTAGGATGAGTACACACATTATTCCTCAACATCCAGGCACAGAAATGATGTGCTTGATATTGTCTTTAACATGGCCAGTGTACTGTAGAAACACTGGAAATGTATGCATATTATTTGAGGAAAATCACTATGAAAAATAAGTCCTGCTTACTCTCTGCCTTTATATTGTGCTCGAAGATCTAGACTGGGTTTAACGGGAAGCAGTGTTGTGCTGTGCTTGTGTCTGCTCCCTGCTAAATCCCTGAGTGGTGATGGCACACTTTTAGTTAGGTTATTCGGGAGCTCATGAGAGATCCCTCTTTCGGGTGTGAAATTCCCCTTATATGTGACACTCCCTGTTTATAACCCTCGCCTCTGCACCGTGCCTGCTGATTCGCACACCACCCCCTTGGAAGTATGAGTCTTCTCCGTGTCTCGTCCTACCGCCGTTTGTTTGAGGAGGAGGAGTGGGGTTCGGGCCCAGCAGCGAGCCTCCAGTGTGGGGGGCAGTACCGAGTAGCAGCCAGGTGAGCGACTGATCCACGCCTGCAAGATGCCAGCTAAATTGCTGCTGCTGTTGTTTCACCAAAGTACCTATGTCTTTCCGTTAAGTTTGAAGAAAACAAGATGAGTGTTTTCCAAATTTTTAAACATGCTGTTGGTGTAATAGTTTAACTTATTTACTTTATTTAATAGAACTTAATAACATGTTATTTAAAACGTCTAAGACGACTGACACTAGCTCAAATAGTTACTTCAGTTCTCATAGTTTTACCTTAGTATTATGATTGAGCGTTGTTGTGAAGATCTGGACATCTGCATTAATAGAAATGAAGCTTCAGTTTGGCTACCTTTCACCAGTCATGCAGAATGAGAGCTCTTTTAAAGAACGCTGGAGTTGCGGTTACCTGTGTCGATCGCCTCAATGCAGCGCTCTCTGTGTCTGGTCTCCAGAGCTGGTCGCGGTGTGGAGCTGGTGGAGCCGGACTTCGCTGCTGCCCGGACTCTGAACAGAGAGGGTCTGTCGAGCTGTGTGAGGGACCGCGGTCTGATAGCGGCTCTCAACAACAGGCTGGTCAACCTCATTGAAACGGTGAGTCACCAGCCTTCAACAGCAACTCCAGTGCAATCTGACAAACAGCAGAGACTCACTGTTTTCAGTAAAAGATGTTAATACAGTTGATTGATTGTAAGTTTACAGGCAGGCATTGTGTCAGGCAGAGCAGTTTTGTCTTGAATACGTTTTCTGCGACACTTTAATTGTAAAGTTGAGTACATTTTCATTCAACTCCTCCATAAAAGATACCTAAAAGGCTTTATTAGCCCCCGGAATCCAGCTTGATTCCTTGTTTGCAATTCACAGACACTTGCAATCAAAGTATGGTATGGCCTTTGCTAATGTTCATTTTACAAATCGATGCTTTTCGGAAAACCAGACCGTAGCCAATTTGGAATTTAATAGAAGTGGCTTCAGTTATAAAATGTCAGGCTGTGGTTGGGACAAGGTGCTAGACTTGCAAAGCTGCAGCTGCAGGTATGATATCTGGTTCCACTCTGACTGTCCCCTGTGTTGGCCCAGGCCCACTGTCTGGAGGAGGAGAATCAAATGCTGGAAGCAGAGATCCTGGAGCTGGAGAGGAGGCTGGAGAGTCGCACCTCCCCCTCCTCAACCAGCCAGCGAGAGAACATCTTGGACCTGAGCGCCGTGGTGGAGAGGCTCAGGAAGGAGAAGGTAAAGAGGACCTGCACTCTTAATCTGGGACATTACTGTTACAGGTCATTCTAACTTGTGCCACCAGGTGGGGCTGTAGTGCTGACTAAATCAGAAGGTAGACTCATTTTATATAATCATCCTTGGTTGTTTTTTTTGTTATCAAGCCAAGACAGACCCAAGGTATGAAGTGCGTGGCAGGTAATGAGCAAACGATTGTGTCAGCCCAGGTGTGAACAGTAAAAGACTTTCACCAGCTTTCACCCCCGCCTCGCCCACACCAAATCCTTAAAACAAATAACTAACGTGTGTCAGCACCTGTTTTAAATGGCTTCCTGTAACCGAGGCCCCTTTGTTTCCACAGGAAGAGATCCTGTCCGATATCGATGCCCGACAGAAACAGCTTCTGATCCTGCAAGAGAATTTGGGACACACCTCCGAGCAGCGTGCTCTCCTGGAGCTGCAGAGGGAGGAGATCGCTCCGGTAACACAGCTCTGCCTTGTATTCCCACAGCTGAGAATTGTAGTCTTTACAAAACGGCAAGGAAACATGGAGCAATCTGATTGGCTGACTGTTTCAACTAGTGTAGATATGTCACAATGCCAGCTTGAAACTTTTAAGAACCGCTCTAGTCCGAGTCACTTCCCATGGTCCAATGCATGTCGAAGCTGTTTAATGGCATCAGACTTTGGGGTGTGAATACTGTAGTACATTTGAAGACTCTGTCAAGTGTTATTCCTTTCCTATCACGTGATAGAACATTTTAGGGGTGACTGCAAGATAATGGAATAATATACATCATGCAAGTTGTTATTAATAGTGCTGGAAAAAAATCTGATTTGAGCAAATCGTAATAGAAAACCACATTTTTTTTATTTATTTTTTGAACAAGGATAATATGTCTTACTCTCTAATTTAAAAACAATGGAACCACACAGATCGATGGTGTATAGTACCAGCTTCCAGATAATAATCACAGATAATAACGTAACATATTAATTCATCAAACCAGTCTTTACCAAAGCAGTCTGTAAATAACTTGTGAGCTTTGGGAATAGGGCTTGACTTTATAGCAGAAGCTGCTTTTGTCAGCCCCTCCACTAGGTGTCACTGCAGGCTAACATACCCTGTGCTTCAGCATGCAGTGCTCAGCAGATTAGACGCGTCGGCCACAGCTGTTGGATTCCTAAACAGCCTAAACTTAGCCGAGTCCCTGGGCATCGAGCCACAGTGAAACCCAACTCCTGCCTTTGAAACCATTGTATCAAACACAATCAACATGCCACCGCACAGCCCCCCCCCCTCAACAGCTTTGAATAGTACCCTTTAGAGTTCAGATGAGTCTCTTGCAGTCATATATATTATCATGCAGCGTGCACATTGCATTTCTCATGTGTGCAATGTTGTTATGCATCTTAACATTTTAATGCATGTATTACAAATGACATACACCTATTACCCTTGATATATAGACTGACGTTCATACAAAGCTGATTTAAGGTGGAATTGCTAGATAGTAGTATTAATAGGGTTGAAGCTTCTGGGCTAAAGATGTTTCATACAATAATGTACAGATCCAGCACTGTGTAGATTAGAAGAGACACCACTGTGACAATTCAACAGAACATGGCATTGATTCTCAATAATTCTTTAACACTGCACTGTTTTTAAACATGCAAGAAGCCCCGCAGTCAGATACTGCAATCTGCAAATAAAGTAAGAGAAAGACCTTCCTTTGTGTTATCATGGGGTATTAACCCTTCTGTTCAGGTAGCCAATCCAACTCTGTATCTTTGGAGAATCTGTTCCCTGGTTTGTTTTTGCCTTTGTTTGTTAATCTGTGATTTTATTCGGAATAGTTCTTTACCAGGGCCTGAGCATGGTATTACTTACAAAAAAGCTGGCTCCTGTTGTTTTGGAATCCAAGGTCATACCACAAAAGAGAAAGCGTGTGGAGAGATCGTAAAAAATGAAGCATCAACGCCTAGAGCACCTGGTGGCGAGAATAGCATTTGAAATATCTTTTCACTCATCAGGTCTTTTCAGTGAAAAGAGCCCTGTCTTTAATATCTCACAAGCACATACTGTACAGTGCAGCTCATATATAAACTGAAAGTGCAAGGTGTCTGCTGAACACATCTGCAACACTTCCATACATGCATCAGTCTTTGTTCACTCCTGGAATATATATCAGTTTAGCCAGACACCTATACACAGACTTGGACTTGCAGACTCAAACCCACAACATATCCACTAAGGCAATTATGCCTACTTAATTGACATTCCAGTCCTTTTAAAAATGTTCAATTTCAATAGTAATTTACCATTAAATTGGCATAGTATCCTTCTCTTAACATGATTTCTTTTGGATTTGCCATGCTTGAATCTGCTTTCATTAGGCTGATTCCAAGCTTTTTCAGTTCTTTTTCATGCTTCTTTATCCATACCTATTTCTAAAAGCCTTTTATGCTTTACTCCATCTCTGTGCTGCATCATGCTTGTATATGGGTTTACTCTGCTTCATTGTGCTCTGCAGTGCTTGCAATAGTATCTCAAATAATCTCAGTTAGAAATACAGTCACCCCTCCCTCAGGCTCTCTGTATTAAACTGATTTGCAGTGAGTTGCAGTTTTTCCTGACATGCATATATTGTGATCACGCGATGACTCACACTATGGCTGCAAGCATAAACGTGTCCATTGACATGCATGTTTAGGAAGTCATTGGGAACAGCACCAAAACACTCCGAACCTGGCAGCGATCTGTCTTGGCAATTTAAACATACTCTCTAGCTTTTTTTTCACACCTCTCTCCCACACCTCGTTTCAGTCTGCAGTATTCTGCAGCTCCCCTTCTTCTCTCAGCTGTTTTGGTTTTGTTCTGCTGTTGAGGCCTGTTGTCCGAGGGAGACCTGGTGCTCTATTTGTTTTGTTCCAGGAGGTGGATGCTGTGACAGCGGAGTGCCTAGCGCTGCAGGAGCAGGTAGGCATTTATGAGGAGCAGCTGGAGCTGATGCAGGAGGAGCACGAGCAGGTGAGAGTCTTCCAAAACCGCCAACCATCGCTTTCCAATTTTCCACTCCTAAGATTTATATTAGGTCGTTGCTGCGCACACAAGGTGTGGAATCACAGATATCAGTATGGTTCTCAGTTCTGGTTTTGGGTTTGTGCACATACCTAGCTGCTTTTATCAAGGCGTCACTGTAAAGTTCAGAGATTGAATTATTTTAATTAGCATATTCTGAAAATGTATCAGTAATGGATGGAGTTTTTCTTCCCCTATTGCGCTAATGGAAACTATTCTCAGAGGATACTGTTCTCATCCTACTCACACTTTCCTGATAAAATTCATTCATAATAAATACACTGTCATGTCAGTTTAAAATGAACAATAAAAGCTTTAATCAAAAGCAGTGAGGTGAAAAATAAAAAGGGATACAGTAACTTCCCTCCAGCGTTTTGGTCTGGGTTCAGAAACAATTTCTCATCTTCTCTGCAAATGAATGAGACTCTAGTGCCAGTGCCACATGGAGACTGGATTGTACTAAAAGTCACTGATATTCCATGCTGGAGATCAGAGCGCTGATAGCAGCCCTCTCTGACAAAGAGACAATTTAACTCTCATTTGGGGAACAAGAGATGAAGTGTGGAGCGTCTCCCCCTGCCAGGTAACAGGAGTGGGAGTAGAATGGGAGGGTAGACAGATCTGATAACACACCCACTGGTACTGACAGTGACTTCCATACACACCGTGACACACCTGGATACTGTATCCCAGAGCTCCAGGGAAAAGGAACACAGTCCACTTATTGTCACCTGTACCCATTTGTGACAGACTTGTTGAGCATTCAGTAATTTCATTTTTAAAAACTGTTTCTGATAACACAGTTATAGTTTTAGTCTGTCTGTCTTACAGCGTGTGGAGACCCTGGTTGCCCCTAGTGACGGTGCCCCATTGGTTAGCCTGGCATTCCCTACCCCTGATGTGATCCCCACTGTCCTGGATATCAAGGAGTATTATAGGGAGTTGGCTGAGAACCTGCAGGTGAGGGAGGGGGGAGAGGGGGCGGTTTAATTTTATTTTAAATTGAGCATATTTATTGTCTTTTGGTATGTCTATAATAGGCCTGTTTGTCTGTCGATCATGCCTTCTGTTTGTCTATCGATCATGCCTTCTAGCCCAGTGAACTGTTATGTATGTATCAGGCACAATCCAATTCATTAAAAAAAAAGATATAATCTAATATAATATATATAATCTAATAAATCAGTACTGGTAGTTCACAGTATGTAAAAAGTAATACCTGTAGTAGTCTTATTATATTTTACTGTCTGTCATTCAGAGGTTTTTGTAATCTTCACTATTGGAAGATGGAAGGTGTAATTATAAAGCTATGATTAAATTCTTAGCCCATCTTTGATAACAAGACACAGAGATATAACTAGGCTTATCTGTGAGGCTGCAGGGCATTTCACTGTTATCCTGGAATCAAATACAGGATAATTTACATCATACATAACTTCCAGGCAGACAGCTTCCAACTACTAGGATCAGGCTCCATTTGAACACTCTTGATCTTTGTAATCTCTGCAGTGACCCCTGACCTCTTTCCCCTATCCTCGCTCACAAACATCCATCAGCATTCAAAACAGTGCCCCCCCTCAGATCCAGGCTATAGAGTATAGCAGGCTCGGATGCCATTAGGAATGGAGGACATCTTTCTGGCTAGTCACATGATGCGATTTAAGTTTGTACTGTTACCTTAAAGTAAAGTTCCTCTTTAGATCTTAAAGCATCATCCTTATAAAATGAATGAATTATTCTATTGTCCTTGACACTAGTGGCTGTATTGTATGCATTCTTTATTCATATTCATTCTGACTACCTTGCTGTACTGGAAGAGGTACAGTCTGGTCACAGAGTCACATTAATCGCTTGTTTGTGTGCAGCCCGGGTCATAGTCATGACCTGCAAGAGAACTAACAAAACCGTACTGCTTTTCCAGTTTGAGCCAGCTGCTATCACATGGGACGAGGAAACAAAGAAGCCGAAGGCTGGCACAGAATTCGGGGTCGAAGGGAGAAGCGTGAGCGATGTCGGAGAACTGAAGAAACGGGTAGGTTTAGAGGAACACCTCTGTGGTCCCTCGTGTCTAATCCTGCTTGAGAATCAGATCGTTCTGAGGAAGTCTAGACGAACCTTTTGACAACATTAAGACAAATCCATTGTGTCGAAGCCCTTGTCTGCTCCTGTGGTGAAGGTTTACCGCCTGTTGACCATTATAACCTTTTTGATGACGTGAGTTACTCCAATTATATGGTTTCTAATGCTTACAAGTTTTTTGCTCATAAAACAGTTTAAACCAATAACCATTGTGCAGTCTCAATTGTCTAATCCATACTGTTTCTAATAGTTCAGCTGCTGCAGATTAATGATAACCTCCCATTTAGATTTACATTTTCCAAGGGCAGTTGTCCAGACCACATTCATAGTTTAATTCCAGCACCCAGGAGTGATGGTTGATTGAATGTGGACTCGCTTCCGTGTTGATAACGAGTTCTGGCTGAACCGCTTCAAATAAAATCTCCCCAAAAAATATAGTTAAACTCCACAGCTCATTGTGGACATGAACTGATAACTGTAATTCTATATAATTGTATAATTATCAGAGAAGAGAACAGGCCATTCAGCCCATCAGTGCTCACCTCTTATCTTTTTTAACTTTGAAGTAACCCATTCTGTATTTAATATGTTGCCTTCCAGCTGGAGGAAATTAAAGCTATTCTAAATACCTTATAGAAAGACGAATCTGCTTTTTAGCCTCTTCGTCTGATTCTAGAAAAACAGGCTTCTAGTCACAGAGTTTTCACAATTAATCTGTTGTCATGTTTAACTTTTTATCCTGTAGATGGTTTTATACAGGGATGGAAATAAGACTGGTATTGCATAGCAGTTTTGCCCATTCCAGCTTAATACGAGCTTAATTAGCCACAGTGTACAGGTAACAAGCTCAGGTGTGTCTTATTAAACTCATAGTAAAAGCAGGAATGGATCCAACTGCTAAGCATTAGGAGTCTTATTTCTATCGCTGTTATATTCAGGATATGACGTGATATGAATGTGTTGTAGTTTTTTTTTTTATTTTTTAATTTAAATGGTACTACTGAAGAGAACCAGTTGCACAAAAAGTTGAGTTTTTCATGAAAGAAGTTGTAACTCCAGCTCTATCTGGGATAAAGAAAGTTTACCATAGTCGTTACGGCAGTGTGCTGTTTTGAGTTGCGCTGTTTTGTGCTGTGCTCTTCCCTCTCGTCTGCACGTCCCGCAGATCGCTGAGCTGGAGAAGGAGCTGGAGGCTCTGCGGCAGTGTGGAGAGGCTCTAGAGAGGGAGATCGAGGACAAGGAGGTTCTCCACGAAGAGGAGATCGCTCATCTGGAGGTGAGGAGAGCACAGCCTTGACACAAATAAAAGCCATTACCAACACCCCCACACTGGTGTACTTGAAAACAAAGGCAAGAGGAGCAGGACTGAGCCCATCAAAAGCCACATCATCATTAATCTCGCTTCCAACTAAACAGACCCCTTAATGTATATGCCCCAGACAGATCTGACTTCACAGACTGCCACTGCTGCGCAGTGTGGCCATGTCAGCAGTGCTGTTCTTTTCTTGATCACCTGGCGGTCTGGAGATAGTGGTACTGTATGTTTCAGATTCTAGAAGCCTCCAACTCCAGCAGTTGACACGAGTGGAGGTACTTCTGTCAGAAGGGAATGGTGTAACTGAAAGTTTTCTCGTAAGGAGCCGAGCTGGGCAGAACCCTCTGACGTGTCTCTGTTTCCTCAGGACTGCGCCGCGGAGCTGCAGGAGAGCCACAATGTCCTTCAGCAGGAGATTAAAGAGCAGGCCGACGATTACGAAGAGCTCCTGAGCGAGAAGATGGCCCTGGATATCGAGATTGCAGCCTACAGGTAACGCAGCTCCAGCCACAAGACCGCTACTGTGCTTGCAGAGGTGTCTGGAGTTCAGAGCTTCTTAGATTAGTTCATTATTTGTGGCAACGTTTTAGATTTTTTTTTTCCTATTAATATTGATGTCAAATCCAATGCTATACTGAGGGCAGCAGAACTAAAGACTATCGACATTTAGTTTAAAAACAGGTTAATCTTGAATGAAACAATAGAAGCCGGAGAGAGTGCTGAAATACAGATTCCTCCAAGGAGCAAAGGGGGAGCTCAGTCAGAGCTAGAAAGTGTGGCTGGACCCTCAGTAGTGATGACGAATGCTCCAGATAGCAGCTGTGAGCAGCTTTGTCATTGCTGAGCACTTCAAGAAGCATTCGGAAGGAGGGCTACTGTTTCCTGAGTCTCAGGGGAGCCACAGGCTTGCAGGAAGCTGATTCCAAGCTGTCGCTGGCAGGTGCTTCCACTTCCCCTTGCCTTGAAGACTCGGTGTCATTTCTTCTTCTTCTTCTTCTTCTTCTTCTTCTTCTTCTTCTTGATATATAAACATCCTTGCCCTCTGCTTCAATTCACTCCTGCCGTTGCCTATGTTTAGATACAGGTCTATAATGAGAAGAGTCAGTCTGGAGGAAAGGTGATTAATGGAAGTACTAGAGCAAAACCCTTCGGTCTTCTTTCTTCTCTTGGAGGGCAGTTGTAGTACAAGCAGTATTATGTGGCTAGCTGTCCTTTATAAGAAACACAATTACTCCACAGCTGTGGGGACCGGGCTTTCTTATAGATATATAGATAGGGAACACACTAATCTGTGTCTAGATCTGACACCCTACTTTTTTTCCCCCCAGGGGATTGGTTGAAGAAGAAGTGGAGAGACTCTGCTACTATTAATTGTCTGGAGCAGCAGAATTCCAAGTGCAAGACCGTTCTAGAACAGTGTACTGTTCTAGAGCAGGGTGCAGTGTTCCTTTCCCAGCAGCACACAGAAACAGGCTGGGGTGGTTCATTTCAAGCAGAAGCAGCACTGAACCATTGAAACAGCAACCAGGACTTTAGGAAGGTCACCATCATCTAACACAGCAGAGTGGATGTTACTGTATACACAGATATAAATTCATTAAACTGCTTGACACAAAGCTAACATTTTGACTTTGTTTTCTTAACATTGTTTAAAAAATGATGTCAAAGGAAATATACTGTATAAAACCACCTGGTGATAGCATGTCTACTGGAATACTGTGTAGTTTAAAAAAAACACAATTGAAAATGGATTATGATGTGAGATATCAGCTGAAAAAAACAGGCCAATTTAAACAAGAAACAATTTGGGCTCGCTGTTCTCCCCCTGTTCCAGCAGAAACCCAAGCTCTTGGAAACTTGCATTTGATGCCCTTTTGCACTGCCATGAAAAATCGTGGCTGCAGTAAGCCCTAATTGAGCCTTGTTTAAATTGGCCTTGTATGTATTTCATCTTTTAAGGAGTGATGAGGGCTACTTTAAACAGGCCTAATGGAGAAGCGCTATCAAAGCTGCTGAAGTGCAGGCAGGCAGGCAGGGAGGCAGGGAGGGTAATGGATGAGATCAGGGTGCCCTGCAGGAGCCCCATAGACATGGAGTGATGCATCTCCATACGGAGGGAGGAGGGTATAGCATGTCTGGGATAAGGAAGGGATTAGGAGAGGAGTGGGGGCATCCTTTCATATCAGTCAAGAGAGGCCACATGTAAGAAAGCTACACTCCCCAGCATCCACTATCTCAAGGGGCCTCAAAAGTAAGATCCCCCTTAGCGTTGCAGCTGGCATTCATTTACAGTCCAGTTCAACACTCCTGATACAGAGATCTGTTGGTACTAGGGTCAGTGCCTTTATAGGGTTATCCTTTCTGTAAACTCCTTTTAATATTAATTACCCCTGAATTAGGGAAGCGAGGTGGCACGTTGTTCTACACTTAACTTTTGGCACTGTCTTGAAGAACGGAGGCATTGCGGATGGCAGCTATATGTATGGCATTGCCAAACCACATATTGCAAGCCAGTTGCATCCCCCCCCCCCCCCCACCTCATTTGTGAATCATCTTTTTTAAATTTGGCACACACCTTTAAAAACGGACACGCTGATTTTTACCAGGAGATTTAGGACTTAAATCAGGAGAATACAAAAAATAAAACTGATAGAAGCAACAATGTAAACCCAACTGTACATAATAAGGCTATCATTTTATTTATAGTGAAAACTATGAACCCTCGAGAGCGAAGATCTAATTTGAGCACATTTTACAAAAAAACTACCCCCCCCCCCCCCCCCCCCAAGCTTTCTAGGCAGGTAATGTCGCTGTTTAAAATGGTTGAGAATGACAGTTTTAAAATCTGAAGATGAGAAGACTGAAGTAGGTGAAGACAGTTGGAAACTCCAGTAGTGTCTATAGATGTAAACATTTACTGCTACAAACACAACTGCTACTACTACTGCTGATGCAATAAATAATAATGTATGTTTTACAAAATCAGCTGTGAATGGTTCAGCCACAGTAATGAACTGTATTTTCAATGGGAAGAAGATGGAACGTGGCATTCTAGTAACACACAATAAAATCCTATTTCATTACCATGATGACTTTGCAGCTAATTAAAAATATGCTATTACTCACTGCTTATTTATTTGTGCTGGGGGAGCTTTCACTGTATGGGAACAAATCATTCCTGAGCAGAAAGGAAAGCGTCCTGTTTTCACAGACTCTACCTTCATTACTCTGATAGACTTCAGAGAGCTGTTGCTTACCTTGCTGGGTTTATCTTCCTTTCAATCCCCCATAGCACCCCACTCAGTACCCCCACCCTAGGGGTCATTACAAAGTAATCCGTTCTGGGATTCTGCAAAGTGAGAGGTGGAACTAACACAGAGAGGAGAGGGTCGCCCAGGGGTCACCTCCAACACTTTTGGAGGATTAATGCTTCATATTGAAATCCCTTTTAGAATAATGGCTCTTCGATGGGTGCCTGGATAGGAGAAGTGCTGAGATGCCAGAACGCTCACGTTCAGTACTGATGGAAGCTTCCCGTTCCATTATAAACAGCGCTGGAGCTGCTTCGTTGAGGGTCTGAAATTAAATCATAGCAGGAAAAACAGCAAGACCTCCTAGGGGGTTTAAACATGCAGAATTAGCTTTGCTTTTTCCATCAAATTAGATTCTACAAAGAAAACTTGAAAATACACATTCTGATGTCAGTTTAAAACATTTAAAACATGTGTTCTTGTCTGGTGTTAAAACGACAATGAAACCCATTCATCAGTATTGGTTCAGTTTACCCATGCTATAACTGGACAGCGCCCAACCAACAAGTATTGGTCATATAAAGTTACATGCAGGACCTCTGCATGCCCTTCCAAGCTCTGTTGGGCTCTTATCTCAATATACAAACAGTTGCTCAGATTTAAAGCTATAGGCAATCACACCTTAAGCATAGGGTGGTCTAGTGACCTTGACTGTCCAACAGATTCACGGTTGTATTGCTTCACATTGCGGTGGGTTGTGTCGTTCTGAGGGCCTGTGGTCAGTGATGGAAATAGTCCTTCAATCAAGGCACTGTTTGTGTTGTGAGATGAGGGGGTGGGATGCTGACCACATCGGACCTACACTGTGCGCCTCTCCAGTGTTATCACAGCTGCAACAACTGGATATTATTCAGAAAACAGCAGATTAACTATTAGGAATTAACCAAAATCAAACAAATAAGAGATTCATGTAAAATGCATCTGAGGTCCTGCATTCATGACTTTGGTAGGTGCATCAGTATGATCCAGTTCAGAGCATATACAAATCTGGTTACACTGCACCCTATGTTACATGCCAGTTATTCATTTCTACTATTCTAGTGAAAACCATCTGGTTACAGCATTCATCATCATCATCATCATTATTATTGTTAGTATTATTACACACAGTGAACGATAATTTTCCTATAAACTTTAGTGTTTTACAGTCTTATTCTACATGGTGGTGGTGCGAGACCCGTGTATAATCAGGTTGATAATAAAACAGATAACCTCAGTTTTTAAAAACAAACTCTAACTCCAGTACATGAACACAGCAAAGCACAGTCAATGCCAAAACAAACATCAATGACATGCAGATTTCAAGTTTTATCTGCAAAAGACGGGGAGACATTTATACAAGAGCAGAATAACACATGTGCTCTTAGAAAAACAATAAGCGCTCTCTTGATTTATGTCACCAGAAACCCTCGATAGAATTGCAGCATTATTATGCAAAGCTGGGTGTCTATTATTATTATTATTATTATTATTATTATTATTATTATTATTATTATTATTATTTATTAGCAGTGTTATTATTATTATTATTAGCATTATTATTATTATTTAAATAAGGAATACTCAAGTTTATGTCAAGACAAAGAACAAAGATTTACAAGCTTAGTGAAAACACTCATTTCAACCAGTCCCAGTAGTGCAGTAATACAATGTTACAAAAGCTTAAAAAAAAGGGGAATTGATGAATTGTGTTTTATGAGGGGTCACTGGTGGAACAAACTACACACAGCAGGCTCTTACAGAGGCCAGCTGTGAGCAGGTAAGCCATCTGTTTGTTCGCTGCTCCGCTTGGCTTTGTGACTCTGTGGTTCAAACTGGGTCCGCTCCCTCTTTTGAAGTTCAGGAGATAAAAGCACTCAGCCTGCTGCTTTACATGTGTTTGCCTCGTGATGTGTGAAGGTTAGAAGGATAGCGGTGATATCATGTGAACAAGTCAAGAATAACTGAGCAAGTATACGCAGTCAGACAATTCAAAAGTCGTTTTACAGTGCCGTGCAGAAAAACAGACTGACTTCTAATTTCTGCAACACCCCTGTTTGTGATTAAAATCCACTTGCGCATGAGGCCAATGTGGCCTTGATGGCCTCGGGGTTTGACCTCCAAGTTGATCTCATAAAAAGGTATCAAAATCAAAGTTTTTTTTTTTAGTTTTCTTCTATCGTGATTGCAGAATAAGCAAATGAAGCCCACATGTGTCGGGGTGTTTAGATTCCTAATAGTTTATCTGAGCTGATGTGTGTCAAAGAGGCTGACCGGGACCACTGTTTATACACAACATCAACAAAAGGCAAGAGTATGTGAAAATATAGAGAAGGAGAAGCTAATGAAAACTGCTTTCTTAGTAGGAAAGGATAAATGATGAATGTGAGGAGTGGCTGGAGTGGACACTTTAACTGGAGGCACAGCTAAGGTCTCCCCTTCATCGTAGCTGTGCAGATACTTCCTGTGCAACAGCACAGTCCACTGCACTGACTGCATTAGCTCTAATGTGACAACAGCACAGTCCACTGAATCCACCCGCTTTTACAGGATTGGTAAGAGTCTCCTTTGTTTTTCTGTGGTGAAAGTTGCAATGCTATACCTGTGTCTGTCATTTCCACTGCACGACTGGTGGCAGTAGATATCAACGACAGAAGTTGTGTCATGTCATCAGTTGATGGGCTGGGAATTTCTCCTGTTTTGGTACCTGTGAACACTTTGACAGGTTTAGTCAAAACAATCGCGTTGCCGACAGCTGACATAGCTGTGTGCCTTATAAAAGATGACTCAAGTACTTTTCTCTCTGTGAGCAGCAGCATGATTTATTAGTATACCTTATTCCTCTATAATATAAACAGAGGATATTCCAGGAAGGTTAATGGAGTACTGTTGTTATTCCACATGAAGATGACCAAATAACCGATATGGCCACCCTGATGAGTGAAATAAACACAGCACAGTGTAAAAGTGCATGGAGTATTCTGTTTATATAACAATCCATTGACAATGCTTAACCCGAAATTGAAATACAGTTTTGGGGTATTCATTTAATTAATCTGCTTAGCACACAATTTCAAACAAATGTGTGAAAGCGAATGTGTATGCAACAGACTGTGAGTGGTTTCACGCTGACTTTATATTACAAAAGGAACAAAATATACGAATCCAATCCTAACGTGTTGTATCCCTTTCCCCGGTTTGTAAAACCTTGTTTCAATAGCTGAAGAACTGCAATGCACTTTTAGTGTGTTCATTTCCTTCTGTAGCTATTGCTAGCTGTGTAAAGCAAGACTGTCCAACAGGAACAGTGTTTATTTTTCATTTTGATTTTTTGATTAAGAGCGCTCTTCCCCTCCAGACTCTCTGATTGTGTGATTTGTATCGGGGAGGGTCAATCTCTTTAGTCTCATAGGATATTGCGTTTCAATCAGTATTATTTATTGAACTTTAAACAGTGCATGGGAACAGGGAACAGGGGCCAGGGGCCACCTGCATGTTTGTAGAATCCTGACCTTTTGACCCTTTACCGTTAATCTCATTCTGTTGGGAAAAAAAAACATGCTTAAAATATGAATCAAATTGAATTGTTACAATCAGAACCCAGAACATATGTATATGGCTAACTGTAGCAGAACTGCTACAGAGAATTTCAGCAAGATGTTGATGGTACAAGGAGCACAGAAAAGTGTGTTCAAGCCTAGTAAAAGTGTAGTGAAAGCATAGCTAAACACAGAGTAATGTACTGTATGGTAAAGTCTGTGCAGAAGCACAGTAATGCAAAGTACAAGCAGAGGAGACTACAGATACAGAGCAGATTTACTGTGGTAATCTTTTCATAGTCCCGGTGTACAGCTTATCAGATGCTTAGCTGATCAATAGGGTAGAACATGCTTAATCTCAGTTTGGGCATCTTCTTCTTCTTAAACATCTGCAGATCACCCCACACGTGTTGTTATCTACAACAGATCCTTTAGCTAATGCAGTATGGGTAGTAAATTACCCAGAGGTTGTCCACAGCTATCACTAGTGCTTTTGATCTTTCTTCCATTATCCACAGATGACTGGAAGGCAGTGTAAGGACTGGTGAGTGCTTCCACACACAGCCCACACATACTGTCGATAATAGTGAAGTGGTTGAAAGGTTATCCTCACTTTAAACATTTCTCAGAGGCAAACCTATTTGTCTAATACAAATCACTGTCCTCCGGTCTATGGATTTGCCACTGCAGATAGTTTAACGTTTACTGATGGATTCTTTTAAATTGCACACCTTGTAGGATTAGGCACGGGGAATAATGCCATTTCACACAACAAATTAGGATTATCCAAAGTATTTCTACATTAGACAGTGATTAAGTCTAAGCTGCGCAGACCAATGCGTCCACACTGAAACCAGACTGAAAACCCAACCCTGGAACATTGGTCAAGTTAATAAGACTTGGAGAGCAAGTGGTGTGAATGTACTATGTTAGTACTGGAGGTATAAAAAAAAAGATTGCTGCAGTCCAATATTAGGATTGAAATAGATTAAAGTGCTGATGATTAAAATGTGCAGACATTTATTGCTGCAAAAATAACACCATATAGAAGTTGTGCATCTCAGTCATTCAGGACATCCCTGCATAATTGCTTATAAAGATACAGCCTTCCATGTGTTCATCCTTATTAAACCTACTCCATATCTTTGAGTCCCACTGAACTGGATAGAAGTAGCATTCTGAAGCATTTCTGTGTTTTTTTTACTGGTCGGTTTGTAGACAAAACAGGGTTTAAATTAACCCTAACAGCATCTGTTTGCAATTAGGCACATTCCAGCAGTCAGACTTGCTTAATATTCACGCCCTATGAAATACACACTGGCAGAGACTAAAAGCAAACTCCACACACAACATGACAAGCGCTGAAAAATGAGGAGTAGAACAGAGACTGGAAAGGGAATTCTCTGCGGAAGCTGGGTTAGCCCGGCTAATTTACAGGAGAAAGAAGGGGCTCTTCCACGACCCTTTGAGAGCTCCTTCACACAGACCTGGAGCACGGGATGTTTACACGATACCCGGCACAATCAAAATGTATTCAATCTTCAGGAGACATGGTCACTTACAGACAGACAGGCAGCACGATGTAGGGTAGAAATGAGAAATGTATTATGTAAGAGCTCAGTGAGTTGGAAGCAGCGAGGGACACTTTTACTGTGTTTTTTCCTCGCTACCGGGATGCATTGGTTTATAATCTGTGCTTTAGCATGTTTAACTTCATAATGATGGTATTCCATTGAAGACATTGAAAAAGACTTTTGCCATTTAATTTATTTTAGTATTTCTAAAAACAATTTGATGCCACATAAAACTTTTAATCATTTATAACATCGTCCGTAACGCTAAAAGAATGTTAGGTTCATTTTTTTAACTTTTATTTTTACTAAAGGTGTTGAAAACACACTTTGTCGAAATATTGGTCTCCCATAATTTCTTTACTTTATTACTGGCATTTTTCCACGAGAAAGCTATTTTTAATAAGCATGTCTCTTCTCTTCCTCGTGCTTTGTGTGTTACTGTGTTCAGTTCCATTTGCTTTTTAACAAGAAAAACATTTTCTGATTGTGCGTTTAAAGCTATGGTCATTCCTGTCTAGTTTTTAATATCGTAAGACATGTGGGTAAGTGGGTTCAAAAGGCTTCATTGCGACAGCACACCGTATGAGGAGCTGCACAGAGCACAAGCGGGTAGTGCAGCTGGTAGTCTTGCTTACAAGTTCCGTTTCTCTCATTCGCTCTTCCTGCATCCCCTATAGGCCAACCCCAATCGATATATGGGAACACGAAGAGTCTGAATGCAAACGTGCATTCATTCAGATCTGTCATTAGAAGGTGTAGACACACGTTTCAAACACAGAGCAACCGATACAAATGATTTCTACACTTTAAACGGCAGAGTAATCAATAAGTTTGGGTTTTAATAATGAATATTACACTCATTGCCTTGAAAGTTAATTCGTTTTTTTGTTGTGCTTTTTTAAACCAGTCTCTAGGCAACACACAGTCTCTGGGAATAAGCTGGATATCATGCTTCACATGATAAAACTGGCAATTTAAAAAAAGTCCGACCGCCTCCGGTGCCACAAGCCAGCAAGCACGTTGCGAATGCTTAATCCTGTCTGACACCAAGACAATCAAAAACAAAACAGAAAAACAAAACAAGACGCTTTCCTCTGCCTGTCTCCCAAGCCGACAGCCTGAACAAAGGGCTGCGTCATTGTTTTCCTACATCGGACATGAACAGCACTGTAAACAAGTGCCAGCCCAGGAGGGACAGTGGTATTGCGTTTGGATGCTGCTGCAGATCCCAGATAATATTCCACTTTTTTTCTGAGAAGAACCTGCGGCTTGCTACAGATAAAGTTAAGCAGAGCTATCTGTCGGCAGCAGCTATCTCTGCAAACATTCTCTATTACCTTCATGATCTGGAGTTTAAGGGAAATGATTGACTTGAGGGAATAGTCTGGTACTAGGGCAGACTGCCCAGTGTTTACTCAGTGGTTGGTATTGGCATCAGGCAATAGAAAAAAAGCTTAATTCTATTGAAACAAAGGAAAATGCATTAGGTCAAAAAGGATATAGAAATATAGTCCAGGGCCCTGCAAGAAAAGAGGCTGATGTTTGGCAATACTTTTGAATGCTTATCAGTTGAATTAGAAATGCATTCAGTGGGATAAAGTCAAACTGGTGAATCGGTATTCAAAACACCCTTCTGTCTAACGGCACTCAGAAACAGCGGGTTCTTTTCGTAAAATCACCACTTGTTCTTGTTTCTCCGTTACATGCTGTGCGAACGCATCACTGTACGGCACAGCGCCTTTAATTAATCTGAGCGGTGAGTTTTGAGACTAACCCCTGACTCGCAGTGGGTGTCGGAGCAGCAGGGAAGATGAATGCGGCTCTGTGGAAACTCAAGCACTGCTGCCGGGTTTATGAGGCATGCTGTCTTGATCATTATTAGGTGTGCACTCTGGTTACAGTGCGGCTCTTAAAAAGAAGAGAAACTGCATCCGCCAGCTGTGGCCGAGGCTCTTGAATGAATGCAGTACTTTTTACAAGCTTGGAAATGTTCTTTTCCTTTCTTTTGCTATGCTGTTGCACATCTCATGTGGTTTGACAGTACTTTGACATTATGCACCTGTCCCTGCCCTGTGTATTAACTATTTGCCTTTAAATGCACTAAATGGAAAAAGGCATGGTTCACAGATAACTGTGCATAAAAAAATTAATCTGCTACATTTGCAATTTGGTTGCAGTTCGGTAGCTGGCAGGGGGTGAAATGCAATCCTTGCAGAAAAAAAGCCTTTTAATGAGGGGTCCATAGGACACACTTGATGGGATCACAGCTCCGGTGCTCAGAGTGAATAGTCGAGCATTCCCAGCCCTGGGGTCTTTTCAGCGATTCTTCTTCTTCTTCTTATTATTTATTTCTTCGCAGACACCCTTATCCAGGGCGACTTACAGTTGTTACAAGATATCACATTATACATTATTTCACATTACACAGATATCACATTATTTTTACATACAATTACCCATTTATACAGTTGGGTTTTTACTGGAGCAATCTAGATAAAGTACCTTGCTCAAGGGTACAGCAGCAGTGTCCCCCACTGGGGATTGAACCAACAACCCTCCGGTCAAGAGTCCAGAGCCCTAACCACTACTCCACACTGGTTCTTGTATCGCAGGTGTGTTTTAGTTCTTGTGCTTCACCACCTCCCCATCCTATTAAATTTCACAATCAGATTAACAATGTGACGCTTCAATTGTCTTCAGTTCTCTTTCTAATCCCTACATCTGACATTGATTCAAATAATTCAGATGAGTGATGTGTGGCTCTGGAAATAGCCATTTTTTGTCATTATCCATTTACCATGGAAACTGGAAATTTATATGGTGGGCGGATGTTGACGCTGCCTGGGTTTGGTGACCTGGAAGTAGTATTTGGTTGCTGCACGGATAGTTTAATAAATCTCTTTCTTTTGAACGAGCTTCTTAACCAACATCAGTTCCGTCTAAAACTGCCCCTCAAGGAACTCTTCTTTATAGAACATGGTATTACTGTTACCACACCAGTTGCAAAGCATGGACAAGTTATCAGAAACTCCATTTTAAATGGTTTTCAAAAAATACCTCTATAGAAACCAGTTTGTTTCCGTATGCAGAGAAACAGCATGAGTGAAAATCCTTCAGCTGGGCTGTCCAATCAATCCTGGGAGGCCATAGCACACCAGCTTTAACAGGTCAGATGAGATCATTAACTACTTCAGGGTCTGCATGTAATTAACAATTCAGAACAGGGTTGGAACGAAGACCCGGAGTAGAAGGGCCAACTTTGGCCAACCCTGTACTTGAGTGACAGAACCTGAATGGGGTTTAACCCTACAGGCATCACCGCTCTGCTAACCACAACTGCGTGAATGCGAATCCATTTTCAAATGGGATCTCTGCACACAGAGCGTGGGTTTCAAAGTTCACAGGAAGGTAATGCTTGCTGACCTCCTCGTTTTAAAGAAGCAGGATTAACACTTTCACACCGCGGTTAACCAGGCGGCCTGACATCCCTCTCCAGAAGACAGTAAAACAAATTACAACCTGAGAAAGAAAGAAGTCTTATAAAACATTCAGTTGCTACTTTACCCCTTTGAAGAAGCGGGCTGGAAAGCTACTGAAATTTAACCGTTTACTGTTTGTTTCTGTACACAAATGTATGATTATTTTAAAGTTTAGTGTAGTTTAGAATATGATTGTTAGCTTGTCAAGCGCAGAACTGAAGCATCAGTGAGATTAATAATATACTGCTTAACAGGCTATTGGAGCAGAACAAAACTCAGACTGGGATGCTATTGGAATGCTGAAGTGCTCCTCATTATCCACACTTTCAGTAAGCCTGGCTCGTAATGCCTACCGCAGGAAAAAGAAAAAGATGTTTTTGGGCCTGTATTCCAATGGAAAATGGAACGTGAAGTTTTCAGGAAACATGGCATTTTTACAAATAGTTTAGAGGGCTGTTTATTTGTGCGCTCTGTTTTGTCTAGATAAACTCCCACCGCTGAATACCACATGACCTGGAGAGGGGCGATACGGCTTTATTTGCTTAAAGCTCTAAGTTAATTGGAAATGCTTTTTCACTCCAGGAAATATTAACCGTGAGCAAACATGAACTCGATAACAAGGCAGGAGGCGCACGTCAAGGTCTGAACTACTAAGCCTGGTGAAGCAGGGATGTGAAATATTGATTTCTCTTGAATAAAATTAAGGAAGATATTATTTGAAATGGTGTTCACAGTGTTTTTTTTAAAAAAATATATATATTTTTATTTTTTTAATAAAGATCAGGTTGATAAGATAAGCAATCTTACTAAAAGAAATCTACATCCCATACTGTGTAAACCGGTCTATTGATTCATATCTGTATGACTGATTACATCAGGAAATAATGAACCTAAAATGCAGTAACAGCTGCTGTGCATCATCGTACATCATGTAAGAAGGTGGCATGTTGGTCTGTTTCTTTATCAATGTGCTGATTACAATAATGTTTACTTTTTAGTTCTTTTTTTATTATTACTTTTGTGCTTGTGAAGGTTGACAGTTTGTCAGGGATGAAGATCTCTATTATCTTTATAGGAGAAACAACATAAGCCCCTTTCACGCTGGCATGATCTAACCGGGTCGGAACCTACCCGGCTCAGGACCTGGTGTCATGCGGGTTGGGTACGCGACTTCACACTGCTTTTGATTTGTCTCGCTCAGTCCAGGTCAAAGCGTGTCAGCCCACATCCTGAGGTGGGTCGCTGGGACCCGGGATTGGGACCCGGGTCCGGACACGGGTAGGAGTGCCAGTGTGAAAGGGGCTTTAGATGGATGCTGTGCAACCCATACCCAATGAAAACCCAATCAGATTCAGTGTAACACTGGTAACAACACTTCACTAGGGTAACCCTTATAGTGGTTATGACTACACACAACTATAGGGTTTTGATCACTAGGAATCTTCCCAACTCATACACTTTACCAACAAGCCTTGGATAATTTCTTAAGGGCAGATGGAATGTATTCTCTATCCCCACCTAGTGCTGTGTCTTTAAAAGTTTGGTACATAGTAAGTGTGGTAAAAGCGAATTTGTGAAAGCACGAGAAATTGTGAAGTAAGCATGAAGCATGAGGCGTAAATGAATGCCAGATGTGATGGTCGTTTCTGTGATCTCGACATCTGCACTGAGACCCACCACCATGTCGTTTTATACACCCATCTGATCTGCGATGGGACGTGACTTCGGTTCGCTTGTGGCCTGAGCTGCGGTGGGAGCTGTAGCTTTTGGCTGGAGGCTTCATGTATTCCGTTGTGCCTCACAGCTCCCATGTGTTTATAAGATAGTAAATAAGCCATGAGAAATAGTGGAGTAGCACACTATACTGCTGGGAAAGTGAGAGTGTGAGGCGTCTCAACCAGTAGAGTAGTAGCTTGGCCAGAAGGTTGTTTGTTTGTTTTTTGACATTGCGTTACCTTTAAATGACACTGTTGGCACAAATGAGTGATGACAAAGTGCCAGCGGCACTTTGGACTTCAGTAACTGGACTGAATCACATGCAGAGGCACACGCTGCTGCCTTTGAAAAGGGTCTCTCCGTAAGCATATATATTAAGGCAATAGCTCATTAAACATTGCATTAGCATATGACCTGCATGTTTACAATAAATGTTAAAAAGTCAACAAAAGACTTTACAATATTAGTGTATCAGCTTGCATTTCTCTGCATGGTAAGTGAGAGACACTGTAGCTACAATGCAATGTTTTTTTAAGAAAGAAATACAGTGTTTATTAACTTTAGTCACAGATCTTTTTTTTTAACATTCACAAGAATTGCCTCACAAAAGCAAAACCGCTGAAAAAAGGAATCGTTCTGTCTTCATACAGCCTCTGCGTGGTTTATCAGTGTCTAGTTAACTAGTTAACTCCTTGCCTTTAGTTCAGAACCAATACCACAGCATGATGTTAGGGGGCACTAGTCTGTATCTAGCGTACATGTAACGGGCAGTGCTGTGTGAAACACTGCAGTTACGAATTCTGTCCCCTGTCGGTGAGGTTAAAACCACGAATGCGGAGGAGCACAGCTCTTTTGCATTGCGGTTAAGACTCTCGCTTGTGGTGCCCAACTTCCGTCCCGTTACATGCACATGACCTGCTTAAAACAAATAGCTAAATCACCCTGGCTAACACTTAAACACGTTTTGAATTCATTGAGTGGGGGCAGGATGTCCTTGATACTGAAATGTTGCATCTGATTGGATCTATCCTGTTAACAACCCCCTGCTTGGCTCTGCCGGATTTCACTCTTTCAATGTATTTTTGTAACCAGATTTAATCTTAATACAGTACTCAAGAACCTACAGCCAAAACACACAATCCGCTGAGATTCTGTGCAAGCTCTTTACTATTGTCCTTATCAGCACACTTTTGCAACTCTGCTAATTGCTGTTTATCTGACATGCGACTGGCCGCGTTCGGTTTGGTTCACAGCCAGGCAGCAGGCAATGTGACCCCCTAAACCTGCCCTGTGACCCTATGTGTGTTTACCTGGCATTACAGCTGCCCTGGAAATAGAGCACAGCTCGGCAGACTCACAGGGAAAGGCTTTCAGTTTCCACAGTTGGACAGGTTAACGCAGGGCATTAAGCTGGTACTCAACAAGGCTGCATTACACAATGGAAAAGGCAGTAACTCTGTCATCATACTTCAATCTGATACAGCCAGCCTGCTTGATTCATATCAGGACAAGAGCGAGTAGCAAACAGAGCTCCCGACTGGAGCTCATAGTCTTTCCAATCCTGTTGATCCTCTTTGCAGCCACCTGCATTCCCCACTCTGACCCCAGCTCTCCCCGGACTCCACAATGTCTCCTCTCCTATCTGCACCCCTTAATGACTGATGTCCCGACACGATCTCAAGACTGAGATCAGAACCGTTCTAAGCTGAGGTAGGCAGCTCAGAGCCTGAGATGTGAGTTTATTTGAGTGGAGTTTGGATACTGTAGCTCTGGTGAGTTCCAAGCTTAGGTCAACATATCCAGTCCTCCGTGCTAAACCACTGTAACATTCAACCAAATCCCTGATGGATTTCACACTCAACTCGGATTTTGGCTCTTTCCTTCTCTCAAAACAAGATGATCTGCCAAAAAACAAGCTTACTGGACGTGCCTGAAGTGTGTCTGTGGGGTATAACTAACTGTGTAAAGAGAGAAGACTGAGAATGCCTTCCACAGGATAAGAGAGCTTGTGTCCTTGGCTTAATAGATGCTTGCTTTCTGATGTAGTAGCTGATTCTTTGACTTTTGGCAATACACACAGTATTGTGGCATTAACTGTATAGCTTCCCTACTTGATAACAAATCTTAGGAAAGGAAAATGCTGATTTGGAATTTGACGACCCCCTGGAACACAGGCAGCTTGGTTTTCATCAGCAGTGCTCCCTCCCAGGTACATTTTTTTTTCTGTTTTGTACAAGAGGTTCTTCAGGTAAATCGATGGCTGTGCCAGACTGCCGTTGCCAATAGTTAGTGCAAGCACCGCACCACTTATTAAACTTTGTTTCTGGAAGGCAAAGTTGCACCATACCATGGCACAAAGCTATATATTTATATAAGACCTTTTAATACATAGAATTTAGTATTGTGTAGTTATCATTTTAACTACCCTTTTATTATGACGTCTTGAAAAAAAAGACAGATTGGATTACTTTAAGGAAGGATTTGAAATAACTGCGATTGTGATGATGTGTTTATTGTCTAAACTGTTCAGAGTGGTGCCCTTCAAGTTTCCCAGTGCATTCGTACATGCTCTGTGAGACAGAAGGTCTCCGCTGTAATTATTCAGTGCTGTCTCTGAGATATTAGTGGACATCTGATAATCATTTTCTTATCAGGACTTCTGTTGATGGCTCCCATTCAGAGAGGCCTCTGCCCTTTCATGCAGGCCAATTTTACTGTTCCACTTCTGTTGCTACTCTCAATTATAGGTCAAGTGTCGCCATGGCAACATCATCTTCATCTTAATTACCTGCTCATTATTTCCCAGAGCAATAGTGTTATCGTTTCTCTTTTTTTTCCCCAAAAAGTCTTCAAGCACTGTATACCATTGAAACATACTGGGGTCAGTGGTAGGAAGTGATTTTATTTTGTGTTAGTAATGTTACTGGTGAGATTTTCCAGCAATTCTGGTTAACACACACATATTTGTTTATAGTGTTTATGAGGACTTTGCATGGACTCCCGTAATAGAGTAGTCTATTCTAAAGTCCAAATGGCATGGATTCATAGGGTGAGTTTGTCAGATTTTTTGACCGATAACGAGCCTACACGCATACATAAAAACAATGCCAGAATAATTCCATAAGCTCCATCTTATTACCTACAACCTAGAATATTTATTTGAAGTTTGAGGGTATTGACCAGTAAGATGACCTGAGGGTGCTACAGAATGTTACTATTGAGGGTGAAAAAACAGGGTTTTCCTGCAGAAACTGGACACTTGCATAAACACAGACTGAATACTACAAACATTAAATGCCGAAACAGCCAAAGAAAAGTTGTATTACATTAACTCTCGATGAGAGAACCTGTTCTGCTACCGCTGTTGCTCGAATGTTTTGGTTCTTTTTTTCTTTTTAACGTGACAACACATGCCAGATGAAATAATGTAAAAACGCATTGACTTTGTGTCCATGAATAGAACTCTAATGAGAGATGCCCGGAGCACAAAGGTTTGGGAAAGTGCTTAATCTGCAGCCTAGGTGCTGAGTGTGAGAGAAATGATTTGAAAGTCCTGGAAGAGCAGAGGCTGCCTTTAAATATTGTTATTACTTCCTGATGCAGGTTTTTCTAAAACAACAAATACCTGATTCTCTGGGCTGTGGACTGGATATAGAAAGAGGCTGAGAAGCAATATGTTTTGCACTGGGCAGTCTGTGAAATTCCCAGTTAACCCATGGTTAGCATTGCTACAGAACCGAGTGAAGCTTATACTGTTAAGAAGGACTTGAATGGCCAACTAGATTCAGCATTCCAAATGGATTCCAAATGGATTGTTCTGAGATGCATTCGTGGGAAGCTAATTGGCATATTAGTTCAATGAATGTTTAATAATGTTTTTTTTTTTTTTTTTTTACCTGTAGCATTATTTTACTGAAAAGACTACGCAACATAATGAATCAGTTTTGGTGAACTGAAAATTGAAGGACAAAATAACTTAATATGAATCCAAAGCTATTTTAAAGTTCTGTGTTGTTTGATTATTATTATTATAATATTAACTTTTGCATTGATTCTTTAAAAGCAATTAAAAATTAATGCTAATCACAAAAATATCTGGATTAATTTAATCCAGAAATAAAAAAAAATTAAAAATTAAAAATCAAAAACTGCAAATAGAATGCATTATGAACGGTGTGGACATGGTGATTTAAAATATATATATATATATATATATATATATATACACTGTATATATATATATTTTTAAATAATTTTCAAACACCTGTCTTCACAGGACTGGCTTACCTGTCTTCACAGGACTGGCTTACCTGTCTTCACAGGATTGGTTTACCTGTCTTCACATGAATGGTTTACCTGTCTTCACAGGACTGGTTTACCTGGATATTATTTACCCCACTCACTTTAGATAAAGGGACTTGTCCAGCTCCTAAGTATAAAAGGGATCCATTTCTGACTTGAAAGACAAACTGCATAACTGATGTGCATCGACTCGTGGAGTTGTCCTTGTCTCTTCAGCTATTGACTCTTGAACCTGTCTCCTCTCTTCAAGAGGAAGTCTCTGGACTCTGGACAGTGGCCCCTTCACATCTCTGTCAATATAACAGCTGCTGAAGGTTGCTTTTTATTAGCAGCAAATTGTTTCTTTAAACATTTTTTGGGTTTACCTAAATGACCTTGATTGTGATCCATCATGCCTGCTATCAGTGGCAGGATGTTTAATGTTCACTTACCATGTTTTAATCTCCCCTTTCCTCGTAGAGCAGTGAAAACAACATATGCTTTGCTTGTGTTTCAACTTCTTGTATCCACAGATAAGTCTGGAGGTCACACAAGCCAAATTAATGCACTTGATAAGGCTGGCAGACAGTCATTATTAGGGGAGGTGGGTTGTGCACAACGTCTCAAATACCTAGAGATAACCTGACCACTGTCAAACAAGACCAGCTTTGTTCTGCTGGCTATACAAATGTCAGGAAGCCCAACTACCACTGTGATCTCTCTGGTAGGCAGGTTGATGTGACATTTACCTGATGAGTATCCGCTTCCAAGCCTCTTTGCTTTAATAATAGAACATTCTGAAACAATTCTGTAGTAATGGAATTAGAATGTGTAGAATGTATTATTTTTTTGGTTGCGTCCTCTAAACTGCACTTGTGCCTAAATAAATTTCAGTTAAACTCATCAACAATAATGGGACTATGCATGATTAATCTAAGTGTGTGCCGCTAGTTATACTGTATATGCATCACGTACCTGTTGCACACAGTTAAAAAAAAAAACTAAATTAAACAACAGATTATCTCCTATTGTTCCTGTTTAAAACGTGGGAGTATTTAGATCAATTCAAGTGTTGTTCATTTCTATTTTGTTTTTTAAAATGCCATCTCTTCCCTCGGTACCATTTTTGTTTCTCAATATGTTTTTCCAAGGCAGCGGATTAAAACAGCCTAGTCCATTTACAATGTCACCGGACCCCCTATTGTGCTGTTTACTGTGAAAAGTGGAACAATAACATTTGCAAGGTTTTTACTGCTTCTCCTCTTTCCCCGCGCAGCAGCCAGCACACACTTCTCCACTGCTCAGATAATACCAAAGCAATGTTACAGCCAGCTGCACGTACAGTATCACTGTGTGACGTCAGCCTCTCTTCAGGGTACAAAGCAATCTGTTTCCTTAGCATTAACACTTCTTAAAGGCATTAGGGGAGGTCTCTTTCCGCACTAGAAAACAAAGCTCCTGGAATGTAATGCTAGGAAAGGTGTTATCTGAATTAAACAATGCGATCTCTATACACAAGCTCAAGTAAACATCTTGTATTTTCCATCTCTCTTTTTGGAAGCAATTAATGGAAGGTCAGGTATGTGGTAAAGCTGAGGTCCATCGGGACGGTCCATTATCTTGCAGAGGGGGGTCCGGAGGTAAAGATCAAAGTACAGTTCAAGGACTGAGGCCTACCTTCCTGCTGGATGGCCAAGGGGAGTATTTGTAAAATAAATAACAAAAATAATATTGAAACACAAAGGGGAGGACAGGGCTGGTGAGATTCTTGATTTTCAGAGCTTGTTGTTAATCTTGTTTGTACTTTTCACATTTAAAAAGTTTCTGTACTCTTTAAATCTTAAAAACCTAAAAAGAAAACACAAGCACTTCTGAAGAAGGTTCACTTTAGAATTTGTTTCCAGGGAGTCAGGAATGCAAGCAATCAAATAAATACAGTAGAGTTTTCTTAAACTTTTCAGAGAAAGTCTCACCCCTCTCTACCCCGGTATCTGGTCTTGCTTCTAAACCCCTGTGGTCCTGTGTTGCCGCACTTCTGCAATGCCTTTACACTGCATGAAAAATCAGCGCCCTGGTATGTAATGGTTTCCAGTACAGAATGGGATCTCACCCGATTCCCAATAGGGTTTCAAAAGGTTTATTTGGGATTCCAGCAGAGGTGCAATGGTTTTCATTTGCTCTTAACCATCAGAGGTCTGTGCAAAGTTATCAGCTTTACATAAAAGGGTTATTGATACAGCTAGCATACACGTCTCCTTTAATGTATGTATCTATATGTTCTGAAACTCTAGAAATACTTGGAGTATGTTTTATTGTAACAACAAATATCGTCTAAGCAGACGTAGATCAGCCTATGGATTTAACCCATCATGCATTTATTCTATGATACTTTAAAATCTTTAAGTCTGAACTTGAATCAATCAATCAATCAATCAATCAGATATATTTTCTATAGCGCCTTTCATGGTGAAGCTATCTCAAAGCACTTCCCAATCAAATGAAATAAAACTAAAAAAGCCTATGAAACAAGACCAAACAATAAAAGAATACATTTGTAATCACAAATACATTGATCCTTCATTTGCTGACAATTTGATAGTGCACACATTTTGTTAGGTCACTGGTTGGCTATGTTGACAGTAAATGACATGCACTTTGATTTATCAATACGCTACCCCTCAATGTTACACTACAGTTTCTAAGTCAGGCAGCCTAATACAGAGGGAGCTCTCCCAATCTGTATTACTTATTGGGAGAGACTGTAGTAAATGCAGTCTGGTATGACATGGCGTACTTTGCTTGTCGACCCTGTAGAAGCGCAGGGACCCCAGGTGTTGTTTGCACAGCACGGTTATTGAATCTTTGCTGTCTGGACACCATGGCTGATATCATCTCTTGTTTGATGGTGATGATTTTTTAAAGCATTCTTACTTTCAAGTTTCAGTGCATACTGTCAAAGAAAAGGCTGCCTTGTCTCAGGATCAAAGGGGAAAACACTTAGAGTGTGTATGTAGACTGTGGCTGAATTTGTAATGACTGAGGAAAAGAAGCCAATAATGTAAACAGGAGAGCTGTGAGGACCTTGATAGAATGGAAACCCTTCAAGCAATACTGGCCAAATAAATAACAGTTTGATGTCTGCGCTAGAATGGAACAGCTCACCAAAAATGACTATTTATTGTCCAGTACTGATTGGAGAATCTACATTTCATAACTATTTGGAAGCACTGTAGCAGAATCTGCCAGCCGGACTCTTTACATTATATCTACCCTTGGTTAAAACCAATGGCTACAGGGTGACTGATGACTGTGTAGAGCTGAACAAAAGTGTGGCTTACCTGAGAAAATCTGCTTCTCTTGTTTAAGTGTTCCAGATCAATGGTGGCAGACCAATGACATTCAAATGGGACTTGCCCCCATTGGGTAGCCTGTTACATTGCACTGTACTTACTCTTCTGTTCTGCGGTGTCTTCTGTACTAATTCATTTTAGGAGATGTCAATACCCAGGTGCCATGCCCATGGTTCCCCTTTAGCAGTCCTTGCCTTACAAACATTTACCATGGTAAAAGCATAAGCAAGCATGGAAAAGCACAGGGAGCTACAGCAGTGCAGTGTAAATCATAATAAATGCATAGGAAAACATAGGCGATATTTCTAGACTTATATAAGGCTTTTTGATATATAACCCCACTGCTATTCAATTAGAATTCCTAAATTAAAAAGCACGATAAACTCCTGAATTGAACGTTGCTGAAAATGTGTTGGAATATCGTTGTAAAACAGACTAGATTCCCCCCTCAGGTTGTTTTTTTGAACACAGACAAAGGAGGTGTTTCTCCAGTAATATTGTCTGTATGCTAGCGATCCCAATGCACAACACTCCGACTGTACCTTAATGATCGGTTCTTGGTACTTAAAGCATACTGTATGCGCTTCTGTCTCGCAATACTCGCGTTGCAGCTCCGAACAATGACAAATCTAAGTAGTGCTTTCTAAAGCACATGCTCACGATATCTGGAAAACTAATTAAGATATTTGTCTATGTGTGCCGACTTTCTCGTAGTTTTACCTAGGGTAGTTATGGCTGGAATACACTGCTCATGTTGAAACCTACAGGGTACCCCAGACCCAGGCTGGATTATACACCTGGTCCAAGTCTGATAGTTTAACCTCAGGTCCCAGAGGTAAGCAGAGGGTGGGATGGGGTCCAGGGCTACACCTGTCTCTTGTCAAACTGCCACAGAGAAACAGCTCTGTTTGCTTAAGACGAGGCCTGTGAAGTCTCCAGTATGGGGGTAAGGGTCACGCTGTTAAGGGCACATTTCAGTGTTTTACGAGTGCTGAGGCAGCTTCTCAGTGGCACTTGAACTTTAACAAGTCACACAAAGAGTGCTGTTTGAGCCCTGACACCCATAAACTTCTACCTCCCATTGCCAGTATTGAATTAGCACGGGTACTGTGCAGATAGTCTATCATCTGCAGTCTGCTGGTGAAGCATTGGGTTAACAAGCTTATTCACATGGCTTATCCATTGTTGTACTGGGCAGGTGATTAGAGGTGTGCCAGGTATTTCCCTCTTTTAATCTGTGTACAGAGAAGTGAAAGCATTGTCTTGTCAGAAATTGTCTTCTAGGTAATTGATGTTTCAATGGAGTGGAAAGGCCAGTGAGTTGTTTGTACTGACATGTTAGGAAGCTGAGCTAAAGAAGAATCTATCTCAAATGTCAAAAAATTGCAACCTATTTTAAAACTGTATTCTGAAAGATACATCTCTTCCATGTGGGTTTGCTTCTGTGTGGTGTCCACAATGTGTTTGACGTGTGTCAAAAGTTCGCGTGCCTCTAATTACCTGCAGTAATGTGTCCAAGCCTGATCGGATAAACCCTTTTCAAAATGCATTTTAAAATAAATACATCATTTAAAATGAAGAAAGACCAATCTGTCCCCAATCTGTGAGGTCAAGGGAATGTTGAGAAAAAAGGTTACCCTGTGTTGGCTCTCTGTCAAAGTTTTCCATATGGTACAGTAATTAGGGAAACACATTCAGTAGATGGGGCAATGACTTCTCTCTGGAGCCATACTGATTCACGTTACTCCAGAGAGCTTTAGAGAATTGTTTATTTTGCACTTTCCATCTTCGTTTTCTAAGAAAATATGCAAATGACACTATTTTTCATCCGAATTTAAATAACTGTCTGTTCCTGCACTTCTCAGATTGCTAAACCATTAAGAACGAAAAATGAAAGGATAGAATTAAATAGAACTCTTGGAAAAGCTTCATGTGTCCTTTTCTATAAACCTGAAGCCTCTGTGACTCATGACTGCGGTGTGGGAGTCAATGGACATTCTCATTTCCTGCACGATTTGAAACTAGAACTGGGGAGAAGGACCTTCTGCCTCTGGTTTTTCTCCCTTAATTAGCAATGGGATATGAAGCCTTTCACCCCGTGAGTCACCGGTTCAACCCGAGTGAAGATCAGCGATGACAGAACGTCACTCCTGTCTGTTTGAGTAGCAGTGGGGAGCCCTGTGGAAGGACTGCATGTGACCCGGCTCATTGTGTCTACCTGTCAGGTGTGACACTCGCTGGCATGTTTGTTGCCAGTCCCCCTGAGAGTCTGCGCAGCAGAGTGGCACGTTGGTTGACCCCCCACCACTTTCTCCCCAGGTGCTGTCTGACCCAACTGACTAGGACTGGAGCCCTCTGCGCTTCTTCAGGAAAATGTATTGTTATCCCATTGAAAGCACATAATAATGACAACTGCTACCATGTAAACAGGGTCAAATTATCTCACTTGAGGTCCAGGAAAAAAAACAAATACAAAGCAGATCCATTTCTTAAAATAAGATATTTTTTTTAATATTACTTATTATCATAAAGATATATTTACACACTTTACAGAAATAGAAAACAAAAACAACAAAACCGACAAAGCTACGAATAAAAGAAAATAAGTCCTCAGAGAGCTAAAGCTTATCTTTATAAATTAGAAGCACAAAATTGAAATATGTACACAGTATTCAACCACCATTTCAGATACACTGTGCCGTGTTCGACACTAAACACAAACAATGCATTTGGCTGGGCGAATCAGATTAGCGCTATGATGTGGGTCGTCTGGTCACAGAGAAAAAACAAATTGACACTGCATTATAATATACAATCAACGTGTTCAATGTTTCTGTAATATGTGCAGCCAAGTAGCCAGTGGTTTCATAAGTACACAAATTGAATATGCTGTCTAAACATTGCTTACAGTGGGTAGTCAATTGAAGCTGATATCAATGTTGTAGCCATTATTATCCTATTATCAACAATTTGCTGATCAGCTTAGAAATCCTCTGATAAGAACACAACCGCGAGGCTGCAATTTCAAACCTACTATGTATTTAATGGATGCTTCTGTTTGCTGTTGTTAAGCCAAACCATTTGAATTTCATCCCCATCCCTTCACCCCTCACATCTCCAGCCAAACGCACATTACCACAACTGAATGTGAGCAAATACATACATCAGAAATGTCTTAAAACATACCAGTATAACAAGTTCGCAAGGGCGTAGGAACAACATGACAGGCCTGGCAGTTTCATTGAGAGAGAAACCCCAATCTGTGATGTACGCTCTGCTAAAAGGCCATGAAGAAAGCTGTGACGTTCTCCTCTGGTATCTAAGAGTTTCCATTAGAATGTAACAGTCTGAGCAGCTTCTACCTGCTGTGAGATCTAGAGACTCATTTTAAAGTATCATAGAATAAATCCATGGTTAAATCCATAGACTGGTCGACCTCTGCTTTGAAGCGATTTACCGTTACAATAAAACATACTTCAAATCGTATAATCCAGTGTATTCTACAGTTTAAGAAACTTTTTTTTAAATCTGAAAACAGATTCAATGCATACATTAAATCAGAAGTGTATGCTAGCTTTTAACAATAAACATTTTATGTGCAGCAGATAACATGTGCAGATTTCCAATGATTAAGAGCAAGCGAAAACCATTGCACCTCTGCTGGAATCCCAAATAAACCTTTTGAAAACCTATTGGGAATCGGGCGAGATCCTGTTCTGTACTGGAAACCATTACATACCAGGGCGCTGATTTTTCATGCAGTGTAAAGGCATTGCAGAAGTGCGGCAACACAGGACCACAGGGGTTTAGAAGCAAGACCAGATACCAGGGTAGAGAGGGGTGAGACTTTCTCTGAAAGGTTTAAGAAAACTCTACTGTATTTATTTGATTGACTCCCTGGAAACGAATTCTAAAGTGAACCCTCTTCAGAAGTGCTTCGTGTTTTCTTTTTGGTTTTTTTTGTGGCTCATTTCAAGCCCCCCAGGCAGCCTGTGCAGCTGATTTAAGTGAAGATATACATTTAAGAAACAAACAGTGAAAAGTGAAACAGTATAATCTGTCTGTAGTCTGTCACACTCCCCCCCCCCCCCCCCCTCCACCTTCATCTTCCATAGCCTTCTGTCTTCATCTACTGAAGGACCAGAGCTTTCCAAACAAAACCATGAGGCAGCTCTTGCTTGAACTTCTACTGATTCTGAGGTCAGAATCTGGTCTGGATATTTATTTTAAAACAAATCCAATTTTAGCTGCGTCTTAGATTAATATTATGAAGGTTAGCTAGACCTGGGGTATTACTACCACAAGGGTGTCATGTACACTGTATCCTGTTATTTGGCGGCTGGGAAAGGCACATTAAATCCCACAGCTTCTATTTCTTTAGAGACATGCTGAACATTTTGACTTTCCTTCAGATGACACTGTTTAGCCACCATGTTTCTTCAGAAAGGCTCTAAATTTTTGTATTCCAATAATGCTGTCAGACACCCATCGAATTCAAAAGCAAGGGTTTCTGGCATTGAAATCACGAGTACTAAAAACACTCAGAACGCTGGCGCCCCCTGTTGGTGCACTCCTGCCAGCTCAGCTGCCTCTTCCGTGACATTGCAAAAGTCTGCGGGGGTGAAGCAAGTGGTTTACACACAGCCAAGAAGATATACATGTATATATATTTATATACGGTACATATATTATATAGATGAATACACAGAACAGAGAACGCTCTGGTGTCGGCTTCTAGAACGCCCTGAGAACACAAAAAAATGTGCAGTGGGGTGTGAAGGCACAGTGTCCCTTCAGTTAAAGGTAACAGTCAGTAACTTTCTGGGCGTTCAAAATCCAAAAGCCAGCTGGTCAGATTGCAGGCACTGTGAAGGGAAAGGGGGCTGGTTGACTTGACTAGTGATTGAACAGTATTATTTTGGACTCATTTAATCTCAGTAATTGACAGCTATATCCTTCAAGTTTGTTTTCATTTTTCATGGATGGGCTACAAATGAAAACTATAGATTTTGTGGTGGTGTTACTAGGGATCGTATGCAACATTGGACAACATGGCTGTGCCTTGTCAAACACAGGATTCCTGTTTACAGGTATAGTATGTTATCCACAATTTGGATTCAAGTCAACACAATATCTGAAGCTCAAAAAGCAACACTGGTTTTGAAAGCCCACGAGTTAGAAAAATGGACTACCACCTTTAATTCGAAACCCGAAGTAGGCTACCACACCTTCTTAAAGTGTCTTTAAGACAAAAACTGATTTAGAAAGGCTCCTGTTTAGCCACACGTCATGCAAGGGGAGAGGTGTTACAAAGAGGGAAACATAAAGGTCTCTAGAAGCAAGACAAAAATAAAGAGAGACATTCTTGCAGTTTTGTCCCCCCTCGTGTCGGAGGAGCAGCTTGTCCTTCTGGGCAGACGAAAAGTTGCTTGAAAAACATGGAGGCGCAGTCGAGGACACTCCTCTTCAGGCCAGACTAGACCCCCATTGCAAGGCCCCCCGAGGCAAAGAAGAGCAAGGGAAATGAAACTGGGGGAGGGTGTTCTCAGCCGTGCCTGCGTAAAAATGAAAAAAACAAAAAACAAGATTAAGTAAGACGCAATAAATAAAAATCATTTTCCTTTGTCTAGAAAGGCTAAGATTGTTCATATTGTCAAACCAGAAGGGCAATGGGGGTTAGTATTGGCTGTTAAGTTTCATTTCCCACCTCGCCCAGCAGGTGTCACTATTTAGCATTACTTTATTTCTGACAGATTGTATATTAAATAATTTGCTTCCTGCTGCGTGAGGCATTTATATCTGGATATGAATGTTTAAATATTTCAAAAGACATAATGTAGAAGATATCCGCCAGAAATACCCAATTCAACACCAGGCAGATTATCAAGGTTCCTGAGCAATGAAACAGATTGCACAGAGCACAGAGTTTGAGAAAAAAAAAAAACTGGCCTCTTAGCCAGACAGCATAAAAAAGAAATGTTTGATGTTTCTTTAACCTCTATTCAAAGCTGTGCCATGTTAAAATGCAAGCACTAACCAGCAGTGGGTTAAAGTAAGCTGGTTGTGCTTGTGTTCAATTCAGACAGAGAGTGTAAGAGTGTGATTCTACAGCAGACTAAAGAAAACTAGAACAAAAGACCACAATAAAATGAACTGGAACACGATTCTGGTTGCTTGCTCTGCAGTATAACCTGTATATAGTACTTCTGGTCACACTGGCCAACCAGCAGTGGCTGTGATTTCAAGCAGGGAGCATTTTGAGAAGACATGTTCACAAAAGTATAAGTGACATGTTAACTCAAATATACACACGCAGTAGTTCAAGGCTTAGAGTGGGAGGTTGACATGAAAACTCAATGACCCCACAAACAGGCTAATCTGCTGCAATCAAGATAAACACTAGAGAGTTATAAATCACTGGCAATTATAATGAGCGTCGGACCAGACTGAGCCAAGAGAATGAGGACCAATAGGAAAGCAGCGTCCTGCAGGATGCAGCCAACCACAGGCTTGTGAAAATGCAAGTTCAAAGCCGTGCAGGTGAACTGCATAAACAAACTGCATTCCATTGGTGATGTTGTTGTGGTTTCCCTGTCTGAAGCTTGGGGGCTTGGAAACTGTTTTTTGCATAAGGTAATCTGTTTGACTTTCTTTAAAAGATTACATTGAGGTAATATGCCAACTTTTCCCAAGGCAATACAGTATAGCGTCTGTACTGTACCTAGCTAACACTACCGAGGCAACAATACTCCTCTTTACTGAATCACTTCCACATCTAACTACAAGTTTACTCAGAGAGACAATTTGCATATTAACTTCAGGCATGATTAGGGTTCTTCGTTGCTCAGTTTCAGTTTATATTTTCATGTTGTAGTGTGATTTAGGTTAATCCTGTATACCTGTAGTTAGTCAAGTGTGAATAACAGCACTTTCAATTTGATTTGTACCAACCTTAAACTACAGGGTGACACAGAGCAGCCAAACTGCAGCTAAAACTGAGGTTTAGCCACTGTTCACCAGCATGTCCCAACTGGGCCCAGGTGGTGCATTGAATCCTAAATCCATTTGCTGCAAATGTTTTTCATGTGGCCAACAAGAAGTCTCTGAATGACTGTAGAGAGCAGTCTGGCAGCCTGTTGCTATTATTGCAGCTGGTAACACCTGTTCTAATTCTTTTTGGCTGCAACAGTTACACCGAAGCAGTTGGTTTGAGTGCTGGATGAAGCAACCAGTCTGAGAGGAAATGTCAAGCCCTGTTTACACCACGGTAGTTCCTGTTCATAAGCAATAAGTCATTCTTGTAATACTGCATTGTTTACCTGTTCTCTGGTTTACATTCAATTAAACTTTCCAGAAGCTCAGCCTTATATGCAGCATGTTTTAAATGAAGGACCTTTCAGAGGCAGATTGCAGACATTTTTGTCTGACTGAACACCACCAATACTGTATTTTTTAATTCAATGAAACCCCCAGACCCAAAGAACATGGACCAAGGCTCACTGCCGCTCACTGAAAGCACTCCATAAATGCAGCAATACCACCCACGCTTTTTATCCCTCTGGTGCACAGGCATTGAATTCTACCTCTCTTATCTCCATTCCTCCATCCCCTTGCTCTATATCATGCAATATTTCTGCACCTGCTCTTTTAATTAACAGCAATCCCTCCAGCAGCTTTATCTGTGGAAGAGTCTCCAGCTGTGAAAAGCAATCTTCAACGGATAATCGAGCAGCACCTCCGAGGGAACGCTCCGTTCCCTCAAAAGTCAGGAATGAGCCAGTGAGCATTACAAACACGGGTATCATCCAATCCCCGGCTACTGTGCAGGCCATCCAGCACGGCAGTCATGTGCCTTTAGTAAAGTAACTCCAGGCCCTAGTCACAAAACATTAAGGACTGTTCTTTTTTAAGTACTGTTTAAACAGTCTCTTAGGTTAAAGGAGAATACCTTTCTAACCCTCACAGTTTAAATAAAACTCCTTCCTTTAAACAGGTCAGTTTTGACCACAATAAAATGTGTTCTTTCTTTCTTTCTTTCTTTCTTTCTTTCTTTCTTTCTTTCTTTCTTTTTTAAGCATAAAAGGAGACTGGTGTCTGATGTCTTTCTTCCCTTTAGTGTCATCTTTTGGCATTTAATTCTGAATTTGGGTGGTTCAGATTCATCAAAAGCAGCGTGACTGTCTCTATGTAAAAAATAATAATAAAAAATCTCCCTTTGTTTTTAAATCCCTGCCATACATCTGCTCTATGTGAGTTCAATATCTACTGTAGGGCAGAAAACACGCGTTTGTATCAGTTATGTTTGAAATGCGAGTCTACACCTTTAAATTACAGGTTTGAATGAATGCATTTGAACTATTAGGGTTCCCGTGGGTTGACCTTTATGTAGGGGATACAGGAAGTGAGAAGGGAAGAGAAACGTGGGTGAGACGTGTAAGCAAGACTAAACATTACCCTATCCATTTTTCCTCGGAACACCTCCTAATATCCTGTGCTCTCCCAAAAAAGCCTTTTGAAACCACCGACCGTGTATCAGCAAAGAACACACAAGCCTTACACTGCTAGTGTATCTACTGCAGTACTGGAAGCCAAGTCCTGAGGCTACACTCAGAGGATCCTGCCTCCTGTCTGATCCACACAGGCACCTGCACAAAGAAGCCTTCTTTCCTGTAGCTCCCACTGAAATTAATCTGGGATCAGTCCCTACTGGGAGGAACAATGCTCCTGTCCAGCTGTTTCCCAAAGACGCTCATCCCATTAAAACAAAGAAAAAAGAGAATCGGACCCGTTTAAGTTGGTGTGTTTTCTGTATCAGGTTTAAGCCGTGTGGTCCTGCTGTCAGGGTTTTTCTGTTTGCTGGCTCCTTGAAAAGTGAATTCCATTAGACTGCTGGGGTGCTTATACAGGGACGTCACGGCGGACTGCAGGGCTGCTTAACCCACAACAGGAAAATGGACCACACAGGCCTTCACTCTACCCCAGCAATGCCCAGTTTAACATCAATACGAGGTCCTGCTATTTCTGTGCCTGTTTACTGCTGGGTTGAGACTGAGGTACAAGGAGATCAGAGCACGTGCCCCAGGAGTAAACGGACCCATGCACTTAACAGGAACTTAAAACTGACTATTGTACCTAATGTTTTTGAAAGCAAATAATTCATTATATTGTAATGTTGCAGTGACTGCATCATTAATAGCAATGCTTTCTATAGGGATTTTGATAAAGGACACGCCATGCTGATTATGCCCCCCAAAATCCTTTGCTTTCTTAATAGCAGCGCTCAAGATGAAAAGCAATATCTGCTGCGCATTGAACATCGGGACAATACCGGTTCAAACACACTGGGAAGCAGTGTATTTTCAAGCCCACATCCGCACAGTAACGCCCATGATGTGTCTCTCTAGGGGCTGTGCTGGGTACACACAGACACTGTCACCGCTCTGCAACTGGAGTTAAGCTACACAGCAGTCACAGTGCATTAATGCAGTGCTAAACTGCAGTTATATTTCAGAGCTAATTCTACAGGCCAAACATTTTGCTTCAGTTTAACGTAAACACATTTTAAATACAGCGCAGCTGTTTTCCGTTGAGTTGGCTAAAAGCTTATTTTAAAGAAGCGGTTTTCATTAAATAAGGGAGTTTTAGCCTACACACAATTTGTAATCTATTCAACATGAACCACAAGGAACAATATACACATTTTCTACTATTATTATTTCTGCTCTCTTTTTCAATATAACAGAAACAAGTTTATACAGAAATTGACACAAGCGGGCAGTCGTCCAATAACTGCTATAGAAATGTGATTCCCAGCCGGTGCCAGCAATAATGGACTATGTTGTGGTGAATGGAGGTCATTCTGAGTTCCTGCCTCATTTCTGCTGTTAGAATTGTATGCCAGCCTTGCTCTGTTACAGCGAAGCAGTTCTTTGATCCAGCAGGGAGAAATGCTAGTTCAGTTCCCATCAGCCGTGATCTGTGTCTGCGAGTGTCTGGGATTATTAATCTATAACAGCCTGTTTAGTAGAGTCAAGCAACTCTCCAGGGTTTTGGAATAGTGTGTGTGTGTGTGTGTATATATATATATATATATATATATATATATATATATATATATATATGTGTGTGTGAATATGTGGAAGCATTGGTCTGGAAAGCACATTTCCAAAGCTCTTTCAGCACTTTACAAAAGCATTTCAGATACTGGTACTTTCACACTATCCAGCAGAACAAAGTCTCTCCTAAACACACAACTGTTCGTAACCTCTAACTAGTCCCTCCTTGCTAACAGCTGTCTGGCAGACTTACCTGAGGATGACTGTTACCACTACAGTATCAATCTCTTTTCATACTTCCAAGCAGTCTGCAAGTATGGTCATTTGCATATTCTTTCACTATCTGAAATGCTACATACTGTACAGTATATTCTGGGACTTAGTCATGACACATTCACCCCTTACAAAATATATATATGGAACTTCACAGAGTACCCATTTTGTAATTGGAATCCCTTTGTGGGTACAGTACAGAAGTACAATATCCAGTCTATTGCAGATAGATATATATATTGTCATGGTGTGAATCCTGCTGCCCCTACACTGCTGCCCTGCTTACCTGATCTAGAACGGCATGGGCCCCTTGTGTGAGAGGCGGGGTCGTGGGCGCCGGCCCCTCCTCCAGCTGGCCTGCCTGTGGCCCTGTGCGCTCCGCACTGCGTTCTGCTGCACCAGCTTCCTGATGCTCCCCCCTTCCTCCAGGTCCTTGCCCTCCTCTGGGGCGGCCACGGGCCCTGCGAGACAGAGAGAGGAATGCCATTAATTCAAGCGGTGCTACAGGTGTGCTCTGCAGGTGCGTGTGTGCGCGTGGGTGTGAGAGGTGTTTTGGAGCGATGCATGCGGGCTGCTGTCAAACAAGCCTGGCTCCAAAGGGGCTCTTTCAAGAGTTTTTATTTGAATGAGCAGCAGCCTGTTTATTTTCAGACTGTAGTGATCTGTAGAACCACAGAACTTTGTATTGTGTACCAATGAGGCAGAGATCCCAGTGTATACAGATGGTTTAAGCTATCTCGCAATAACTTTCAGTGGAGCCCTTGATCTGCACCATACAAGCTGTTTGATCTGCCTATCTTCTATCAGTAGCCCTTATGCGCTAACCAGTATAACAATACCTTATGACTGTAGACCTTAATACATTTTGGAAGCAATATTAATTGAGAGAGGTGAAGGTTTGCCAATTCCGGTGCTATTTTTGCTAGTAGGTACTATTATAAGTGTCAGCATTCAGGTTTCCTTCAGGCACAACCTTGCCTCTTCCTCTGGGATACCAACTCCACTCTCAGGAAGCCCGGCATCCTTAAGGATTTTTAACAACCTTGAGAGTGAGGTTTACTGACCGCCTTCCTTTCAGGAATCCTGCATCAATCTCAGATTCACAAAAAATAAAAAAATTAAAAACTCAAAAACTTCCTGAATGCCGCATCTTTCATGGCAAATTAACGTTATAGTTCTTAGAAAAACAAAACGGAGAGCCGCGCTGCCTCTTCCTGCCCGGGACCTGCATGACATCACTGACATTGTGTCCAGAAATTCCTCCTTCCTCCAGGGAAAGAGCTTGGGTTATTTTTCAGATCCTTAAGGAAGCTGCTGCCAGCACACTAGGTCAGAAAGAATTCCTTTTCACAGCCAATATTACAACAATACTAAATTATCAAAGTTCAGAGGTTTAATCTTATTTGGGCATCTTTACATGGATCATTGGTGCTCAAGCAATCCTAATTCTCATTTGAGGAAATAGCCTTTTGGCGGCCAGGACTGACATAATAAATTATACTAACGAGACTCTTTATTCACATTAGTGCAAATTATGAAAGTGGTTTGTGATATGCATACAAAGGAAACTGCCGGTCTGATTAGTCCCACACTATAGTCTAATGGCCAGATTGCTCTCCACTCACAAGTGAAATCAGACAGGAGAAGCTGCCACCCCAAATGCCACAATGACTGGATACAAACCCAAAAAAGAGCAGATTTAAATCCCAGGTGTAACAAAAATGAGTGTGCAGTTTTCATTTATTTTAAACATGTGAATATTTCCCTTGACAGTAACACAAGGCCTTGAGTAGCTCAGCAGACAAAGAGAAAGCTCATTTATATTATGAGCAGGGTTTGCAGACTCGACCAATCAATATTTGCAGAGTCATCCATGCAGGGAAAGATGCAGAGCATTCCATGGTGCTGCTGACAGGTACTAGCTATCCTTAGGAGTGAGGCAAAGAAAATGCATTCCCCCAAACACATGTGATTCTTAAGAGAATCTGTGAATTTATATTGGCTTCAAGGCAACTCTGTTTACACGTCTGTCTGCTTTGCACCCGTCCATTAGATCATGGTCATTTGTTTTCTGTTTAAACAATGCTACAGTATAGGCTTGTATTTTAGCATGTCAAACCCCACTTTACTTTAAGAACCCTAAGCTCTGCTTTATCCCCCTGTTGTTTCACTGGATTATAAAAAGAAAGACAGTGTAACCATTCTGCACACATTCTGCATGTTTTAACTCCAGGGCTTAAAGAGCCTAAAAACTGAAAGTGAGTGAAACATTAGAGGGAATCAGGTCAGCCTCTCCTGGGCCCAAGGGAAAGTGGTCTGTAAAATATACCACAGGGCTTCCTTTGTGGGCATTAAGGGTAATGCTCACGTCTGCCAGCCCTGAGATGACTGCGCAGCCTCAGGCTGTACTGTAGTACTGTACCTGCGCAGCTGATGCAATAATTCTTCTATAAAATTTAGTGCAGTATGTATGGACTTCAGTATTTTTGGTCTGCTGGTTTAATGGCATTGCATACTCACTTAAGGGCTAGGGGGTGGCAGGTGGATTACACCAAAGCTAAGGGCATTAAGAGGCACAGGATAAGACTGACCAGACTCCCATTGAGACTGGAACATTTTCATTCACTCTCAGTGCTAGACTTCTCAGAGTAGGTTTTCAGTTTCCCAGACTCCCTGTATGCTATGGTTTTTCCTGGTCTTTGGTGGTTTGACCAAGCTTCATTCTACTTCCCCATTCTCTACTACCTGTATGATTTATCATGCTTATATTATTCATTGCAGATATTTTCTGTGCTTTTATCATGGTATACCATATTCAACTTTTACAAATGTCTTGGGTTGGGTCTGTGCTGTGCATAGTAATCCATTAAGACCTGGTCCTATTCTTCGTTCATTCAAATAAGGACACTGGTTGGCATTTATTGAGTTTCAGCATTTCAATGCAATCACTACTTAAAAGATCTGAATCTAGAAAAAAAATATGACATTTATTAAAATTTGAACATTTGATTTGTTTGAAAGGAAATATTTCTTATAATACCCACATTTATCAAATTATCAGACACATGTGAACCATTTATTTTCCTTGAAACAAAGCTCTTCCCGCCCCCTGTCAGTGATTCCCAGATTAAAGTTGAATTATTTGGCAATTGCAGGAATGTGCTTTCACTGAGAATACAGTGACAATCCTCTGCTTTGGACTGGATCCAGAATAATGATTAATGACAAATGGCTCCGATCTCATTACTGCCTCCTGCCTGACCATTCACTTCTCAGGCGCCATTTTTTACTGTCATCTTTTATTAACTTTTTTTTTAGCACCAAACTAATCTGTTTAAAAGCACGTGCGTGTAAATTGGAAAGTGAGCTGAACCAACATTGTCTGCTGTTGTGTTGCAGCCCACAGGCCAGCTGGAGCTGTTTAAGACTAAACCACAGCAAGGTGCAAAGTAAAGCAAATCTAGGGAAGCACGGTAAAGAGCATAACTTATTTCTGCATGGCAAATACACTACAGTAGCTACAGCTTGGCATGGTATGGGAAGGCTCTTTGCAAGCTTTATCACAAAGCTCCACCAACACACCTCAAAAACCATGACCTCAACAGCCACCCCTGCTATTCAATCCTGAGCCTATTCTGAGAGGTAGATTTCCAATGCTCCTGGAAGACTAAGCTGAGGTCAGCAAACTTAATTTGACCATTATTGGACCAGTTTACAAACCGCAGAGTTAACTGTGATGCCCTCTGAATAGACTGATTTTGTACAGTTTTTCGGTTCGCTCCCATTGTCCCAGAGTACAGGAGCACTGCGTTGCATCCGAAGATCATTAGCAAATGGCGGACAGCGACACTCTGCTAATAATATTAGCAGCCATGAAAAATATGCGTATGGTGCTGCAGCACATTTGTACAGAAAAGTTTTTTTTTTCTCCCGAAATTCTCCTCAAGCAGACGATTTCTGTCACCTCGGTTCAGCCGGTCGTTTGTCACAAAGAAGAACTCACAGTCTAGTACCTGGGAAAAAGCAGAGCAATTTGGAGAGTGCCTTTTAGTGCACTAGCATTCTAGTTAGAAAGCATAAGCTTTCTGGGGTCTCACTGAGGTAGCAAATAAGCAACTTCAAAGCACTTGATGAGGAAACAAGTAGATGTCATTGTTTGGAATGGAACACTGAATTGTATCACTGGGTTCCAGTAACCATGGTAAGCAGTGTAGTACTATGTGACACAGTTCACTGTAGGTTTGTTTTTTTCTAATTTGCCTTACTGAATCTTTAACATTTGCAGCACTACTGTGAGCCTATATAATAACAGTAACCTTATATAAGTTTACGGTAAAAGTATAGAAAATAATAGTAAATGAAATGCATTAAATGCATGAGCTGTATTATGCACCGCAGTTCTGCAAGGGTAAGCTGTGCATTTCATTCACGTTTCACAACCTGCCCTGCTACTGTATATCATTATAAACAAGTACTGCTTCAGCCTAAAGTATTCTGTAATTCTACAGAACTGTACGCAAAAGCATTTTGACCTTGTCATCTTTGACATTTGTTATCTTGTTCTCATTGGCATATATATTTCAAGTCTGATTGACCTCTATGAAGTCTATCAAGAAAGATATGGAAACACTTGAATGTTTAACTGGGTGCTGTGCTGCACTGAGGGAGATCTCAGTGTTGCTCCACTGGAAGGTATTACAGGATATAGTGTCCCCATTGTCTCTAGATTTGGTCTCCAGCCTTTACGTCATGTTTCTTTGAGCTCCTGCAAGTCTTTGCCAGGCAGTTCTCACTGACAGGGGAGAAGACGCAGACTCAGCTGCAGCAGTGAATCCAGCTGGAGGTTCTGAGGAACGCCCATGGATTTCTCAGTTCCTTCTCTTAGAGAAGTTCTTCATATTAACAAGCGACTGTTCTCACAGTGTCCCGCGCACAGCTATTGTTGAGAGCCTGTAGACTGCGGCCACAATGCCTCCCTGCACTGGCTGAAACAAGCATGCACGCACACACTTCCACTCACTTCCACACACACACACACACACACACACACACACACAAACACAAACACAAAGGGGATGCAAGCTGGCTGTGAAGGAGGGAAACTTGTGTCTTGCCAATTCTGCAAAAGCTTTCTGCATCCAAATTAAGCAACTCTTAATTGTGACGTATTTGGGTGGGGATGGTGGAATTAGTTTTCAATTCAGTTCGTCCCCGGATAGAAAACAAAAAATAGACAATTGGCAAAAGTTTTGAAGTGAAGGCATTTACTTTACTACAGTTTAAATGAAGGTTGTACCTAAAAGCTGATTTTTTTTCTTTCTTATTTTCAACAGCACAGCCGTGTTGCGGAAAGATACCAATGAGTGATTGTGGTCTGACCCATAACTGACCCTGCTGAGAAAGAGCCAAGAGTTTAAACAGAGGAGAGTTGTCACTAGCACTTCCATTTACAAACACAAGGCAGATTTACTCAAACAATCTACAGTATATCCCTCCACAATGGAAGGGGGATGAATTGATATTTAATGTAGTCACTAGAGCGAGGAGGAAACACTCTACCTCAGTGCTCAGGGAGCATCAGGTCCATCACGAGACCCTTTCAAGCACAAAATGTTGGACAGGTTTTGTGGTTAAGCTAGTCTCTCATCCTCAACACCAAAGCTGGACAGAGCAACTAGGTCAAAGCACGGCCCTGTAGCTTACACTGGATCTGTCTGTTTGTCTGTGCCGCACCTGCTGTATGGGTAGCAGAAGGCTTTAATCAGCAGTGCCGGCTGTGCAGCATCTTTCTCGGCACATTCAATACACAATATTTTCCTGTAGAATATAAAGGCGACGTTGCTTCTAGCATGGCCAACAGTAACCGAGGGCCTTGGCAGAAACTGGTACCAGCCTGTTGCGGACTTTCAGACCATGTTGCCATGGCAGCGACTGTGAAAGGAGCTCAGTTCGGGAACAAAAAGAGTGACATTGTCAGTGGGAATGAATCGAGAATCCGAGTTTACAAATTTGTGCACACGAGCCCTGAATCCGTTATTAGTTTCAGGGTGCGTTAACCCTTTCCCCCGCCCGGCTTTTCTTTCTCATCATTGTGATTGTAATGGCTCTTAATGTATTGCTCTTTTCCTGTTTTATATGCGGCATTGTGCTGTTTTATAATGCCGGGCTTGTGGGTGGAATGAAGGATAGCTTTGTCTGGCGCTACTCTGCAGGGGAAAAAAGAAGTGGATAAAACGTGTGTACAAACAGCCCTGCTACAGATTTAACTCCTCAACTGCCAGGTTCCGTGATGAACTCACAACAGCTCCGTACTTGCTTAGCCACACAAAGTACAATATGGGATTTGGGTTTTTGGACCCCAAGGAGTAATTCTGATTTGACTCTTCAACCAGCCCTGGACCTTAACCTAAGCAATCTCTAGATATCATCTGGGGATCCTAAGATTATAAAGCATGATGCTACAACCTGCAGATTCAAGCAATTTAAACATGGGTCATACCACGGCAGCCTTTTACAAGCTGAGCCAGCACCATCCAGTCGTGTAATTGACAGGACATGAATGATCTGTCTTAATGTGTTGAAATTTAGCTTGACAGCCTTTACCCTCTACAATGATATAATACAGACAGCTGATGCTTAAAAAACCTAACAGAAAAATAAGAAATAGCAACCAGGTCCATCCAAAAGAGGAGGCAGGGACAGTCAGCTCTCCTTTGAAGATTTACTGTATTCTGCACTGTGCAGAAGTGCACCATTTGCATGAGGTTATTGAACTTTTCCGTAGTACTATTGCACAATGTTAGTAAATTAGATAGAGTCTCAATGTACAGCACAAAGGGAGCAGGTTCAGGGTTTGTATCGGGCTGCCTCTACTTTAACCCAGGATCTTCAATATAGGAGCAAACAGGCTTAGCCTGCTGAGGCACTGCATGGGGTTAATCAGCTGGGACAATCATATACAGGATCTGTCCATTCACCAATCTGTGGAGACACCAGGGATGGAGCTGAGGACAGGGGTGCCTCGTTTACATCAGCTGTGAACCGTGCCCCCCACACAGTGTCAAGCTGCGATCAGCTAAAACCTGCACGCTTTGTAAAATATAAACTGCGTCAACACTGTGCCATGGCAGTTTGGAAGCATATCATTAACTGTGTCCCAAGCCTCGCAGTGCTCTTCGATTGGGGTTAGAGATTTAAATGCGCAGATTCCAGACTAATCCATTTAATTGCGCCGTGCAAGGCCAGCTGTGTCAATAACACCATAAAGGGGGCAAAAGGGATGTCAACTCTTAACACATTGGCCCTAATGCCCCTTTCTCCCATGGGAACCAACCCTGATTAAAATCAGGGCTGGAAATAAGACTCCCAGTATATAGCAGTTTCATCCACTTCTGGGTTTACTAGGAGTTTAATAAAACACACCTGAGCTTGTCACCTATACACTGGGGCTAATCAAGCTTGTATTAAAACCTGGAATGGGTGAAACTGCTATGCAATCAGAGTTTTATTTCTACCCCTGTTAAAAGGGTGATACAGATATGCAGGTCACTGCAGTAAAAAAGAAGCATGGAAATGCTGCCACAGTGTGCAAGTATCCATGCACACAATGTTGTTTTGGACAGTATGCCAATAGCATAGAAGCACCTCATCCTAGCCACACAATTACAATAATCTACACATTGGATTTGTTGGAATAGATAAGCAGCTTTCTACACTTGTTTTTAATTTAGGTAGGTAATCAGGCTAGCACAATTAGTTTTTTTTGTATACTGGAAATGTGCTTACAACAAAAAGGGAGAAAATAAATCGAAATTGGACACTGTGGTATGCCTTGAATGGTTTCAAAGCACACAATTACTTCCAGCAAAAAATAAACTTTTCCCTGTCTGAGCCAAGCAGCTGGCGGACATCATTACTTGAGTTCTCGCTGAAACCCCGCGGTTCTAAGGCTGTTTTTCGTTGCAATTAGACGTGACTGCGATGGAAAGATTTCAGGTATGCGTGTGCGGCTGCCTGCAGTGGATGTGGATGTTCAGAAATTGAAGCTACTCTATATACAAAAAAAGTAATTATAATAATAAAAAACACCCGGAAGCGACCCAGCAGCAACGAGTTTCCGAGCTCGTTATCGAATATGCCTGTACATAATTGAAAGAGCCTGTCGGGATTCAGTGCAGATTGTATTTCTTTTTTTTTATTCTTTAGTTAGGCAAATTTATGTTTCAGCTGACTGGTTCATGTTGAAAAGAAAGACACGGTATAAACGATGAAAACCCTTCAACTTAAGAATGCAATTCAGTCTCCCGTAGGGCTGACAAACGCGAAAGCCTGCACAACTTACTTCAATTGTTAATCTTAATTAAAAAAATAAAATAAAAATTTGGAACGCAGTTTTCATGTTATTGCCAAACAAACTGCTCTCTCTCTGTTTAATGCTTTTGGAACGTAGCTGCGCAACGTTATCTCCCAGAAAATGCTTTAAGAAATCTAAGATGCTATCCCTTGTGTTTAGACGGTAACCTAGGCGAGGTTTTAACTCAGTTGGCCGTTTAATTGGAAATGCAATGATCTGGATAAAAACAGGTGTTTAATACAGTCCCTGGCAATGCCGGAAAGAGAAGACTGCGGTAGAGCACCAATGTGGTCAGTGACTTTTTCTGTGCAGCAGGTAGGCTAGGCATCGTAATACTACAGAAGCGTCTGTGCCAATGAAAAAAAAATTGAACGAAAAAATCACCTAGCTAGGAGAAAAAAAGTCCTACATAGAACTTTTATCTCCTAGCTATGACTCTTTTTTTTCTCTCTCATAGCTCTGATTTATATTGATTTCAAACTATAAATATATATATATATATATATATATATATATATATATATATATATATATATATATATGTGCGTGTGTTTTTATGACACAGTCCGATATGGGGATAATAAAGTAAGAAAGCTTAAATGATCCCACTTAAGATAAAGTCAGAGCTCTTCAAAACTGTTGTGTAGCGCTGAAGTCAGAACAGGTTACTAGCATTGTAACACCACAGACAAGCAGCGAGCCAAAAGGGAAAGGTTTCAGCCAGCTACTTTTCTGTGCTAATAATAGGGTTGGCTGCACTGCAGTATTAAAAGCCTTGTGAACCATTCCTTTTTATTACAGATGCTGTCTTTCACCTGCAGTTGTTGGACCACCAGCTGTGAGGTTTTACAGTCTGTTTAATATTTCAGTGTCCGCTGGTTCTCCAGCGACTGCAAATCTACTAATCTAGAGCACCTGGATACATCTTTAAAGAGCACCTGCTGCTTCTTTCAGTTCTGCAGAAACCCAGGCCGTCAGCAACAGCAAGGTGAGCACTTTCTGAATGTGTTTGAATTATCTCCCACTCAAGCAGGCACGCTAGGTTCTCATGTCCCCCAAAAGCTAGCTGTTCCGTTTATTCTGGAATCTTTGATGTCTATAAAGGAGATTACCTTTATCAGCAGCAACCCCCCTAAACTCACAACGCTGGAGCAGATTAGACAGAGTAAATCCAATTCATCCCTGCCCAGGATTTAGACCCCCAACCGTCATGCTAACTGATTCTTAAACTTTTCCATTTGCATACAGGTTTTCAAATGTATAAACAGCTTCTATAACTCAGACTGGCCAGCACTGATTCTGCAAGGTGTTCAAATTGCACTGAAGTGATAAATGACCATTCTGCAGTGACTACCTCCTCTTAATTTCTTCAGGCATTGAACTGTCACCATAGGGTACACATGATCACAGTAAAGCATATAGTCTTGGATAGATACAGCAGCGAAATCAGCTAAGCGTACTGGGCTTATGATTTAACACTTCCTGTATTGTTAGTACATGGCTGTTAATGGTGATTTGAAAAAAAAAATACTCCACCTTTCTTTGAAAAGAAACATTGTAAGCCTGCAGCTGTTTTAGTGAGTACCATATTTCTTAGAACAGGCTTTCCGTGGCTCTGCCGTGACCCGGGATATAAGACTGCATGTCTGAAATGACTATGCTGGTGCTAGACTGAATGAACAATACATCAAAGATGAATATGGAATAATGGCCATGCTGACAGTTTGCATGAAATCTGTCTTTTGCATGCACAAGCTTTCACGGGATCAGAGCATGGCATCCTTTAGAAAGCTCACCTGCTCGATCAGGGCTGCAGAGAAAGTCAGCCAGGCATCCGAAAGGAGGCGTCTCAGCAGCGCTCTTTTCTCTCTGTGTGTATGCGTGTTTGTATATTTCTTTTGATTTGTCTGTGATGAATGAATGGAGATGGGTTGACGGCGCTAGAGACGAAAGCCCTCACCCACAGCATGTGTCACACAGTTACCTTTCCCAGTGAGCCTCAACCCTGCACTAGAGGAAGCCATCTAATCATCGGCTTCACTGGCAGCCTGCCCACAGCGTGGCCGCTTGGTGCCCAAGCTTTTCCCATCTATAGATTGCAAAAACTACTGATTACCACCAAACCAGGGCTAGGAGTCTAGTCTCCCACTGAGACTTCATTAGACAGTCTAGGATGACATATTCTAACTTAAGATTCCTGCTACAGTCAGTGGAATTAACTCTATAAGGTAAGGGCTCCGGTAATCACAGGGATGTGACGGGAACCTGCTAATTCTCCTTCTCGTTTCATTATTTCTTTTTTGATGTCTTTTCATGCTTGCCCTACACTGTACAATGTAACAGATACACAATGAGGCAGATTCCCAATGATAAAACACCATACCCTGAGGCACACTAAACAGGTTAATATTTCAACACCTTCCTTTGCTATTTAATCTTGCATCAGTGCAATTGCTCTTGTTTATTATTCAGCATATAGACAAATGGGTTTAATCTGTCATAAGAAGTATGCCAAAGAGTAAATATTTCTAGTACAATAAAAGCCTCAAACCACTAAGATGACGGTTAAGGCGTTTAGTATAGACTTATAAACTGTTGTTATAGCACATGCATTATAATACACACTGCTGCATATTTATTTGCCAAAATCGTGACTCTTTTTTTTTTTTTTTATAAAAACCTAAAGGAAACCTAGTTGCAGGACTGTGTAGTTCTCTGATTTACAGTTATGACTCCATATATGATATAGTAATCTCGGTAAAAATCATATTTAAATAATTTATGAATTATTGTGCTGCCGAAGTCACACCAAATCTACTGTACAGAATACTGTATACTACAGAAATACACATACGACATTACACTTGTGGTTAGACTGCATCTTTACTGCATTATACCTGTTGCTGAAGATTTATTATAGTGATCTTAAACTGAGCTACGATTGAGCTACAGTGCTTCTGAACTGCAGCGACACTGTAGTCTAACTAAACCCTGTTCACAACCCCTTTCCTCAGTTTCTGTGCACATTTACATCTATACAGTGTCATTATTTCAAAGAGAGCAACTGCATAACAAGTGGCTTTAATAGGATTTCATGACAGCAGAAACATCTTTAAAAATCAGACAAAAACAAAGATCAGTAGAAATTGTCCATGCATAAGCCTGTTGGTCATATTTTTTTTATGGTTAAATATCATGTAGAAGAAATAACCCTTGTCCATCTATTAAACCTCATTACAAAAATCAAAGAGACCTTACACCAGTAAAAGCAAGTTAGGAAAAATACAATCACTGCACTGCAGCGAACGACCAGGTGCTGACACAGTGAAGTTTGCCACATTGAAGGCTAACCAGTCCTTGTAACTGATTAACTGCCAGCGCTTGGCTAAACCTCTGTTCTTAGAAACCAGAATGCATTGTAGCAAAGCAACAGAGCCAGAGCTCACTCACTTACCCCCACTGACGGAGCACAGCATGGACACCAAGATCAAAATCACCAGCGTAAAAATCTTCACATTCATTTTCTCCTTTCCCCTCTGGCACTCCGCTAGCTGTGTGGTGTAAAACAGCGTGTCTGTATGTGTGTGTGTGTGCGCTCCTGAATGGCAAGGGATATATTTATACAGTGTATGTATGCAAGCGTGACAGCGACACTCCGAGACAGAAGGCACGTCTTTCTCTGTGATCTTCCGAGGAGGTGTGTCTCTCTTGAGAGGCAAACCAGTGCCAAGTTCAGTAGAGCTGTGAATGTGCTGAGAAGCTGCCTGCAGCAGGTTTATGTATGCGAGCTGTTTGCCTTGGATAAGAACCCCAGTCGGTCATGTGGCTGATGTGTCAGGGACTCTGTGTGGGTTGTGGAAAAGGGGCCTCCCCCATTGACCCACCCACATGAGACACTGTAGAAAGGGAGGGGGGAGAGAGTGAGCGCTGTTCAGGGGTATTGTAACTGAACAGGCAGCCTTGTTAAACAGACTCTTTCAAAGTTTTTTGGGAAGCTTGTCAGGAATAAAGGTAAATTATGTATGGGGGAGGGTTAACCCTTTCCTGCTTTTGTTTCCTCAACATCTGCATGGGAAATAGACATGTTTCTGCAGTGAATCACTTCCATGCTCTCCAGAGGAGTTTTGTGTGCGTATGTGTTTGTGTCTATGATGTGTGTTATATTCTTTTGTTAATTACATTGACCTGTAGGGTAATCCATGGCCAAAATGCATCAACAGTTCAGACAACCAAGCAGCACTCCAAACCAGGAGCCTTTAAATGAATTAACATTTTGGGTTTAATTTGAGATATTTTGAACAATGACGATTTTAGTAAGCTTTGCTTTGGAGTTAAACTTATGTAAGTCTTGTCCTTTCACTTTATGAAAGATTTTTTAATATAATTTACCATACTTGGCTATTCTTTACAGTTCTTACCTATGCTGTCCCATGCTTTCACTATGCTTTATTACACTTTGCTATGCTTTTACAATGGTAAACCTGTATAAGGCTTGTACCAGATACTGTGGTCAAATGTTGGTTTGTTTTAAATTGGGTGTGACACATAATTATATTGAAATTGTTTCCCACAAAATGTTTCATTTGATTTTAGATGCAGAATCCCCTCACAATAATAACCAAGTGATTATCTCCTCAGGTGGGCTGTTCAGATAGTTGGACAAAAAAGGATACACCAGTTTCAATAATCACAGGACATTAAATGATATTTCCCACACCTGAACACAAAGAGAAATAGATTAATAGCCCAGTGCAAGAGCTGCAGAAGAAAATGATGTGTCAGTGCATCTTCAGACAAGCTGTTACTGAGGTGTCCGTGAACGGTATAATGTCCTTGAGAAAACGGAAGCTCTTGAACTAGTGTGCAAAATGCAAAGGTATAGATGGTGAACTTCCACAATTTTAATTTACAATGTTTTAGAGCAAGTTTTGTGATGTGCACTGAAAATGTTTTTTGGTATGGATGTAATACTGTACAAAACGTTGCAGTGCATGGGGGAGCTCCAGATATATTCTACGTCACCTGAACTGTGTAGCACACGTGAAAGTTGTCCAGTTACTGTATTTTGGTATGTGTGAAATTAAGAAAGGTGACATGAGTTTTCAGAGTGCATGTGAAAGCAGTAACGTGATGAAAAAAAGTAGAGGGGGTGTTGGGAGTGTCTGTGTCAAAGGAGCTATTAAACAATGATGTTGTGCACATAATGCCAGCCATCCAACCAAAACAAAGCATAAAATGTGATCAATCAAATGAGGTAAAATGACCAGGACAAGGAAGACAATATCACCCACTTAAAAGACTGAAGTGCATGAGCTCCTGACAGGTTTCCTGTGCACTTTCAATCCCTGACTACATGTAAACTAATCAAGTACTCTCCTGGCCACTGAATCCCTCATTAAATAAAGATGCATATCTCTCTGTTTGTTTAAAGCACTACCTGCAAATATGTGAGCCACATCAGAGAACAGCTTCTCTCTGCTGTTTTCAGCAGTCTGTCGCAGGCTTTTCTTTGTAGTGTTTTTCTCTGCTTCTCTTTGTTTCTAGCAGTGGGATATGTATGTGTATATACAGTGTATATCATTATATACTGATTTTCAGTGATTTCTGTAGATTTTAGCCCCTTTGACGCTTGGGAGGCGGGTCTGATTGGTAGTTTTAATCATTGCGTTTAACTTGCGTTTAAATGATTTTCTGTTTCGACGGCATGTCGTTGAGAAAACATGCATTAGCATCTCGTTGCCATGTTTAACGCTCCATTTAACAGCAGACTGATCACTTTAGGATGTGCCTCCTTTGCAGGCACAGTTTCAAGGCTGTTTAACGGTCAGGAGTGTAGGAATGCTTGTGTGAACGTAAACGTGAACTTTTATCAGTTTGATCCATCATCAGACGATCTTAGTATTCTTTCTCATCTTTCAACTCCTCTTAATCCGTGTAGGCATGTTTAAGCATGCCCTAAAATTGTTAGTTTTAATTGCAAGGGACATGCAAATGAATAAGTTTCGTGCAAAACATTCTGTAGCAGGAAAGTTGCATATAAGTTAGAGCTCATCTGAAAACATTTCATCCATTAAACTCATATAGACAAGTCTTTTGGAAAGTGTCTTCAAGTGAAAGTCTTATTTGTGGTTTTTCAGATAAATTACAAGTGTACAGCAGAGTAAATTACTTGAAACACGTGCTAGTCTGTACTCGTTATAGCTGTTTGCATGTTCATCACGCGACACAACTCTAGAGTGGTAGAAGCCAAGAAGACTCTCTTATGCAAACCTGTTCAGCTTTCAGCTCTGTGCACATGATTACCGACTTGATGTACAGTTGTAGTCATTTGAACTTGCACACATATTTTCTAATTCTGTGAATTGGATTTTATATATGCAGCAGAGCACATCAACAGGGGATACTTATTAAAAAAAATTGCATTTACAATTAGTATGTACTGTATATTCAAAAGTACACATCTGCAAGGTGCTAACTCTTGAAAAAGGGGAGGTTTGCCAAAGGAAGTGTTTATTGCTGCTCCAGTTCAAATATGCACAAATGTTTTTTATTTCTCTGTTATTCCTGATGCAGAATATACAAATATTATTGCTTTTCTAAGGAAAATGACATATCGGCATGATATCCTTGTGCTATAAATCTTAGTGACCCAGCCTGGGGCTTTAGCAGTTACTTTCCTACATCATCCAGGATACCGCGACAGCTGGAGGAACGCAGGAAGCACTTGGATGTTTGCGGGAAACAGGGCTGTAAAAGAATTCCAGCTGCCTCACAGTCCAGCCGAACGCTGAGACCGGTAAACACATTTTTATTGTTCCTCTGACTTTAATTTTTCCTGAATTGATCCCTTAAAAGTAGTCTCGACATGTGCCCTTCATCAGGAATTTGGCACAGGAAACCAAGGTGTTTTTGTGTGCGTGGGTACAGGGCTGAAACGGAATAAGGGAACACCCGTACAGTGTATTTAAACACATTTAAACAGGACAGTTCCATTGTGTTGTGACATCTCTCATTCAAATGTGGCCCATCCTAAATGTTGGAAGTTGAAGAATCGACGAAAGCTATTAAAGTCAATTTGCTTAACGTATCTCAGCCCAGATGTTTTTTTTTGTTTTGTTTTGTTTTGTTTTTAATGTATTGGAATATTACCAGCACACAATTGGTTTATTTTTAGCCACTTGAACCAACTCATAAGATGTTTCCTATTCCTCAGCTGCTGACATCTAATCAGATAAGGATCCCACGCTACAGTTTAATCTGAAATAGACAGACAGACGCTCAGAATAACTTTGGAATCACATGTGTTTCAATGTCAAGGTAATCAAAAGCAGGCACAAATCTGTTATTACTTGCAGTAGAATCAAATTTCCAGCAATGTAATTATTCCATATCCATGATCCAGAGGCTGAAGAATTCTCTGCTGATGTTTCACTATAACAGATCGGGCTTGATGTTAACAAGACTATACTAATTCATATACATTTCTGTTGTTCCAGGCATCCCAGTATGCGCCCTTCTGGGATAAGAGTCCGGTCAATCAGATCAGTCAATCAGATGGCAGCAAAAACATTACAGGGAGAATGGAGTTCATTTCTGAATCAAACCTGCAAAAAGACCCATGTTATCGTATAGCAAGGTGGGAGGCATACTGTAATTGGGTAATAACATCATTCATATCTGCTTGTTCACTCAACACCCAGCAACATTTTTACATTACACATGATTCCCAGCTTTGAAAACAACATTTCCCCAGGAGAGATATTCATTTGAAGTTTAGTCTGTGGACCTTAGAAATAACAAACTAGTGTTATCCCCCCTTTTCCTGGAAGTAGGCAGAACTGGTCTGGCTGTGATTAGCCCGAAGGTCGCACAGGGAGTCCCCGTCCCCCAAATCCCCACTCCAACTTTCAATCAGAGGGCAATAATGAAAATCTGCATTCAGCCCCAGCAAGATAATGATGTTTGCCCGGTACAGTAATTATCCAATCAGGACTCTGTTTCACAAGGGGTTCTGTCAGCCTGAAATGACCAGAGAAGCAGTGTGATTATGAACAAGAATGGGATTCCTCCTTGCCACCCAGTCCTGCAGTTCAGAGGGCTAGTGCAGGTATTGATTGGCAGTGCGTTTTATTTACAGCAGTTGCATGTTGGCTGAATTGTTGTATAGTAAGGGGCCTGTATTATGCGACTTGCTACCTAACCTGCAATTTTCTTTTTTCTCTGTGCAAAGCTTATATGATGACTTCCTTTTAACTGCCCCATTCCCCTCGAGTGTCTGCCTCAATTAGAAATAATAGGCGTTTACAGTACAGTCACGTGATAGCAAAGCGTTGGCAGCAGCTGTCTTTGTGGCCTCCATTAGCAGGAGCTTCACAAGTAGTAATTGCATGTTAGTTTGGAGGTTGCCAGCGATGGGCAGCTGTTGCTAGGAGGAAAGGATACATAGGAAAGTCACCACTGCAGTCGAAATGCAATCGATTGAGACCGAGTATACAGTATTTAGACTGCAGTTTCTCTGCACTGCCTGTAATGACAGTAAATTAAATTACCTCTCTGCTGCCTCAGTTTGGAACACCCTACTGTATTTATAAAGGTCACTGACACGGACGCTTTATACTATGGCGAACAAAGTAGCACAATCTTGGTTAAGAAATAGAGGGTTTTTTTTCCACCAAAGTGCTTTTTATTAGAACAAAAGAGAGAAAGAAAACAGATTTTGCATTGCTGGGAGCAGTTCACTGATCCTTTTTCTTTCTTGTTCTTTTACACTGTTGTTGTTCTTATCAGAATTTCAGTCTTCAGGTTCTTTTGTACACTGGCAGATAGGGAGGGGTGCACTGCACCTGTGCTGGTTCCTTTCCCATTGTATTTTCTCTGCTGATTCTGCAGAGGCTGCAGGTGAGGGGTGAGGTTTGGAGGGCTAAGACACCCAGGCAGCGGCTGCAGCAGAAACACGGCTTTGTCTAGGCAGGTTCTTCTGAACTGTTGGGAGCGGAACACTGGTTATCAGCAGTTGAGTATCTGCCTCTTTGTATGGAAGCTTAGATCACTGATCTGGTACACAATGCACTGCTGGCTTTAAAGTTTGTTTGTTTTTTTCTTCTATTTTTCTATTTGTACTTTAACTGTGGTTTTTAAGAACATCAGATATACCTCACATTTATCAAAACCAACTGTTGTGGGTGCCAGAAATGAGAGAGGGACCTGATCAAAGTGTCTCATGTCAGGACAGAGTGGAGAATGAATCCTGGAATATAGGAACATAGATAGCAGAACGTAATATAGTAGGTAACACTGTACATTAAGTGTCTCTAATTGGGGATGATAGCCAGGCATCAATCGCTAATGCTCTCCACCCTGTTAAAAACACTTCAGTTTGCTTGCATTGTGTTGTGTGCTGGAGCAGAGCTGAGTCTGGGTTGATTTGGATGGTAAAGTGATGTAACCGAGAGAATTCTAAGTGCTGAATTTAAACCCAGCCCTTCATGCACTGTGCAGCACAGGGTGGGGATGCATTTCCCTTTATAATAATCATGAAGCCATCGCTCTGTTTGCTGTCAATTCCTATAACATTCAGTGTATATATTTCTATAGTGTATTGAGAGCTAAGATTTCTTAATAGTGTATGTAGATAAGGATGCAATTATGATATGGTCTTGTTTGTTGCAATATATCTAATATGTACATACAGTTTATTGAAAATGGTAATAATGTATTGAAATGATTTTGAGATCTAGACATAGATTTTATTACGATGTGATTGTCCTATCCAATGCACATATATCTGTAACATCTATCCCTATTTATTATAAAACTGAAGTTAATTCAAATGATTTATGATCCATAAATGTTGACACAGCTAACACCTGTTTTTTTCATGGTTTTTAATTGTTTATTTTGCACATGGTTTACACCACATTAACTGGTTTAAGTTAATGAAGTATGTGGATGTTTTTTTTATTCTGGTTGCACACTGACTGAAATGTTTGCACTTTGTTCTTTCTGTACAGTTTGTCAACTGTGTTAGCCTGTTTTGTAAATAAGTGACCTGTCGGTTTTCACTCGTCTTTGGCGTCGGAGCGTTTTCTTTTCTTCAGTGTGTGGATCGGTGTGAGGCTTATAATCCCTATATAATAACTAAAGTGACTGTAGACACATATTTGGCAATGGATGGGACCATCATTGTGGCTTTCAGATATGTTACAGAGGTATGATAAATCCCATGGCGTACAGGGTTCGTTTTTGCACATTCTGCACATTTCATAACCCTTTCTCGTAGCGCATCCATTACACTGTAGAAGACTGAGATGCTGAAGGTGGGTTTTTGTATCCTACTGCTTTTCATTGTTAGATTGTGTGACTATACAGTGGTCTCGATGCTTAAGTATTTACGCTATTACTCGCATGGGTTCAGTGAAAACTTCCTGCACCTGAATATATTGCAGCTCGGGTACTGGCATTCAGGAGATCTGAACATTTTGTCAGATTCTGTGATGGTAACCCTGTGTCAGGGCTTGCTAATTTGGCATGGAAGGACCCATTGCTCGGTCATGGTCCTTTGCCCCAGAAGCAGTACTTTGATTTATTTATCAATGCATTGCTATTTGCTGGTCCTTGCATCATCTTCTGGCATAATCTCTAAATAGAAATGAAGATGAAAATGATATTAAAAAGAACCCATATAAGAGACACTTAGCTGTTAATAAATAACCTGGCACTGATCTGTAGTTAATTACCTGTAGGGGTTATAGGATTTTGGAGACCCCATTCATGAAACAAGAGCCAATCAGTCCCAAGCCAGGTATAAACTTTTCCAGCAGCCTACAACTAACTCTAAAAAAACAACAAAAAAGAGCAATTTTGTGAATGACCCATAACCCTTAATGACCGTCTGGGAGCCACAAATATTAAAATCATAAATCACTGCTTATCTTAATGGATACACGCCCCCCTCCCCACCTAGTGACCTCAGCCCTCCCTGCACAGGCACAGCTTCTAACAGGAGAAAACACACTGCTTTATTTCATTTTGGAAGAACTCCTGCTGCCTGAAGCTGTCTCCTAAGAGTTTTTAATGTGGCTTTTGCTTTCCTTTCGAATAAACAATACATTACTGTCTTTTTCTTACTTTCTGCGTGCGGCTCCAGTTCTGAAGTATAAATCACCTGACGTTTTCAGGCCCTCAGCATGATACACCCCCGTGTTTCATTGTGCTCTTGCCAAGCAGCAGTGCGCTGGGATGCAATATAAGGAACTTTAGCACAAGCAGCTAGAGACTGTGACTTCAATTAAAAAGTTGATAATAGGGAAAATAGACGAGTGATAGATTAATATTAAAAGACAGTCGCTGGGGAGCTGAATATGCAGAATATTACAGAGTAAATGGTTGAAAAAAAAAGCAGGGGAGAGGGAAACGAGCCAATGAAAGATCTGTTGTGCTTTGTAAGTTTGGCAGGTTAGCAGCGCTTGATAAATTGAGTTTAAAAAGAGCTTTTTCCTTAACACAATAACACTCTCCCCCCCCCTCACCCCCTCCCCTGTTTTCTGTAGCGTAGCAACTAGCCTATCAATTCTAGGAATGGGATTTCATTTCCCAAATTGCTGTCATAAAACTGAAGGTCAGCAACACTATTCCAGGCTGCCGCAGTTTTTAATTTCATTTTAGATTTTCGGGGTCCCATTTCTAGATAACGCTGGTTATCTCAACCGAGAGGTATTCCTTCATACTGCACCCCATTAACCCGGTTCCTGGCCCTGGTGAATAGCCAGTCCTATCGGAGAGGGATCACTGTAATTAATTCCTGGATTTAACCATATTCCCTTGTGTCCGTCACATTACGTCACACCGATTTCTCGAGGTATTTGCTCTGCCACTAAGCTGTGTTAATTTCCTAACCTGATTAGCAAAGTCTGGCTTTAAATCCACGATCTTCTGATATAGAGAAGCAAAATGTAATTTTATGCAAAAAAAAAAAAAACACTTCCTGATACCTGGCCAAGTTTTAAAGTTCATATTATAAAATCAAACCGTTTTTTTTTTTTTTATTATTCTTATCAGAGCGTTTAATACGTTTTTCTTTTTTTTTTTACTTTATCCTATCATTTGGAAACATTTGCTGGAATAAAACGTCATGATCTCTTTAATCTACTTCTGTGACTTGATAAAGAGAGTTCTTTACAGCTGTGCTGATGAAATCTTTATAAGTGTTTTGGTTTAGGGTCTTGTTTGGTTTGGCTGAACTCTGATGTGTTCATAATCACCTCGATCTGTCCCTAGGTAGCTTAGATTGGTTTTCTGAATTAGCGAATGGATGAACTCCGCGTGCCGCAGTTAAAAATAAGACGAAAACTGTTTAAAATGGTCATAATATTCTGCGAACTGCAGAAACATAGAAAATCTCTTGACGGTTAATAATTTTGTACTGGGATACTAAATAAGTAGTGCACTGTTAGACACAATACATTTCTCTTGATTTGTTATGGTCTTCATTCTCTGAAGACTTACTACTACTAAAAAACACAGAAAAGACTTGCATGAATACTACTTGACGGTTAATAAGAGTTACAGTTTAATAACAACAGCATAGTTTGCCGTTAGCAATCGCAGCTGTCTCAGAGCACTGTTTGGACAAAAAAAAAAAAAATGATGCCTTTGAACACTGATAAACTCTCCTGTGTCTCGATTCCAAATGCTGCTTAGGCCCAAAGCAATGCATCTGCTAACTCCATGGCCTCCACATTAATAACCTCATTTGAATGCATGAAAACAAGCATTCGGTAGTTATTAGTTTTACTGCAAAAGCTAAAGAACTGTGATGGATGCAATTGTGGTGTGAACATTTTTAATAATAACGATGCATGGGTATAATAATAACCAGGTTCTCAAGTGATACTAAAACGAGTGCTCAGTTGTGCTGTGATGTGAGGTAAGGCTCTGTGGTATTTGCACATCCAGCATTGGTTATAAGCCTGGAATAGGAGGCACAGTCTCACTGCTGTGTCCTTCTGACTATCTTCCCTCTACGCTGGCCGTATGTTTTTCCCAGCATTGGGTTACAGTAAACAGGGTCATGTGGCATACTTGCTGTGCCATGTCGATTGGAGCTACACCGCTTACCGCGGAAACAAACTGGGCTTCACAGGGCGAAGTGTGGATGCTATGGAAACTATCTGCTGACATCACAGCCAGGATCAGTCTCCAGTCACGTCTAGGACTGTGGTGGGATCTCACGTAGGAACGCCAACTCGGGAGTCAGGACGGAGCTCTCCAGAGAACAAGGGACACCCCTGGACCAGAGCTGGCAGGCAGGGCAGGCATTAGATATGCAAACTCAAGAGATTGAGAGCCACCTTGAAATGCTATCACTCCTCGTGGCAGACTTGTTATACAGCAGATTGGAAGGGAATCTCTGCTCCTTAAAATATATTTAGTGGCGTGATCAGTGCACGACAAAGATTTCACAAGTGCTTTGGCAGTACACATCTCAGTGGCCACGCCAAATCCGTAACCCTTGCAAGCCCAATTTTGATAACTGAGCATCTTTGGAAAAAGTAATTCATTTTTATTGAGCTTAAAAATATTCAATTATGCAATCTAAATAGATGCATTATAATGTGATATGGCTTATTTATTAATTTGCTATTGTTATTGTTATTGCCAAGACATATGAATTATATCACCATGAATGTGATGTATATATTCAGCACGTAGGCTTTTGCTAAACCCTAGCCTCATTACCAGGTAGCAGTCAAATTTAGAAGCTTATCAACAGTTATTTCTGCTAAGCCTCCTTTAACTATTGAATAGCTCCGGAAACTGAAACACTGACAGCCAGGTCTGACCCAGACGTTTTTCTGTGAGGAGGGGGGCGGGGGGTGTTATATTAGGTCATACCGTCTTCTACAAGCACAGGCAACTGTTCCAGCGAAACAGCTGTAGGGCAATGAAGAGAGATCTGCGGAGAGAAAGAGCTTGGAAACTCGTTCCCTCGCCAAGCCTCCTGAATCCACTGCCAAAATATTTCAGCTTCCATTCGTCCTTTTTTTGTATCTGCCTCATATTTGGCTGCGTTGAAATGCATCATCCTGGCACTCTCAGCTGGCATAGCCACCATAACCAGTTTTCCCACAGCTTGTCTTCACTTGTATGTAATGTCTTTTCTATGAATTCCTGTTTGAATAGGTATATATTTCAAAATGGAAATATTTGAAAATTGACAACTATGCCTGTGAATGTGGTTATTGGAGTTACATTTTAGCATATATGTATATTGTAAAAATGTATTTTAAACCTAAGGTACCTAAAGTTATTAAGACCGCAGGTTAAGGAACAGGTTAACATGGTCTTACTAGAGAGCTGATCACAATGGAGGGAGATCCACCTGTAATCTCCATGTTGAAGCGATCTGACACAGAGGGGTTTAAATACACTTAGACCTTTAAATACAAACTGTTGGTTGAAATCTGAACAAATTCACTGAACAAGTTGAAATATGTTCTGTTTTGGATGAAATAATGCAATCAAAAGACAGAAGTTTAGACTTTAAAAAAAAAAAGAAATGAGGGAGGTGTGTTGCTTTTGAAAATGAAAACTATGAGAGCCGATGCAAATGAATCCTGAGCATGCCTGTCCCATGCTGCTTCACTTCGGGGTGAGAATCCGCACGCTTCTCCAGTATATCACATTGTCAGTTGTTACACCTCCTTTGGTTCCATTCTGAATGCCTCGCGGCCAGTAAAATCAAGTTGTCTGATTCAACCTGCCTTTGGTGTCACAAGCAGGAAATGATGTGCTAATATATTGGCCGAGGACATTTTCTGGGTTAAAGAATATTCCTATCTACCAAAGTAACCCTAATCATGTGAACCGCTTCCTGTATATACTGCACATGTAGATATAAAAGAGAATGCTGAACTGCAGTACACAATTCAAATATTAAAACTGAACTGCATCTATTTAGTCTGGAACAAAGAAGAATCAGGGGGGACATGACTGAAGTCTTTAAAATCTTAAAAGGAGTTGATATTGTTAACCCAAACCATTACTTTAAGCACACTACAGAAACCAGGACCAAAGGACACAACTGGAAATGAAGTGGAGATAGACAGGACTGATTGAAGGAGACACCTCCTCACAGAGAGTGGTGAGGGTATGGAATGGGCTACCTAGTCATGTTGTTAAGGCAGAAACACTTGGATCCTGTAAGACCCAACTTGTCAAAGTTCTGAGATCAATCAACTACTAGGAACAAGACAAGCTTTGATGTCCCAAAGTACATTTTCTTATGTTCTTATGTTTTTGTAATGTTTGTCATCATCAAATCAGGCGTGTAATAAGGATCGGTTGCTAACTGTAATTATGCAGTTCAGTATTTCAGGAATGACGGAATGACTTGAGTGATGCTTCGCCTGACTTCAGCTTCATCTCAACCACTTGATCTCTTGACACTCATTGGTTTAAGAACGATGTCAAGTCTCACAGTGGAGCCCCCTTGAACTGTTTAGAGATGAAATGACGGTATCTGCTAGCTTTACAAGCCCTGTCAGAATTATGTAATGGAGTCTTATTGTTTAGTCTTGGTAAGGCACCTTTGCTCTCATCTTGAATAAAACAGTATCCCCTCTGACATGGGTTTGAATAGAGAAATGAGGACACGTTGTCTCTGACTGCATTTCAGGTGGTGTGTTGGTGTGACCTCATTGTTAAAAATCCCCTGTTCTGAGCATGACCTCACACTGGAAAGTGAGCTGTAGGAATGGGTTGATTGTGATAAGGAGGGTGGGCTGAGGGAGGGCTGCCTGAATGGCTCTCTGTAGAACAATGATAAGATTATCATTGGTCATTTCATCTTGATGTATCCTTTGAGTAGAGCTTCTGCCTGCAATAAGTTTTGACACATTTTCAGAGTGCTGTTCGACACATTGCACCCAAGGTGTATTTTTCTTACTTTTTGTAGCTTTTGTTTTACTGCTGGCATTTCGATCTAAACTCAGTTGATGTTGGCAATCGTTGATAGTGTTAAAAAAATAGCTGCCGTCTTCCAAACCAGTCCAGCACTGTCAATGCCAAATTCCCCGCTCCTTTGTGTAAAGAGTTAAAGAATTTCAAAAGCAACCCCTGGCCTTTCTGTCTGGAGGTGTTTGACGACTTAGAAAAGATGTCAGAATCACTACCTTATTTAAGAGGGATAAACCATCTGATTGAATACAGCAGTTAGCATCCTGTATCCCAACTAAATTAGATTGTAAAATATTAGCTAAGGTGTTAGATTAAAAAAAAAGCTTCATTATTTTCCATACCTAGGTTTTTGTGAAAGGGGAGTAGGGTCTGGATTATGCCTGCCATATCCAGTTCAACTAGGACAATATGGAAGTCAGGCTGGTTAACAATACATATTGCATATCCAAACCTATTGATATGTTCTTACTGTAAACAGTGAACCTAAGCTAAAGGCTGAACGAAATCTTGCAAGCTTAGTCAGGAGTGAAGAGGCACACGAATGGAAAGGTACTTTACTGTGTGGAGTAGAGGGGTCCCATATAGCTCCCAGACAACCCAGCAAGTGCTGTTATCCAGGGCCCTCATGTACAAACAAGACTTGCAAAAAGCAGGGAGTATATGTAAGTGATTTGGATTTGGTGTTTCTGGATAGTAAATCACTAAATGCCCATGGCAGTGGGTCTCTCTATCTTAAAAGTAACAACTGAAAAAGCCAGACAGCATTATCTGCTTAATGTAGCATGTCTGCCGGTGAGTAAAAAAAAATGAGACACAAAATCACTCCATCTTTGAACAGGAAGTAATTGCGCAGAATAAGATACTTGGAGCAGTCAGTCATTTCAGAAGAAGTGTTTTTCTCCAGTTTTTTTAGCTCTTAAAATAAATGAAACACTCTTGTTTAGAATTGACAATCAGACTGTATGCTGACTGTGTGGAGATAATCTTTCACTGATTAAAAAGAAACATTATTGTTTGTTGGCTTGATGACTCCTCCATTTGGAGGAGCATCATTGTAATGCAGCTGGACAGTTACACGATCCAATCCTTTGCAAGCTGAATTTGATTATCTTGTCGTGAGAGTGCACTCTTTGCTTTCCTGGGTTTGTAGTGTACAGTGTGATTCCAGTGCTTCTCTTAAGTCGAGAGTAACCACAGCTCACATTGAGGGCTGCTGCCCTGTCATTTGCTGCATCTCAAACACAAACCACTCTGCACTGGAGGTATTCCCAAAGAGATTAGTGTTTTCAGTACAATTTCAAATGCAGCAAATATCTGTACATTGAATACAAAATAATACAAACAATGATTTGCCAAAGTTATCAAAATCTTTATTAAACTTTTGTTGGACCTTTATCATATGCATGGTGATTTTTTCTTCCAGTAAGTTTTGGAGAATACTTAAGTATACTAGATATCAAAATCACTGTATTAAAATAATGAATGCCGTATTGAGGATGTGTTACACTGTTCAATCCATTGCACATTAGGCAGAAAAAAATAGTTATTTGTAAATAATCCATATACCATTTTAAACTTTATCAGAGAGATGCTGCAGTGCAGTCGTCTTGCAGACACAGATGCTTGATAAGGAAATGAAGAATCACCTGGGACCTTAATACACATGTTTTACAAGTAGCGTCAATGGTAATACATCATCTCCACTGGCATTACTCTGTACTGTATAACATCACATTTGTGTTGCAGTGTGGAAACTGCCATTGACAGCTCGCTTGATTGCAAATACGAAATACAGCTGGAAAGATAAAGATAGCCCCCTTCTATGGACTTCATGAGAATAAACTGCAGACATGGAATAGAGTTGGGGTTTGATTAATACTAATCCTTTTTTTATTACAGTCTAAACAACGCACAGTCCAAACAAAGCAACATTTGGTTCTCTTCCTAAAATAAAAGGCTCTATGCTGAGTAAATGAGAAAGAAGGGGAAAAACCAGTCTGGGAGCAGTCCTTGTTTAATTCTGTCTAAAGCCATTCTCTTTGTAATTCAGCCAGAGACATCTGATTTAGTGGACGGGTGTCACAGTGAATGGGATTGCTGCTGGCTGATGCAGTGTGTAGTACATGAAATGAATATTAACTTGCAGATTAAAAAAAAAAAAAAAAAAAACTAGCAGTATGCCATTTAGGTCCTTCTGTAATCTAACCAGTCTCATTTCAAAGAAGGCTTCTACAGTACAGTAAAACTGGCTTTGAATCTTGGAGAGGGGGCAGGGACTAAAGAAAATGTGGGTATTCAACACTAGCCCCTGATTTTGTGTGAACACTTGTGGCTGCTTTAGAGTCTATTGGTTGCTGCCACTGTAATTGACAAGGGTCCATTGTTTTGTCTTGGATCCCGGGGTACAACGTGGAATCTGTGGACGTGTGGGTTTATTGAAGAATAACCCATTGTTTTGTTGCTATTTTTCTTTTTTTTTTAGTATTTAAAAATCGCTTGCACAGAATTATACCTTTACTGTAAATATTCATTGAATAATAACAAAACCACGAATGGACCACAGTGAAACAAGACTGTACTGTAGCTGCTGTAAAACTGAGCCCCCCTGCAACACTGCAGCCCCGCAGCCCCAACCATTTACAACTGCACAAGAGCAAAGCTATCCGAAAACTGTTCTGTAAAGCCATAAACTAAAGCAGTAATTACTGGCTGATTCATACAGTGGGGCTTATTGTAGATTATTGGTTGCTGCTAAGTGGTTTAAGTATGGTGTTGTAAATGACATGTAGGATTAATGTCACATTGTGTGGGGATATGAAGACCACTCCCTCCTATTTAGTTCCATACAGGAGCAATCAGGTCAGTACTGGTAATGAATGAATGTTATTTAGATCTTGGCTTTCTTACACAGACTAAATGCAGTTGGTTCATCTGTGTCCCTGGCTGGTTCCTGTGGTTTCTTTAAAATTACATCTATTTATAAATGTAAGCAGGGATTTTGTTTTCCAAATACCTGGAATAAAATATAGTAAGTGGAGCATTTAGAAGTACTGAGCAGTGTCTATTCAAGAGCTTGTTTTCTGATGTGCCCGTGCCTATTGCTTGAGACAAACCGCTCAATTGGGAACATGGCTGTGTGTTCATTCAAACTGTAGCAGAATTGCCACCCTCCTCAAAACACAATGGACAACATGCTGTGTAAAGATATGTAACGTAACTATGGTGTGACCCTTATAATTGGATAGGTTGCACATTAAAGGGATACTAAATATTGTCTACATTTTCATAAATTAAACTTCTTACCTGTTTAGTATCATAGTATGTGTGTTCACTGTCATTCCTGCTTCGATTATTATTTACCAACTAGACCTTCTGAAGATTTCTATATAAAAAGATGCATTTCTGAAGTGAGGTGGTTTGAAAAATGACAATTAGGTGTGGCTAGCTGTAATCCTCTCTGCAAGGGTGAAAAAGTGACATTACAGCACACAACACGTTAATTATATAGATTCTCGGTTTCAGCAAAAAATAGCTTTTAAAAAACAGTTGGCGTGAGTGAGGTTTCAGAAGAAAGCGTGCATTATCTTGAGGCAGGGGCTGCTTGTTTTTGAATGGCGCTATCCCAGCATGCAAGCAGAGCGTGCTCCGCTCAGGGAGTGGTGTGTTGTGATCCGAGTTCTCTTGAAGTGGAATGACAGGGGGCTGACTCACAGCCCTGCGACTCGCACGCCCTGTGTTTCAAAGTGATAACGGGAACCGGAGGAAAGATCTTGACATGCACGGGAGCTGTGCGGCTAAAATTACTGCTCATTAGTTTAGGATCTCTAATTAGGAAATGGCCCCTGAATATGTAATCATGCAATCAATTTCCTGCCCTGAGGTAAGCTGAGTAATATCGCATATTGGTCAAACCCAGCTGCCAACCTGCTCTCTTCACACTGCAGGGGGGGAGAGAAAAAAAGAGAAAGCTCTTGGACAGAATTAGGTTGACGACATTATTTAAAGGTTTTTCAATTATTCGGTGCAGATCAGACTGCTGGAATGAAGGACTGCAACCTAAATCTTAATGACTCGACTAAATTAGCTGTTCGCTGTTCCATATCCCTTTCTGCTTTATCAAACTGACATTCCCAAGGTCAGAACCATTGAATAGTACTTTCTTACTTCCTTGATCACCCCCTCTTCCCTCCTTTCATAGGGTTTATACAGTATCTCAATGTCTGTATCATATTAGTATTACGATCACTATTGCAAAAAGTTTTTAAATGTATCAAAACTATATCAGGTAACACACTGTATCAGATGTACAAGATGTATCAGATTAGCAAGAAGTTTTAAGATTTTTTTTTTTTTAACCCAAAGGCACTTGTTTAAAACTTTTTAAATGTATGGACCCTTAAAGTTTACCACTGTATTTCTGCGGTTTTCCCGTGCTTTTCCCATGGTTATACTATGCATTTACCGTAGTTTACCCTGGTTTGCCATACAATGCTTATCAATGCTTTCACTATGCTTTATTACACTTTGCTACGCTTTTATAAGGGTTGTAACAATTGTTGGATTATTGTTAGATTTTTTTAAAAAGTTTTTTTATTATACATAATAATGAATTTCACAATTACTGTAGAAATATTTTAGGTTACCTCTGACCTACTCTTTGGAGGCTAGAACATTTCAAAATTAGTAGGATCCTTAATCAAGCAGACCAATCGTAAACAATAAAGAGCGTTAAACACGCTGGTAATAATAGTCCTTGCAATTATATTCCTGGCAAGAATGATACAAATAATAATTGTGGTAGCTGAACAAACTAGGAAGATAAACATCAAGAAACTGAAACAAGTGTTGCAATTTACTGTGAATGGAGGCAGCCATCTGAAAGGCACGTTGTTAAAAAGCTGGCAGGGGGCCAGAAGCTTGTTCCATATGATCCCACTCTGTAATCCGCTGAACGCCTGATTTATAGTTGTCATTAAAGTGTTGACTAAACTTCCTGATGAAAATCTCTCCCAACAAGCAGAAAACCAGTGTAGCCATGCACTGAGTGCAAATCTGTGAAGAGAGCAGAGCAGCACAGCTGCAGGGAACAGGGCAATGCAGTCTGGCTCTTGTATGGAGCAGACACGTGTGTGTCATACATGAGCTACAGGCAAGTTCATTCAATCATTCCCCCCTCCACTCCACTCCACTCCAATCCAGACACCTGCTGATTGTTCTGCTTCTGTGGGTCATTTTCATTAGTGTTTCTCCATGTTGCATGGCCCCTTCAAGGTCCTTCAAAAGCCATTAACAATTCAACAGCAGGAGAGTTCATTTAGATGATTTGGTGTAATTACTGTACATTTCTTACTCTGGAGGAACAATCCTGCTGGGTTCTGAAAGGAATATTTTTTCAGATGCCTGCTTTAAAAGCTATAAATTATACCTTTCTCCTTTTGAATTCTTTGAATTTTAACATTACTCAGCCTGGAGTGACTTGAAACCTAAAAGCTTTATGGGGTTTGGGCTCAAACTCATCTGGCATTATACTTTGATTATTTTAAACATGATTGCACAGTTGTGCACATTTTCATCCTAAAAAAATGTATTATTACTTCCCATAAAATCATCTGTATCTGATACTGTAGTACAAGTACATAGTCTCCGAATATTCAAACTCGATAAAGAAAAAACTTTTTGTCTAGCACGAATAAATTCATTATAACTGGAAACAATGCCTGCTGTACATACATGGGGAATGCATCAGCCAACGTTGACAGGCTCATCCTTGTACGTAGCGTGCATATCCCATAAGAAAACTATATACACATTGTTTTATTCTTCAAACCAACACATGTCCCTTAATAGAGGGTATGGAATAGGCTACTGAATTACTGAGATCCTTTAAACACCCGGTTTTACAAAGTTTTGAGTTCAACTACTGTACTGTACAAGGAACCGGACGAGCATTGCTGGGCTGAATGGCCTCTTCTCATTGTTACATTTTCTTCCATTTTTACCACAAGCTTTTTATTATCAGTTTTGATTATAGCAGGACCCGTATCCTATCTGCCATCTATTTAAACAGCTTTGAAACAAAAAGCGTTCTACCTGTGATGTCTGGTGCTTGCGAATTTGGGGGTCATGAAAGGTGAGGGGTAATGGCATTGGCTACAGTTGGGTGCAATACAATCCTCCCCTCGTAGCTCTGTGAGTGCACTTCATTCCTGACCTGAACACCCCTGCCGTCCCCCCCTCCTCTCCCAAGCCAGACTGACATCTGTACAGAATCGGGGAACTGGTTTCGTGAAGCTAAGCTGAGACCACCCAGCTGATTTCGGTTGTAACCTGACACAGATTTGAACCCACGCCTCCATGGATGAAAAGTATGTTCTTTTTTAGTTGATTAATTAAATAAGATAAGAAGTTGGGTTCATATCTGAACATGCTTTGACCGTGCATGTGTCACATGTGCTCTACAGGATATGTGAATCAACCAGTCAGTATTTTTGAATCCTTTCATGTTGGGCCTGTAAACCTTACAGTATCTGCCAATCACCTCTGTTTAGTTTGGAATGAACCGGCAGACGTGATCTGATTTGCCTTGTGTGGGGTTTTTCCATACCAATGCACTGCAGGTGGCATGTTTATCAGCATCCAGTACCATGTAAACTGACTGAAAAGCAGTTTAGAAGATTTTGTCAAGCAAGATCTGTAGCGTTGAAAGGAGAGTACAGTATATGGTTTCAGTCACGGGTAAACTATGCTTTGCCTGGATTACAGAACTTTAAAATCTTCCTGCTGCCTCAGACCTTAAAAAAAGACACAACATAATAAGGGAGCAAAGGACTAACTACCTCAAATTGGAAAATGTGAAATGGCTGTTTAGTTTAGTTTAATAGGCCCCCCCATGTTAAATATCAAATATCCATCCGTTTTTGTTACCCTGTGCAGTTCTGCTTGGGGAATCCAGATGTTGTGGAGCAGGAAACAGATCTGGCGCTCGGCCATAGAGGAATGAGTGGAGATAGTTCACAACGACTCCTGCAAATGAATTCCCAGGTGCTTCTAACTGAGGGATTATAGCAGACACAGGACTAGAAACCGCAGGCTGGTATCAACATGAAAGGAAAACATCAATAGCTGTGTCGCCTGAGCTCACATGCATTGGAATAAGAGGTCTAAAAACGGTGTATGTATTTAATGGCATGAAAACATTTCTATGAAGTCATCCTTCAATCGTCCTGTTGATTTTGATTCTACAATTCATCTGAACACTGCGGATTCATCAAAGAAATCACAGTAAACCATGTATTTGTTAAAAAAAAACAGTAAATAGATCTGCAGTGGTGTCTTACTGAAGGTAAGTACATTAGAAAGATGTAATGCATGTACAGTGCTATATTTATTCATGGGATACCAGGGCCTTAATAAATAACGTTGTCTTGGATCAGTGCCATTACTGTTGTTTACTGAAATTTAAAAGATCCATTATCTTCATAATTAATTCAACGCCGTTCGACAAGCTTTTGTTTGAAATCCAAAAAATATTTTTAAACTTCTGATCTGATGTTGCCAAGACCTTTCTAAAGATCGCTGTTTTAGAATCGATTTTTCTGACTGCTGGGTTCAAGTTCCTCCAGTTTGTGAAGAGGAGGCATTAAAAGTTTAAAGTCCAACTATTAAGAAACCCCGGACACGGGCGGAAAGCATCCACAGGAAACAAAGACCCCTTCAAGACGAAGATATTCAAACCCAGCTAACGCCCGTCACAGTAAAGACCCACTTTAGTTCTAAAAGCTTGGAACGAAAACAGCTCAAGGCGACAAGGGACGTTTTCAACATAAATCACCATTTCCGATAAAAAAAAAAAAAGAAAAACTGCCATTTAGCATTGGCCCTGGAACAAAGAGCAGGACAGCCGCTCTTTTAACTTTGTGTGGATTTTCTTATAACGGTTTAAAGACAGTCCGTCTGAGCCGAGTCGGGCAGATACCCTGACACTGATAGCCGCTGCACTCTGTAAAGCGATACGCCTCAGGGAATGTCTTGCAGGGACTGTAATCTGCATTGGAACCAGGTGCTGGAATCCTCTTTTTTCACTGACCACCTTCATCACTGTAGCAGTCGTGTTCGGTCAAGGTCACAGAAAGATACTGTATCAGCACTTTGCTCTGAAAAGAAAGAAATAAATGAATTCCAGGCGCAGAAGATTTTGGAAACTGTCATTTCTGGCGGATCAAACTTCAATTTTTCCAGTTGGGATTAGGAACTGAGGCTTTTGCTTGCAGGTTCACAATAAATTGTCCTGATCCTGTTGATATGACCTCATGAATACAGAAATTAGGACTCGTGGGAGGAGCAGACATTGCCAGATCTTCTACAAAATCTGCCAAGAAAATCCCATGTACTCCCCCCAAGGCCAGCTTTGTCAGTCTCTTTTCCTTTTGGTGCCACTCCTGTTCACTTGGGGTTTGTTTCCATGAATGTGTTTCGGCTCCCAAGTCCAGAAACAAATACGAGCAGTGAGCAGTAAGGGGGTTTGTTTTCCAATGCTAATCCAGAGTGGGTCAATGAAAGAATGTAATAACCATGCAAGTGCAGAGGTTCATTTGCTAATCAGTTTTGGAAATTCATTTCTGTCGTAAGAGTACATGCTCTATCAGTATGTCTAACACACTCCTGATTTTAAACCCAGAAGGAATAAACAGGTTGTTCATCATGACCCAACATTTTACTTAATCATCTGACCAATGATCCTTCTAGAGAATTGTAAGGACTGAACAAAAGTGCTGATTAAGCACACTTGCTGCTCTGAGTGTACTCATGGCTGTTACAATAGTATTAGTCTTATTATATTGGTTTCACTGGTTGTGTTTTTCCTCATTCTTCCTCAGTCGCTTCAGCTCTTGTGTTTCTGAGTATTTCCCCACTGATTGGCTGCACTTTGGACTGCTCAATAGGCTTTACCAAGTAGAATGATTAGAATGATTTTGACAGGCTGTACTATAAATCAATCCCTCAAAACACTGTGACCCCCTTTTAATATATAAATTGTGATTGGTTGAAACTGATAACATGTCACAGTTCCGGGAAGCTGTTTACTTGCATCCTGTGGTTGAAAATGTCTAGAGTTTGCTTGGTTTCTGAAGACGTTTTTCACTGTGCTTAATGTTCGCTGGGGAGGGGGGGTCACTGGTTAAGAGTTAGTTCCCATATGAAATCTATGACAAAATCAAACATGATGTTGATAATAAGATGCAGATGTTTTATTGGCTTACCCAATGCATACCTCTGTATTTGATTTGATCAAACATGGCATAACGTCCAGTATATTTCTATTTGAAATGCAGGCAGAAAGATGGACAATTCAGATAAATGCAAAGCTTATCTGTTGATGGCAGTTTGTTACAGTGTTCTGATTCCATACCATCTGTTTCACAGGCAACATGCCAACAGTATTCCAGCAGACCTGCATGCTGTAGTTATGCAGTGGGTTACATGGTAATTACGGCTTGTAATACAGAGGTCTCCTTAATGCATCCCGTAGACACACAGACAGGCTGTTTTAGCTCCTGGACTACAACCCAGATTCTCACCATTGATCTGTGTTTCCTAGCTTGGTGATCTCTGCTCAATGTATTCCTGAATGAACACCTGTTTGGCAGCAAACTGTATTTATAATAATAATCAAAACTAAACAAAAATGGACAAACTATTCAAAGACTTGGGATAAACTACAGTACGTTAACACTAATTCTTATGGACACTCGAATGGACAGTTTGTGAGTACAATATATTGGACAATAAGCTAATATATATAAAACATATGACACAGATCATTCTTGTTGAAATTACATCATCCCTTTAACCTTTGTGTTAAACTTGATCGAATAATGAATCTATATTCTGCTTACCGAGTCTGTGCACAGGGTTAATTTGAGATGGTCTTGTTGTGTTTAATTGCCTCTCACTTTGTGGTCTGCGCTGACGGCCCAGTGCACACAGCAGTGCTTTGCAGTGACACGTTGGACTTTTAGCTGCGCGACAAATCAGTGGGAGTGAGAAAGTGAAACGCTAATAAACTGCAGGAAAACATTCCGTGGGATTCCTGTCTCTCAGTTAGTGTGACCCGATTGGAATTCCACTTACCCTCCCAGTGTTTGTTGTTTCAGAAACACCATCTTATTTCTGTTTGTGTGTGTGTGTGTGTGCATGATATATAGTATTTAAACAACAGTCTATATTCTTTGTAAAGATGCTGCAGTTGCTTGAGCACAGGCCTCCCACCTTGACTGTGGAAATGTTCCTTTATACATTCAGTAAGGCATTGCTCTCTTGAAGCTAATGGTCACTGCCTTGACCCCCGGCACTTAAAATGAGATTTGAGAAACTGAGAAAAATCCAATTTGCTAGAGAGGGTCAGACTCCAACCTATGGATTTATTCATGTGGTTCTCAGTAGTTGATGTAATTGAGTTTGATTTGCAGGCCAGCTCTTACCCTGCTTTGCAGAGTTCATTCTAATTGCTTGGTTAATTAGGTATATTAAACGGATTAAAACCAGGGAAAGGATATTCCTTGTCTCGTGTTTTAAACATTTATTTTTCCTACTTGATTTGATTTTGACTGAAAAACTAAGACTGAGATCTACAGGAATGTAATTAGAACTAATGCTTTGAGGTAATGCTTACTTTGCACTGTAGTTGATGTAATTGTTTAGCCTCAAGTTTCGTTGTTTTTGCAACTTTCTCTTTCATTTGTAAGATGTTTGCTGTCAAACATCTGTTGCTCCCCATATTGAGTTCTTACTAAGAAGTTATTTCTTCAGTAGTTCAAAGAAGTTACTTTTAGAAAATATAAAGGAATCTTTCAATGTTTTGATATCTGGGATTCGATTTGCCAGCGTGGATCACTCTTGACAGTCACTGTTTATGAGGTCTGCTTCTGTGTCATATGGAAGCCATTATAGGGCTTTGTTCCCACCCTTGTCCAAAGTCTGGCTACCCATCTCCTGGCTCCTGCAAGACATTGAACAGGATGGGAATTATCTGCTGCAGAAGATCCATGTAATTCTGATTAAGAACAGCACGAGATGATCTGCATGTACTGGGGGGGAGGGGGAGGGGGAGGGGGGAGGGGGGGGGGGCACAGATGTTCTGTGTTGTAAACAGAAAACAGGTGCCCAGCTTTCTGAAGGGTTCATGGGGATCAGCGTTCCACACACATTGTAAAGAAATGCTAGCAGTGGTAATCCAAGGGATATTTTAATAATCCAGAGTGTACTTTATTACTTTAAACGGTTAAAAAACAAACAAAAAAAACATGCATGTTTAATATTCACCAACCTGCTTTTTAAAGAATTGTGATGAATACATGTGCACTTTCTTAATATCTGTAACAACAGATTGGGGGGTAACGTGGGAGGGTGTATGTGCTGTGCACTGTTGATGTATATGTGTGGCTGTTTGAATTAGCAATAGAAGAGCAAACATTAAAATAACGCTTTTCAGGAGAGAAGTGTTCTGCATTGCAATTTGACAAACATTTTAAAACTCCATTTTCACTGTAGGGATGCCATAAAACAAGTGTGTGACATCCAAGAGTCCTGCAGATCTGCATCTTGAGAGCCCTTCTCTCGTTTTAATGTCTGAAACACCAGCTGTTTAAAGCTACTCAATAGCAAGGCAAATCTGTTCATTGCTTAAGCTGTAACACTGTTGCATTTCTGCAATTTTTAAAAGCTTTTGAAAAGTCTTTTGGTCTGAGTGTGTCTTTTATTAAGGATTCTGTTATGTTATTATAGTACTTTGTAGGCTTACCTCACCGGCACAATAACATTTGAACGTACGCAGCACATGCAGTAACTGTTTTATAATCCCATTCCGGTGATAGAAAGCTAACGCAATACCTAGTCCGAAAGTCAACTATTTGTAAGACCTTGTGAATTAAAATACAGCCACATTTCAAATATGAATAATTTATTACAGGATACCCGGCTTTTAAGACCTCTTTTCACAGAACACCTGACAACAGAGGCCACTTCTCCCTGGGCCCGGAACCCCAAAGGGATATATTATTTTCCAAGTAACTGCAACCTGTCTGTCCAGACTTCTTGTTAGGCCCAAAGGTGGTCTTTAACTAGCAGTCAAAATATGTGTACATGTCATCAATTACACACATATGTATACATGTCATCAATTACACACATATGTGTATGTGTCATCAATTACACACTTGGTTTACTATTACCAAAAACAGCTCTGTAGGAAAGGGCTAAGTTACCAGTGTTCAGTCCCAGCGGACTACTCAAGGGTTTTGATCTCCCAGTGGACGCAATATACTAGCCCAACATTTCCCATTTACAGACACGCTGCTGCTTCCTAGAAATCGCTAGCAAGTTAGCTGCGACCTTGTCAGGGGATGAGTAACCTGGCGCTGATTTGACCCGAAACCCAGCCGTCCCGGGTGGGTTGGTGGTTTGGAGGCTGGAGAGTGGGGGAGAAGGATCTAACTACTCCCCAAGGAGTTGGCACCTGTGAATGATTTGAGTGTGTGAAAGACCCAGACAGCAGAAACAGATGTCCGCGTCTTCTATTTGTTTTTATTTTACAAATAGAGAAAAAGTAGCATTTCTGCACTTAATCCCCTCCTACCCTCCTCACCTGAGAGCATGCCGTTCTGGTAATCCAGCCTGCCCCAGATGCAGCTTTCCCACCCGTTGTCTAAACTGGAGATCAATCAGTTGTCATCACCGGCTGGACTGTGGCTTGGGCGCGTAAACTGAGGATTGGTTCTGCAGGTGAGAACTAAGCCAGCTACACAAGCGCCGTGTTTAGGCTGGCCATGTTTCAGCTGTTTCTCAGCACATCTCAAGCATTTGCACTGATTTAACTTGTTAGCATGCAGGCAGCTGCCTTATGCGGGTTTAACCTTCCGATAGGTTAGTAAATCAGGACCATACATCTCAAACGGTACAGGGCTAATCTAAAAAGGAGTCGTAGCTGATTCAACAGGAACTGCACTGTGCACAAACGTGAGAACCTCGGATGTTTACTTGCCACGCAGGATAATTAAAATCTCTGTTACCAGGATGCTGTGGAAAGTGACGTGGATTGTTTTGAAATGGTATTTGTTTGCATTCATCTTTGAACAAATATAAACGTACTGTTAATTAAATCCGCCGCAGCTGCGAAAGCCGCTAGTATGCGGTAGCAAGGTTTTTGGTATTGGAATGGAGTATTGGTAGCTGCCTTTGTTTTGACCTGTATAAAGTTTCACCTCACTCCAGTTCTGTCTGGACTCCACTGGAAGATCGTTCATCTTATATTTGAAACTCTTTACAGTGTAGCGACTGTCTGTTTATGAGCTAAGTACCGGGTCGCAGCCTGCACTCTTCTGAGGCGGACTATGTCTGCTACCATTTTTTCTTGCGTCCCTCTTTGGATTGCGTTCTTTGTACTTCATTCAAAGGGACATTAACTATAGTGAGCCACAGGTTACTACTGTCATTGATTACTGTTGCTGTTATTATTTGGTTATTATTAATTGCTGCATTTTCCCTCTTATATTGAGTATACAATGTGCTCAAGGATTATTGTTGAAGCCAAGTGTTTGGTCTCCATGTCTGACACGCATGGAAATTAGTTACAATTCAAGAGTTTATGCTGGTAAGCGAACTGTTATCCTATTGTAAATTGGCTTTGGTTAGTCGTCCGTCCCCCTCCCCCCAATCCCTCCAAAAAGAACCTACCCAGTATGTTACGAGATAAATTAATGAAACTGTGGTGGTCATTTTGTTTGACCTCTAATGTATTGAACATGTCTTACCAAACTGGAACAAAAAGCTAAAAACGTGCCAGGTTTGGCAGTCAGCATGACAGAAACCCATTTTGGAGGGAAAATTAAGAATGATGGGCCATATTTTCAAAGCATTTCGTCCATTCTTTAATTATACAAAAACACCTTGAGAGCAATTAAAACTACTTGATATATATCACTTAGTTGTTTGGTTCTAGTTGTGTAAAATTTAACAGGTATTTTACCTCTTTCAAAAAAACAGGAGTTAATTAAAGACTGCAGTACACTAATTTTGGATTGACATTGAAGATTCTCTGCACTTTGATTATTTAAATATTTGAGGGAACAATTATAATTAGGGATACCAAGATGTCTAGCAGTGAGGCAAAACTTAAAATGAATATATTATGGAAAAATCTATGAGAAGTTAAATAATTGTCCATCAGCTGAACCCCAGATATTCATCAAGTGAACTTAATTCGGAGTACAGTATCTGACCCCTATAAATCATGCATTATCTTGACCTTCACATCCATACAGCACGTGCACAGCAGCAAGTCAAATTCCATTCCTTTTGTCTTCTGCAAGAGGGGAAAGCCATCAGCAGAACTTCGATTTACTGGACATCCTTGGAAAGTTCATCTCCGCCTCACACCTGTTTTCTGGACCTTGGAATGCCTTTTTTTCGTGGTGAAGGAAGCGTCAGTAGGAAAATCTACAGTAGCATTCTTGACTGTCAAGGTAAAGGAGCGTTCGCAGAGGAAGCTGCCTGGAATGTTAACCTGGTCATCATTTCCTCTGGATTCCAACTGCCAAGAATTCAGCCATTGTTTATAAAAGATATTTATTTAACACCTGCAAACTTGAGCTTTTTCTATTTGTTTTATTGTCTTGTTTTTTTGCATTATTCTTTTGGCTGATGTGCAAGAATTCAACTCCCAAGTTGGCTATCAAAGACCGTCAATGGTACAGTAGCATTAGCCTTGAAGTGTGTTAGTGATGTGCTTTACAGAGTGTACATGCAGATGTGCTGAACTACACTGGTTTGGTTTGGGTATTTTTTGCAGCTATTTGAAACCCACTAGTATTGTCCTTCCAAGATTCCAATTTGGAGGGCCGACAAGAAACATGCCACACTTGAATACTAATTCTCTGCGGCACCGCTCCTTAACACTCAAACCTAGCGGCTCTTGAGGCCTGGGTTTGAATCCGACTTCAATCATATACTTTAAGTGCTTCACTTCATCTGTCCATCACTGCTTTGATGTTGATCTATTGGTTGGAGTTTGGCTGTTGTGCCATTGGTTGATTTATGATTGCAATATTGAATATTAACCTAGTTGGGGTTAAACGAAACAGATTTTAATGACCAATAAGGGGAAGCAGTGGGATTTAGTCCATCCGGACAAATATGCCAGTGAGACCAGGGCAAAGTGCAGCTGATGAAAATGGAGTGTTTTGACATAAATTTAAGTGCAGGAAAACAATGCTTGACAGCTGTTTTTATTGGACTTGAAGATGCAGGACAACAGTTCTGGAGATCTGAGAAAGGTCTTTTTATGGCGCACAATGACAGAGCTTGAGAACAAACTGCCTGTGACGATGCAGGTGTAGCCAGCTAGTTTAAGAAGTTAGCAAATAAACTACAAACTGGTAGGGAATTCTGGGACACTTCCTGTTTCTTCTCCATGTGGGTAATTTACATCAGCATACTGGAGTTAGTTGTAAAATGGCTCCGGCTGTGCAACAGTGTGCTGATGTCTGTCTGCTATACTTGGTTTCGTTTGCAGGTGAGCTACACTCTTAACGTTCAAATGAATAATTATCTGTTTACTTGTTATTTTACTTCGAAATGTAAGAAATTATTAGAGAAACATAACTTGAAATTACTTTTGTAATGTTTATCTCTGCTGTATCTTGAGTTAACTCTTTCTTAAAATTGAGTCTTTATTATTATACAGTTAGTGCGATTCTGTTCAACTAGCTGCTAATGTTATTTCAGGGCCTAGGCAAGTAAAGTAAGATTGAAATTATTGTAATAAATAGTTTTCAGGTGTTTTGCTGGTAACCTTATCGTAAGATGTGGGTAATTTACATCAGCATACTGGAGTTAGTTTGTAAAATGGCTCCGGCTGTGCAACAGTGTGCTGATGTCTGTCTGCTATACTTGGTTTCGTTTGCAGGAGATGAGCCAAAAATAAACTGTTGTACCTGAGTCTGAGCCAGAGTGATTGTGGTCTGGGACAAACAAATAATAATACACAACACAACGCAGAGTACGCTAAAACAACAGGTTGTTTTATTCACAGTAATTCATTCAAACCAAAACTAATATTTAGGAGGAGACGCAGCCTAGCTGCCCATTACGTAACCGTGTGGTCCTGCATGCACTGTAGTTTTAATAAGGGTTACATTTTTTTATTATATCTGGTGCCGTGACTCGGATGGGCAGCTTCTAAGGGAAGTGTAAACATAAATTAAATAGACAAATAAAAGGTGAATACGGACTTAAAAAAAAAAAAAAAAAGATAAAAATAAATAAACAAATAAATAATAATTAAGTAAACAACTAGCGGTTACTAACAAGGCAGACCTATGGCTAAGCAGTTTAGTTCTGGAAAGGGAAAGACAGAAGAATATTCTTCTGGTTTTATTGCTGGATTGAGGGAGGACTGGACACAGAAGATGTCTGAGAGTAGAAAGGGCTGGTCAGAAAGGCCTGTGAAGACAGAACCATCTGGATGGTGTTCTGATGAGGAGGAGGAGACCAGAGCCATGCCCCAGATGACAAAATGCAAAACGTTCCCAGTGGGCCCAACTCCTACCTATGTGCCAGCGATGCATCAGATGCGAGGTATGCCATTATTCAGCAATAGTAAAGATTGCAGGATTGATATAGAAGACTGGATTAAGGATATCCAATACTTGTTGAGTGCTACACATGTTCCAGCGTCCCTACATTTTGACACACTGGTGCGTTACCTGAGTGGTGGAGCAAGGAAGCTCGTATTGAACCTCCCATTAGAAGAGCAGATCGCCTCCAGAGCCTTTGAGGAGTTGAGGGCTGAGTACAGTGACTGCCATTTATCTCTTGACCCAATGGCAGACTTTTATGAGCGACACCAGCGCCCAGATGAGTCAGCCTCCACCTATGCCATAGAGCTAGATGCCTTATTGAGGAGCATTGAAGAAAAAATAAATGGAGGCGGGGCACTCCAAGACAGGGACTATAAACTCACCCAGCAGTTCATGCGTGGCATAAGTGAGAAAGATGTACGTGATCGTCTTGCCCCCATGCAGCCTCGCTATCTTACAGGGAGAACTGAGACAGCTGGTGAGGGAGAAAAATTCACTAGGCGACAAGAAGGTGAGAGCAAAGAATGTTAGCAGCATGCAGCAGGCTGCAGTCAGTGCAGAGGGGAGCATGCAAAGTAATGTTTTGCCCCAGCAGGAAGCAGCAGCCACAAGAGGGTTAAGTGATGCCGTTCAGAGTCTTACAACCCTAGTTCAGGACCTTGCCACTCACCAGAGACAGCAGTCTGAGAAGATGGGGCATTTGGAGGCCATGGTTATGCAACAAACTGCTACTACCTACAGGTATGTCCCCACCAGTAGCCAAGGAAGTGGTAATGGAGCAGCGACTCAGAGACCTCCGCGTCGCCAGGAGCCCTTTGTGTGCCATCGGTGTGGTCAAGTTGGCCACATCGCTCGGGGGTGCCGTAACCAGCCAAATGCTTATGCTGTGCAGCACAGTGTAGTAGAAAACAATTCTCATTTAAACTAGTACAGCCTGACACTGAGGGGCAAGTGGAGGGCAACGAAAACAAGACCAGCCCTATAGTTACCTGTGTTCACAGTGCGCCACAGATGGAGTGCAGTGGGGAGACAAATTCTTCCAGTTTAGTTGGCCCAATGAATGAAGATTTTGTTGTGGTGAATAGTGTCCCCTGTAGAGCCCTAATTGATTCAGGATCCCAGATTACATCAATTACTGAGGAGTTTTGGCACCAACACCCCACCCTCGGAAACCTGAGACCAGATGAGGTTGATATCCGCATAGAAGGGGCTGGAGGTCACGAGGTCCCACATCAAGGGGTGTTGCGTTTGAATTTGTCTTTTCTAGACCAGACCTATGCGGCTGTTCCAGTTTTTGTTGTGCCGGCGACACAGTACCGAAAGTCTGTGCCACTTCTGTTAGGAACAAATGTTATTAGGGCTAGCAAGCAGGACTTAGAAAAACGGCTGGGCAGAGAGTTCCCTAGCTGCCTGAAAGATGAACATCCAGCCTGGCATGCTGCCTACCAACAGGTGAGGGTGAAGTCACCCGGAAGGGAGCCCCAGACGGTGTCACAAGTTCGTTATGCAGGAAAACAGCCAGTGAAAATTAAGCCTGGGGAACACAGATGCATAACAGTCAAGGCTCCATGGTCTCGTGATAGGAGTCCATACACTGTACTTATCGGACCTCCAGATGGCAAACAGTTTATTAAAAACATGGTGGTGGAAGAAGCAGTGGCAGATGTGGTCCATGGGCGGACTCTAGTGCACCTCTACAACCAAAGCACATACAATATTGTTATAAAAAGGGGCCAGACAGTAGCTAGCATCTCTGCACTGAGCAGCGTAGAAACAGTGGTTCCCTCTGACCCTACCCCAGATCTAGGTAGCACAGCCGGTTCATCGCATGATCAACAAAGTTCTTCCCCACCAGATAAAGCACCAGTTCAATCGGACATTCCGGAGATGGATTTGAAGGAGGCAGCAGTGCTGAACCAGGAACAACAGGAAAAGCTGGAAGAACTGCTCCGGAGGAACTCTGATGTGTTTTCAGTTAATCAGTTCGACCTTGGATGTACGTCCGCTGTCAAGCATGAAATACCATTGATTGATAACAAGCCCATGCGCCAGCCTTACCGTAGGATCCCACCAGCCCAGTTTCAGGACGTTAGACGACATCTACAGGATATGGTTGAAGCGGGAGCCATTAGATCAAGTCAGAGCCCTTATGCCTCACCCATTGTAGTGGCCAGGAAGAAAGACGGCTCAATCCGAGTCTGCATTGACTACAGACAACTAAATGCAAAGACGGTGAGAGATGCATTCCCTATGCCCCGTATTGAGGAGGCCTTGGATGCTCTTGGTGATGCTGAATTCTACTCCACACTGGATCTCACTTCCGGCTACTGGCAGGTAGAGGTGGCTGAACACGACAAGCCCAAAACTGCATTCACTACACCCATGGGCCTGTTTGAGTGCAACCGAATGCCTTTTGGCCTGCAGAATGCACCAGCCACCTTCCAAAGACTGATGACTCACTGCCTGGGAGACCTAAATTTTTCAGCTGTGCTGATATACTTAGATGATGTCATTGTATTCTCCCGAACATTTGACGAGCACCTAGAGCGCCTGCAGTTAGTTTTTGACCGGCTGCGCCAGTTCCGGCTTAAGTTAAAACCTAAGAAGTGCCACCTGCTCCGGAAAGAGGTTAAATATTTGGGACATGTGGTGTCAGCCGGTGGTATAGCCACCGACCCAGAGAAAATACAGCAGGTGCGGAACTGGAAGACCCCGACAGACAGGAAGGAGGTAGCGCAATTTTTGGGGTTCTCCGGTTATTACCGGAGATTTATAAAAAATTACTCCAGTTTAGCAGCACCCCTCTTTCACCTGACCGCAGGGTCCCCTAAGAAGGGAAAACGGCCCCACAAACCGGCCGGGAGGCCACCACCATTCAGTTGGACAGGGCAATGTGATCAAGCATTCACTGAGCTGAAGGAGAGATTGACAACAGCACCCGTCTTAGGGTACGCCGACTACAGCCTTCCATTTGTTCTCCAGACGGATGCTTCAACAGAGGGGTTAGGTGCAGTGCTGGCCCAGGTGCAGTCCGGCAAAGAGAGGGTAATTGCGTACGCCAGCCACTGTCTCACCCCCTCCGAGAAAAGGTACCCGGCTCACAAACTTGAGTTCCTGGCTTTGAAGTGGGCAGTAGCTGAGAAGCTGAGGGACTACCTGTTAGAGCACCGTTTCACCGTGTTGACTGACAACAACCCGTTGGTATATGTAACCAGTACTGCCCACCTTGATGCAACAGGGCAACGGTGGGTTGCAAAGCTAGCGGAGTTTGACTTCGAGATAAAATACCGCCCGGGAAAGAGCAACGCGAACGCAGATGGCCTCTCACGCATGCCGAGAGCTGAAATTGCAAGCATACTGAAGGTCGGTTGTAATGTCAATACCGCTAGCACTTCAGACCAAGGGGAATTTAACTCCACCAGAAATACTCTATCCAGCACTGCACCACCCAGTCAGTGGGCTGAGGTCATCCCCAGACTGCCTAGGGAGGAGCTTAGGAGACATCAAGAAAAGGACCCAGTAATCTCCGTTGTGCTGCGTTACTTCAAGGCTGGACGGGCACCAAGTGTAAGGAAGAGGAAGCAGGAGGAGCCCCTTGTCAGAGCGATGCTGAGACAGTGGAACAAGCTGACGTTTGAAGAGGACATCCTCTATAGAACATTCAAGTCGCCAGAAGGGAATGAAGTTAGACAGGTGGTGCTGCCTGAAAGGCTAAGGCGGGAAGTATTCGACATGCTACACACCGACATGGGCCACTTGGGGATGGAACGAACCGTAGATCTTATGCGTGCACGATGCTATTGGCCAGCTATGTTTTCCACTATCCAACACTGGTGTGAATCATGTGAAAGATGCTGCCTAAGGAAAAGTTCACAGGGCGCCCGTGCACCCCTGATCTCTATTCACACGACTAGGCCTTTAGAGCTTGTATGCCTGGATTTTCTCACCTTGGAGCGCTGCAAAGGGGGTATAGAAAATATCCTGGTAGTTACCGATCACTTTACACGCTATGCTCAGGCTTATCCTACTCCTGACCAGAGAGCAGCTACCATAGCCAAGGTTATGTGGAAACATTTCATTTGCCATTACGGGATTCCCGAAAGGATACACACTGACCAAGGGAGGAACTTTGAGAGTGGTCTCCTGCGCCAACTCTGGAAAGCAATGGGGGTAGCCAAAAGCAGAACCACTCCCTACCACCCACAAGGTAATGGTACCACTGAAAGGTTTAACAGAACCTTGATGAACATGCTGGGCACCCTGGAACCTCACCAGAAGTCAAACTGGAAGGAGTACGTTGAACCCATGGTCCACGCATATAACTGCACCCGTCATGAGTCCACAGGCTTCTCACCCTACTTCCTCATGTATGGCAGACATCCTCGTCTTAAAGTGGATTTGGCTTTGGGGCTCCCATGCCAGGAGGAGGAGGAATCAGAGCCAGAGGAATACGTGTCAAGTCTCCGTAGTAGACTGGAGTTGGCTTACAAGCAAGCAACGTTGGAATCTGAAAGATCCAAGCGCCGTCAGAAACGGTATTACGATCAGAAAGCAAAAGAAATTACCTTGAGACCAGGAGACCGTGTCCTAGTGGCAAATAAAAGTGCTAGAGGAAAACAAAAATTGGGAGACAAGTGGGAGAAAATACCACACATTGTAGTTCGTAAACAATCTGATCTGCCAGTATACGTTGTGTGTCCTGAAACGGGAGGGGGGGAAAGAGTTATTCACCAAAACTTACTGACGCCCTGTATGTTTCTCCCATTAAACAATACCAAGCAGCTTACCTGTATGGATGATCAGGGTTCGAACACTAGCCACGTAAGGTCAAATTTTGAAAGAGACACCTCTGAGGATGAGGAAGACTTATATGTAGAGGTAGGGTCACAAGCAAGAAACCGGGGGAATCAGATTGATAGCATAGGAACAGAGAAGCTCCCTAAATCAATTGCACTCGCACCTAGCAGACACATGGGCTTGGGCACCCATCCATTTCTCAGCGATAGAGACGATAGCGATAATGACAGTCAGCTTAGCTGGGAAAGGGGTTATCATGATACAGAAATAGGGGCTGACTATTCAGAAACGCACAACCCAGACCACATCTGTTTAGGTAGTGAGTTGTCAGGCCCGGAGGGTCCATCCGCCCCGAGCCAGACCCCGGAGGGTCCATCCGCCCCGAGCCAGACCCCGGAGGGTCCATCCGCCCCGAGCCAGACCCCGGAGGGTCCATCCGCCCCGAGCCAGACCCCGGAGGGTCCATCCACCCCGAGCCAGACCCCGGAGGGTCCATCCGCCCGAGCCAGACCCCGGAGATTTTAAGTATCCGTAGCCAGGCCAGAGCAGGTCCGCCTGCCATGGGCCAGGCCCCAGGAAACATCGAACTCCGCCGCTCCACTCGGCAGAGGAGGCCACCTAATAGGTTATCTTTAGAGCACCACGCAGAGACTCTAGGTTCTGAACAGTGCTGATATTGCCAGAAGATTGCTAGGGGCAGGCAAATCTGGGAAACCCAAAAGAAGAAACAGGCCCTGCGGATTCCCAGAGACTTTAGAGTTTGCAACAGTTGTGACATACGTTTGCATTAACATGTAAGACGAGGGCGTCCTTTTCTGTAACAGGGGAGAGTGTAGCCAGCTAGTTTAAGAAGTTAGCAAATAAACTACAAACTGGTAGGGAATTCTGGGACACTTCCTGTTTCTTCTCCATGTGGGTAATTTACATCAGCATACTGGAGTTAGTTTGTAAAATGGCTCCGGCTGTGCAACAGTGTGCTGATGTCTGTCTGCTATACTTGGTTTCGTTTGCAGGTGAGCTACACTCTTAACGTTCAAATGAATAATTATCTGTTTACTTGTTATTTTACTTCGAAATGTAAGAAATTATTAGAGAAACATAACTTGAAATTACTTTTGTAATGTTTATCTCTGCTGTATCTCGAGTTAACTCTTTCTTAAAATTGAGTCTTTATTATTATACAGCTAGTGCGATTCTGTTCAACTAGCTGCTAATGTTATTTCAGGGCCTAGGCAAGTAAAGTAAGATTGAAATTATTGTAATAAATAGTTTTCAGGTGTTTTGCTGGTAACCTTATCGTAAGATGTGGGTAATTTACATCAGCATACTGGAGTTAGTTTGTAAAATGGCTCCGGCTGTGCAACAGTGTGCTGATGTCTGTCTGCTATACTTGGTTTCGTTTGCAGGAGATGAGCCAAAAATAAACTGTTGTACCTGATTCTGAGCCAGAGTGATTGTGGTCTGGGACAAACAAATAATAATACACAACACAACGCAGAGTACGCTAAAACAACAGGTTGTTTTATTCACAGTAATTCATTCAAACCAAAACTAATATTTAGGAGGAGACGCAGCCTAGCTGCCCATTACGTAACCGTGTGGTCCTGCATGCACCGTAGTTTTAATAAGGGTTACACAGGCTTGAATAGTGATGGCAGTTTTAGTGCTTAGTAAAGTTATTTATGACTGTGTCAAGGTCTGTTGTGTAATTTAATACATGTAGATGTCAGGGATATCCAATCATATGCAATCATATGTTTTGCATTGGTGGCATACAAGTAAAACTAAGCTGGTGTTGCAACAGCACGTACCAGGCAAAAAAAAATCATGTCGTTTAGTTCAGATACAAAGAAGTGGAAACAAGTTAAAATCTGACAAATTGCATTTGTTTTTGGTGTCTCATTTAGCCCCCTCCATGCTTCCACCCTGTCACCCTTGTGTTGAAAGCAGAGATAGCTGTTTGCTATTTGAGAACGTGCTGACATGTTATATGAGGGATCAGTGAATTTCCTGCGATGGGTTTGAACTTGCTAAAAGGGGTGGGGGGCTCTTCGTGGAGAGATTTAACCCTTTCCTTCTGAACCAGGGCGCATTCTGCAGTGAGAATTCTGCGTGCTTTATGGAGCGGCAGGCTTTTGAGAGCATTTCTGGTTAAAGAAGTGTTAAATCAATGCTTTAAAATCCATTTTCCTGCCTTTTATTGGCTTTGTTAACATTATAACCCTTTGCTAAGAACTCGTGGTTGTTCACTATTTTTGTGTTAATGCAGGGTATGCAAATATTATAAAAAAACAATATACTCCTGATTGTTCTGATGGCAGCTCCACCATTGAAGTGAGCTTGAACTACAACACATGAAGTGGTTAAGCAACAGAACCTTCAATCTACAGCAACAGCCAAATGTTTACCATCACCCTGTAGAACAAACTCCTTTTGCTTCATAAAGTCTAATGAAGCCTGCTGAATAATGTTACATTAACATATTGAATTACATACTGCTTTGTAGTTTTCCATATACTTAAAAGAAATGTGACCTTTCGAAATCTAATGTGAAATACTGTACTACTATTATGGTTTCCAGTAGACCTTTTGTGATATCATTTAGTAGTTTCTTTGATTACATGATGTTAAATAAAAGATCTAATGTTCATATCATTTTTTAATTTTTTTTTTTATGATGTCTAAATCCTAAAAGTCTAGGTCATGCTAAACATTTGGTCATAGCTGTACAGTGTGATATTTTAAAGAACCAAAATAATTTCAACAGAAGAAAAGGGATACTTACTAGTGCTAATAAGATGCAAGGAAACATATATTAAACCTTGGTTAGCACTCCTTAAGCAACTGTAGCTTAGTAGACCACCTTTCAGCTGCCGTTAGTGAAATGGAATAGGCTAAAGTCAATATGAAAGTGTTACAGGCGAGTGCATAAGAGGTGTCCCCAAGATCCACAACCCTCACCATCACCCTGTGTCCCGATACTTGTAATCTAACAATAGCCTGGTAATCAGGACCATAGAAAGAGAGTTCTTCCAAGGGTCATAGAGTGTGTGTTAACTGGGGATCTAAAGGTTGGGGTATGTGGGGGTCTGTGTGTCTGCGGTTAAAGAGGTGAGATCCAGGGCCGTAGATGTCATGAGACAGGGCAGAGGCTCACACCCCTGCTCCATTGAGAGTTTCACCCTCGCAAAAGAAGTGGGCAGAGCAATGAAAAGGGTGACTGTCAGGCTACCCTCGCAAGTCAAGAACCCAGCGGGGTCATTCTCAAAGAGCAGCTCCGGGTCACGAGGTCACAAGTCATTTCGGAAAAGTGTTTTTTAAACTTTTTGAGCGCCGGGTTAAAAGTGACTTCCTGGCTAATACCAGAGTCGCCTTTCTTAAGCTATTGTTGGTTCTCAAAAGATCAAGGGCCACATTCAGAAAGGTTAGGAGGTTAGCTTAGGCATTCTGCAGCTTCACTTCCTGCTCAGCCAATAGCAAACCGTGAACACAAAGGCTGTAGAACGGTTCTGGGTTCACTAGGCAGGCCAATAGAGTCTGAGCTGTAGGGTGCATTCAGCATTGATATTATGTTGTGCAAAAAGCTAGGATGGTCACAAATAGGCATTGGGTTGCAGGAAATCATCAGCACACTGAAGGTGATTTTTTGCTGATGGTGGCCCAGTTTTGTTTATCAAAACCTGCTGCATGTTGATTCTGGAAGACCTTGCTGATGATTCTTCTGAGCCTTGTCAATGTTAACAACCACACATTATACACAACATAACTCCTGTTAACACACAGTTCAACAGAACATTTCCTACAACCCAAAGCGACTGTGCTAAAATGACGGCAAACAAAAACACTGCAAGAACTGCAAGGCATTTTTGTATATTTTTGTAAGTCATGTTCCATGAAATGAATGCAACACTGCTAATCTGACTGAACTCAGATTGGGTCCTGTGTAATTTAATCCAAATGAAAACAAGTGGAAGTACTATTGTAATTAATTTAAAAGCCTGCTGCCTTCCTCCACCTCTGCATCAGGCTCTCTCCTCTGGGGCTGGCCTCACAGTTGGCACCTGGCTCTTTATTTTCGCTGAAGCTAATGGGCAGCACCAGAATGCTCCAGGGGATGCTGCTGTGTGCCACACCTCTATTAGCATTTCTAATTGTAACTCTACTAAAAATCACTATTGCAACTTTACAGCTATTCCTTCAACGCATGTATTCATCAATCTGTATTGGGCTCAGTTATAGAAACACATTTCTTCCATAGACCTGTCATTTTGCATGCGGTACCCACACCTGGCAATGCTGTGCTTTCACTGCTGTTGCAGTAGGCTCCTAGTTAATGCCAATTCCCTTTCTAAAACTCTGTAATGAATTGTCTGGAAAGTGTTATTCAAATGATATAGAATAAACTGCCATTTCTCATTCATGAATTTTCAGTGGGATGCTGTTGAATAACCTGGGGAATGCGTCAAGCAATCCAGCACAGAGGTAGCAAGTGTTTAATCAACTGATCGTTCAATCAGATGGTGCCCAACAGTCACATTCCTCAGTGGAGGGAAACATCCTATTCTGTTAAAGGACAAATTCCAGTGACTAATTAAGGGCCATTAATAGCCCTCTGTGGATAAAACACACACACAGGATGCTACTGTAGATGGGTGACGAAAAACAGCACGAGCGAGACTCGAATGGAGGAAACTGCGTTCAGAGTTAGGAAGCAACCCAGGAAGGACCAGAAAGCTGGGCAGACGCACGCTTGAACTTGCCCTTCCTGGCTGTGTTTTCCTGTTGACTGCCTCTGTTGTTTGTTTGGATGTTTTCTTTTCCCTCTGAAGACAATCTCCGCTCGGCGAGCCTCGGATGTTTGCCGAAGCCGGGCCTCGTTCCGTCGTTTATCCAGGATGTCATTAACCGCTCGGGATGTCGACCCCCCGGAACTTCTGTTTTAGCTGATTGTTTGTTTTGACACCCAGCAGATCTCTCCAGAGGGCTGCACATCGGCTCTCTCCAGACGCAGCGCTTCCCTCCCCAACCTTGCTTCTAAAAACACAAAGGCAGCTAAAAACAGTAGCTTTAATTTAAGTACTTTAAAGGATTGATTCCTTTTCCTGTTGATGTTGTGTTCTTTGGCTAGTTGCCTGTATTAACTCTGAAACATGTCAACAATAAAAACTCTTTAAATTTGATAACTGAAGCAGTCGGTGCCAGCATGTCAGCTTTTCAAAATCTTGCGAATACTGGAAGTGGCTTAAACAGTTGGGGTGAAAAGGCAGTTTCACTTGTCAATGTATAAAACCCCTCTTGGCAGTATTTACAGTGTCAGGTCAGAGTAAGAGCCTGTGAACTGTAATGCAATCACAGCCTGTACAGAAACTTCAAACACTTTATTCCTTCAGAAAGCGAGACTCGTCAAGCAATGATTGAATAATGACATCCTCACCCTATGTCTTTTCAAAGAGAATAAAAAAAGTGTTTGTTTTTTTTAAACGGTGGTATACCCAGGTAAACGCATGTACAGTAGTTAAGTCAAGCGTATTGGTAAAACATGCTTTTACTCATAGGAAACTCTAAGCGCTGTAAACTCCAGAAGAGGCAATGCTACCGTGGATGTACTGGCCTGCTGGCAATCTGCTGAGCCACTCATCCCCTCTGGACAGCCTATTAACACAGAGCCGTGTCACCTTGGCGCCCCATGATTGAGTTACTGCTGTTTCTTGGCCTGAATCCTGGTGGCCTCTGAACTGCTACTGCCGAGGGCTTCAGTGCAGGCCAGTGTCGGGAGCCAAGAACAACCAGCCCACGCGCCGTGCTGCAGCTTCCTGTGCGTTGTTAATCCTATTCAATTACACTTTGAATGGAACTGAAAATCGTACCCCTTGCTTTCTAGACAAGACAAAAGGAGTACCCCCCTTCATAACAAGCAAGCCTACTGATGAGTCGAATTCCAAGATAAACGCTGACAAATGAAAGAGCACTGGAGGAGCATTGTCGCCTGTAAAGACAAGCGGCAGTGTTTAATTTCAGAGACAGACGATACTAGAGTGGAGTTTTCCTCTGATCCAGCCAATCCAGCGCAGGGAAGAAATGCTGGCAAGTCCTCCTCGGCAGCTGTATTGAGATGATCTATGGCCAACATTGGTAACATGAAAACCTTTTACCTATAAAGCAAGAGCTTTCGTTAAGATTTCAAAAGCACCCGTCACTTTGATTTACACAGTGATTCTAGAAGTGCATATACCATTCGAAAGGAAAATACAACACACTTCAATAACTAAGTTGGAATCTAACCTTAGCTTGCTAAAAAAATGAGTTATGCAAAATATTCAATTGGGATTCTAAAATGAATCCAGAAAAGACTGCTAATAGAATGCATTATCAGTGCAAAACAACCGACTGAGGTTAGGTGCAGGAATCTGGTTTATGATACTGTTATTTGTTTGTAAGCTGCACAGAAAGCTAGCTGTCACTGTGAGGTGAGGTGAAGACATCGGACATGTTTCCATTGTGTGCTGTGTAAAGGGGGCAGGGTGATTTAAAGGGAAGGGTGCATTATATTGCCTTAATATTGTAATAACTTTAAAACAGCCAACAAGGCCCTCATAGACCCCCATGTGAAATAAGTGCCTCTTGAAAGTGATACTATCCCCTGCCTGCCCTTGAGAGACTGGATTGTGTGGGAAGCAGTTTCAAACAGCACTGTGCCAGCTACAGCCCTTATAAAGAGTTTGACCCATTCAGTTAACTCCTCCAATTCGACCCCTCGTGAAGTTCCACTTCTGTTTTCTAGGAAGCGGACGAGGACAGTTCTTTTAGAATATTGATTGATTGGCCAACCTGTGGTTCAAGAGGTTCTCAAAATAACCAAAAAATGTCGGCTCGATGTCCATTCTTTCTGCTCCAGTGCAAAGTTTGCCCCTTTTTTTTTTTGCTATTAGGAGAAAATCAACACGACTTCAGAAAGGTCATTCACCTTACCTTGTGTTTCTGGAAAGAACTTCTAATTGGCAAAAGTTTTTTTCTTGAAATTGTCTTTTGGCTCTATGAAACAAGCTGTGAGTGTTATAGCAGTTATATAATGAAATGTGGACCCTGTGTTTCCTTATGTTCAGTATGAACATATAATATTCCATTTATTATAAAATCCCATCCCCTAAGGGGGATTCAAGAGGGAACAACATCCCATGTTGACTTTGATACAATGCAGATTCACTGTGTGTCCATGCCAGATTCTGAGTTTGTTACCATATGTTCCTCAGACACACTGAAATAGTTGCTGAAAACTGTGGATTTCAATCAGCAAAACCCTGACTGAAGTGGTTCCCTAACCCACACCCGATTCAATCACTTCTCCACTCCCAAGCTGCTGCTAATAAAGACCTGGCCTTTTATCAGACACCTTCCCTTTTCAAAGCCGGGGTGGAAGGGGGGGGGAGCGCTGACATCAAAGCAGTGACATCATCCATCAGGGACGAACGTGAGAGCAGTCAGCCCAGATGGATCAAGGGTGCTGCTGGTTGGCGTCTGTTTTGTTTTCCCAGCATTCCATGTGTAGGAGTTGGGACATTTCTTGAGGCTTCAGGTTGGATTCAGCCTATTAAACACTTCAATCAGAGAGATAAGTGCTCCAGTGGTTGGGATGTTCACTGGCTTGTTTATCTGTGTGAAGCTGTCTGATGGGATACCTGTGTGTATTTCTATTCACTTTAGAACCTGAGCAAATCACGGGTTCCCAAATCTTTTTGGCTGCCCTTGATAACATCAAGCATCCGCACTTAGGATCCCCACCAAATGAATCAGTAGAAATGTGAAACTCTTCTTCTCACAAGCACTTCCTTTTTGTTGTGCAGTGGTACAATACTGTTAGTCAGGCATTGGAAATGGAGATAATAAAGGTACTCTAGAACTGATGTCAAGATAGTTTAGTGTTTCATTTAAAAAATGTTTAATTCAATTTAAAAAAAACATTCCACCTGCCTAGGGAAACATCAGATGTCATTTGAGAGAGAATATTTCTGGATTTGTTGTGGCCGCCCCATAGAATATTGCGCCTCCCCCCCCAGGTCTCCTGCCCCCAGTTTAGGAACCAGTACCCAAGATGGGGGTGGTAGAGGCCTGTGAAAGGAAGCCAACATAAGGAAAGACATCAGAGACAATCTTTGGAGAGACGGAGTAAGCCATAACCACAGGAATAGACAAGTTGTTAAAACAGTCAGCCTCTTTTGAGGGCTTAGCGGTGCCGTGATCTCACGAGACGTCGGTAATCCGTTGTGAGGGTTAAACGCCCGAGTGAACCATTTCTAAAGGTGTCCTGTGAATTCTGTTTATTTTAATCTGAGATGAAGCCAATGTGAATGAGTCAAGGCTGGGGCCTGGGTGTGTGGATTTCTAAAGTTCTGCTGAAGAACCCTTAAGGAAATCCTGATAACATCAGCAAAGCATCTTGTATCAATATTTATTGTGCATCTGTGAGGTAAGCGCACACACAGAGAGGGCTTGCTCTTCACAGTGACCCTGTTATCTTGCTGTTCTGTCTGCTCTCCATTGTAGCAGTCTAGTGCATCTGAAAGCACACTAGTTTTTATTAGGAGAGCGATCAAATGATAGGTAATTTTTCTAAACCGCGCAATAAGTACCAGTAAGAAGTATTGTTACTGCAATAAGAAGGATTGCCCTTTTTCTGTGTATTACCTCCACCTAAATCCTAACTTTAACCGAATTCTGTTTACCCGTTATCAGGAAAACTAAACAATTGCACAGAACCGCCCTGTTAATTCCTGTTAATTATTTCTCATTATTATTATTATTATTATTTATTTCTTAGCAGACGCCCTTATCCAGGGCGACTTACAGACGCCCTTATCCAGACGCCCTTATCCAGGGCGACTTACTCAATTAACAGTGTAGTGTTAAGTAGAATTCTGCCTGTCCTATAATTGTTATGGCAGGTGACGAAATATTTGTGTCCCACACCTGTATCTGACATGATGGTGGGTAATTTAGTGGGCAATCTGGCACAAGAGCTAAACATTGCTGTTATCAGCAAGGGACAGTAGTTTTCTAAGCGATATTGAATGTAGTGTTTGTGATAGGTCAGCTGTTCACAGACTGGGGGTCAGAAATCCCTGGGGTTGCAGGAAGGTTGTATTATTTATATATATCCTGTTTAGTCTAGATTAGATTTAGATATTGAAATCATTTAATAATAACAATATTTCAATGGGGTGGGGGGTGGGGGGTCACGCTATGAAAAAGTCACTTTAAAAAAAAAAAAAAGTCCCAACTAAAGAAAGCTGAGGAAGTTGAGAAGCAATGTAATAGGTTATGGTGAGAACTCCTACCAGAGGTCAAGTAGGGGGGAAGAAAGTAACCAAGCTGGCACTGAAATAAAAGGCCAGATATGTCCCTCCCGGGTACAGTGTTTACTGTTTCATTGAATGTTGACCTGGCATTCATTTCCAGGTTGCAGCTCTTCACAATACAGTACGTGACCACAGGCACAAATTCACAAAGTGCCCCGTGCTGTGAGCACCGGGGGACAGCAGTCTCCCATTGGAAGTCTTGACTGTTTCTTGCGCTGGGCTAAAAACACACATTTCAGACCGGTGTACAGTGTGAGGTCTAAGCAGCCAATGGAGAGGAATACTATAGAGCAGTTTTTATCTTTGCCAGTGACCAAATGGATTTCATATCAAAGCCTCATTGGATTTGTATAGAATGACTGTTTTTGCATACATGTCTTCTAAGGGAGTAGGTGTGAGGTGCATTGCTCAGGGGGGTTTGAAGACCTTCATAATGTGGGGGTCTGTGGTGGGGTTCCTATCCTTACTTAGGTTTATCAATTCTGATAAACAGCGAAAAGGGTTGCAGTTCTGAAACTGTAGTTCGGCAGCAATAAAAACCAAACTAAGCCGTGAGTCTTTAAATGAATATACATTCTTAATGAAAACATGCAAGTGCAGAGACAGATTCAGCCCCAAGCCCCATTAGCTTTTAAAATGATTTGATAATAAATAACTAGACCATCAGAAACACATGCTGTTTGGGGTCCTGCTGCAATAGCACTCCGTCTCCTGATTTCAATGTATTAAGGATTCGTGATGTAAATTTCTCCCTTTCCGACTGGTATCCGCGTGCTTTAGAGCATATTTTCATGAACAGTTTTACAGCTGTACAAATTCCAAGCTCAGAGGGGATGAAAGACATTTAATATAAAAATGAGCATATCTTAAATATGGATGGGTTATTTATGTAAACCCAACCCATGTGTGTTTCTATGATATCCTTCAGCAAGCTGCCTTCAGCCAGCGGTGAATTATATCCAGTTGTAGTACGGGCAGGATTTTACTTAATTGTGATCAGCAGTGCTATGATAATACTAATTCATTGTAATATTAAGTTTATTTATTACAACAGTCAGCCTGTGCCATGTACTGCTGGCCCTCTTTGTCAAATGAGACTGCTGTCTGACACTGCCCCCTACTGTTCACCTAAATGAATTGCAGTAGCTTATTTTATTTACTTGAATTTTGCAGTGGTTTTAATTGTGCAGGATTGTATACTGCAAAACACAATGCAATAATTTAATATTTGCCTGAATAATTCATTTTTTAATTGTTAAACATCATGTGAAAATGTGGGTGTTGTCAGCAAACCTTCAAGTATTGCATTACAAATTCACGCTTGAATCTATTTTGTGGAACAAAGGCACTGCCTTGTGGTACAGTTAGGATGTACAGGTTTTATCAGTCTGCAGTACAGTACATATCAGTGAGTCTGTCTGGCTCTGGGGACATGTTATTTTGTTCAGAATGCATTGTGAACTCAAGAAAAAGAAGATTAACAAGACTCAGACAGGCACATTCAAATCACTGTTGTATCAAGTGGGGTGATTTGTTACAGATTTTATCTTGAAGGTTGATGATTAGTTCGATATTGAAAGAGCTTCCACACTTCAGTAGCATCTCTTCTATAGAGAATATATCTGTATTCACCCTGCTGGGAGACTGAATAGCAATTTTGCAATCAGACACTGACTTGAAGTTTAGGATTAGGTATATTGTGGGGTAGAATTGTGTGGATGTTCCTGGAGCATTTACACCCAGAAGAATTTACTTTGTGATTGGCACCCCCTGGTGGTAATAATTGTAATTGCATGTTGTAATTGCTTATCTTGAAGGAAAAGTCTAATTCCTTTTCTGCATCCCCTTACAGCAACCCGACTACAAGGGAGGTTGCTGTCCCAGGAAGTCTTATACAGTCTGTTGGCTTGTTCTCACATCAGCGTGATTCATTATGTAGGCTCTAATCTTGCTCCTATTTCAATCATGTATCATTATTCTGTGCCTTTGCGTGCGCTACACTTTTCCGATCAATAAGCTGCTCAGGTTTTGCCATTATAAGTTTCTGCCACAGTAGGCTGCTGTTGAGAGATTAAGTGCAAACATGTGGTCCAAAAAGTTGTTTTTAATACCACTGGCCATGTGATACCAGCATCTGTGCAACAGTGCCCCCTACTGTTCATATAATGCAGGTAAAAGATTGAACAACCTGCTGCACAGGTTTCATACTGTTTTGGTTCAGTTTGGCTTAGAATTTATCTTCAGTAATGCCTAGTTTTCAAAATCTAGCTCACTTTTAGAATGGGAGAAACAAACAAACAATATGAGTAACAGAATGTTGGTCCAGTAAGTTTTAATGTTACAAATAAATGCTTAGTATTTTTCACTGTATTTCAATTTAGTTTTCTAACTGTTTGGTATTGAATAAGTCAATTTTTGTTAATCCCTTTGCAATTCGAATCAAACCTTGTCTAAGTTAATATTTGATGTATATTTTGTAGTATTAACATTTCATAGGCAATGCAGCCTAGATGGACACTGCAATACTATACTTTACATGCCACACAATAAGAGAAAAACAAGTATTATTGACTGGTAGTTTACAAGGCTGTTTTTATTAAAACGCACAATACCACATTTGAATACATTTAAATACATTTACTAATCGTACTGTATCAGCCATTCCGTTGTACTGAACTAAAAGTAGGTTAACAATCTTAAAGGCCTGCCAGATTCTTCTGGAATTTCATTCTGAATACAGTTTACTGTTGCTTGCATGGGTGTATGTTTGCCTTATTTGAACCTGGAAATATGATGATAATTCAAACCTGGTGGAGTAATAATTCAAACGAGGGTGAAGGTAGTTTTGAAAGAGCTGGTAGGGTTGGGGTTATTTCTTAGTCCTTTTTCTTGCAGAACAAAGTAGTGGAAAATGAGCGCCTGTTGCTTTAAGAAGTATGCTTTATACTAATAATGCAGATGGTTCTGATCATCCCTCCATCCAAGTGTTTTTTTCTGGCCTAATAAGGAAGTCTGTGTTATATACAGAGCGCTAATGCCGGTTTGACCTTAGGACTGCAGTTCAGCGAAGACAATAAATGCCATGTTCAGAGTGTCGAGCCACTGACACTTCTGTTTGAGTACGTTACTGCTCTTCAGGGGACACACAAGCGTTTGTGGAAGATACAGTCCAGATCCAGACTTTGCAAGCTGGGTGCTTGAGCCTTTTGGAGAGAGAGGAACGAGAGCTATCCCATTGTATTTCAGGGTTGTTACAGCAGTGTTTAGCGCGGGGAGAGTTAGCATGGGGGAGAGCGGCTGGTGTCGATGGGCTGTCCCATTGTGGATGTTCACGTTGGCAGGTACAGAATGTGTTTTTTGAGTGCACCACATTGGTAAACCGAATTTTACACAGGGTAGGAGTGCAGTATGTAAAGAATAGGTGTCAATATATATATATATATATAATATATATTTTTTTTTTGAATAGCAGAATCAGCCTTCAGATAGCTGTAGCTCTTCTATTTGTTCATGTGTTTTCAGGTTTTCTGCAGCTGTCTGCGTCTTACAGTGTGAAGCACTCGGCTCTCTCTGACTTTCATGACAGCAGTGTGAGGAACTGCACAGTTGTCCCACCGGTAAGCAAGTTTTTGTATTTTCGCTTTTGCTTCTGTATACAAATTTGCTTAGTAAATAGCGCATTGTTCTTTTCTTTTCATTTCTGTCTTTCTAAGGGTCACTTATATTAATGTTATAAATCGAGCTATTTCTTATACTGGCTGCACCTCTTGGTAAAAGCTCAGATATTCCTATCATGTCATATATTATCAGATCATGGCTCAGTTGAGGGATTTAAAGAAAGAATTCCGACCCATTTGTGTTCAAAGGTACTGTAGCATTCACTGTATTCAGTTTGAAAGCGTTTTTTAGAAAGGATTTTAATAGTGTTGTCACAGAGGATAGTAAAAACAAAGCAGTCTGAGTTTTTGCTGCGTGAACAGTTGAACATGTTTTCATGGGAAGCAAATTTAGATGTTGCACTGTTCCCAGAGTTTACTGCAGTGTAACATGGTAAAAAAAACACAGTGAAATGGATATAGCACAGCGAAACAGAAATGCTGTGAAATAGGCAACTTTCTCTGGCAACCGTTGAAGCAGCTGGTTGACATCTTCAAGAAACTTGTGAAATAAAATGACAAACATTCTAATTGTGTTGCTTGAACTCTTCATATGAGAGTGCTTGTTGGAAATACCCTTAATAAATACCATGGTTATTCTTTACAATGCTTACCTATGCTTTACCATGCTTTCACTGTGCTTTATTACATGTACTATGCTTTTTATTACTATGGGAGTATCTCCAGCAAGTACAATTAGTTTAATGTAAAGTTTGCTTGAATGTCATGGGTTTTAAGCCGTGCAGAAACACTGTATATTACCATTGTAAACTTTTACCATGAGTAGGAGGTCTCATCTGTTTGCAGGAATTTCAAACATGCTTCTATTATCGCTAGTTTGCGCAATTCTATGCAGGAGCCAAACCTCTAAAACTCAAGTTACCAGTTGGAAAACTTTTTTAAAAAGCTGAAGTTAAGACTACAATCCGTTCTGCACTCTTCCAGTCTGCAGGCCAGTGCTGTTAAAATCAAGTAGTGTTAATTCTGTGTAGTGATGAATATAGTCAGGGCTCCACTATAGTTCTCTCTCAGTCCTGTATGTTAACCATTGGAATAGCCATGTGTTATGGAAGTCTGAGCCAAGCTAATTCCAATACCACCTGGTCACCTTGCCAACTAACCTTACATAAAACACAAATCTTACATAACAAACTGAGACATTGGCAAACATCACTAATTGTGACCATTCTAACTGAGCAACTTCAGTTTAACTGGATAAAGATGATTTATTGGTACAGAAAGACAATTTATTACCTATATTTAAATTTATAATATGACTTTGAGCATTTGAACTATGGACACAAACAACAGGTATATCGCCGCTCCATGCTGATGTTGTTTTAGATGCATCAGACTTTGATCTTGTGATCGTTTCGTTGGGGTCAAAGCTAACAGTAATTCATTAGCACATTGCATCTGTAAGTTACACAGGTTAATGAATTACCATGGATTTGCTCTGTTTGTTTTCTTCTGTGTATGTACAGTATATCTATATGGTAACCTGTCAGAGAGATTGTAAACCTGTTTCAATAGAGTGAGTGAGTGAAGTGCTCTCGTTTTCCTCTCAACATGTCCTTCAGGCTCTCTTAACTACCCACTCTCCTAATGCATATTGCTACCATGGAATTAGCTAATGTTCTTGTCTTTTACTATATCCAGCATGTCACCTTCTCTCAGACAAATGGATAAATGATGCAGTTAACACAGTTAACCTGGGAGTCGTCCGGTAGATGTCCCTTTATGACCTGTGTTTCACTCTTGTAATCACACTGCTCTTTACTGGACTCACTGCTCCACTGCAGCACTGCCTCTAAGCACCCTGTGGATGCTGGCTGCACAATCAGTTTTCTGATCATGAAAAGGCCAGGCTTCAGCAATGCAGCTGAATCCCAGCTCTATTACATTACTGGATCATTATGATTTCAAATCCAGGAAGTATCGTCCCCTGAGGTAATACTGAGCGTTGTTACGAGAAATTTCTGTCTTTAAAAGCGAGAATTCTTATTGGGCGGGTCAATGGTTAGCAGCCATGTGACTGAGGGGGCGGGACTTCATTAAATGTGGTACCTTGTATTACATTCACAGAACAAGTCCCTTACAGCTCAGAAGTTAAGGCTTATTTCTTGGTTTTTATTGTGTAGCAGGTGTTTAGCAAGTGTGCTTTACAGATGTGTGCTTTTCCCATAGTTATGCCATTACCATGATTTTCCATTTTATTTTAACATGCTTTACCATACATCTCTGGGCTGTAGAATGCTTACAGTACCTGTGCTTTACCATTCTTTCACTGTGCTTTATTACACTTTGCCTTGCTTTAACTATGAGGAACCTATAAGGGATACATGAAAAGAAGCCTTTTGACATTGTTTAAATCCAGACATGATCTTTGCCGAATGCTTTTTGAATCGAACAAATTGGTACTTAAGAAGTTCAAGGGTATTGTTTTTATTTTTTTCTTGAAGGATTTCAAGAATGTTAAAACGTGTGGTTTATTCCTCTTTGTGTTACAGTACCTTCCTCCAACCACCGTCAACACCACTAAGAGACTGGCAGACCTGCGGCTGCTGATGCCCGCTCACAATGTCAGCGCCTACATCATTCCAGCCACAGACGCACATCTGGTAGGTTCATGCTTTCCAGGTCCGCTTCCATGCAAGCCTGTGCAGTGTTGTGTGTAAGGAACCACTATATGAAATCATGCAAACCTTGGCTGAAATATAGGTTAACATACTGACAGTTCAGTGAGATCAGTCCTGGAACACTGTGTAAATCTATCTTGTTACATCTTTAGAAGCGTTATAGATTCTGTGACATGTTCACATGCTTCTACTTGTCATTCCTGGGTACAATGCAGCTTTGCACTTGTAATCTGTTCATTTACTTTTTGATGTCTTTACTGCAGAGTGAGTATATAGCAGTTCGAGATCAGAGACTAACATGGATTACTGGATTCACAGGGACCGCCGGTAAGGGACTGTGGTTAATAAAAGGCACATTTTCATATGAAAAACTGTGTAAACGTCTAGGCAGATCACAAGAATAACATTAATAGAACACCTTAAAATGAGAAGACTAGACATGATCTTTCTGTTTTTGCACATTCAGAACTATAAATAGCCCTTCACAATCAAGGACAATAATGCATTTGGTGGTCTGTAGTTGTTAACTAAGAGGTCCTTGTTCTGAAATATTTTTTAAACAAATAAGCCATTTTTAACTATATAAAATAAAGTTACCTTCTTCAATTTACAACCAAGTAGTTTCTTCTAAGATTGATAGCATTCATGAGATGTGCCGTTGCCTTTGCAGAGGCAGCTAAACAGGGCCCAACATGTATTCAGCTGATGGCTTTTATTAAGATATGTTCTCCAGGTCAATTCCCTGAAACCACCATTGATTCAAGATGAATTCCACATGAATTTCTTCAAGTTTAAAGAGCTAACGAATCCCACTCCTTTGTGCTCCCCAGGCACAGCGGTGGTGACGAACACCAAGGCTGTTTTCTGGACAGACAGCCGCTACTGGATCCAGGCAGAGAGACAGGTGGACTGCAACTGGGACCTCATCAGGGACTGTGAGTAGACAAGGCAGAGTGCACACGGCTGAATCAGGGAAATAGCTTAGCAGTTCATGTTTCGATCTCCTGCCTTAGAGTGAAGCACAGGGGGAGCAGATGGTTAGCTAACCACTAGGTTCTGATGCTGTGTGCTCATCTTGTTGTTTGTGTCTCACAGCCTATGTCAGCAGCATTGTGGACTGGCTGATCAGGGAGATTCCAGAGGGCCAGCAGATCGGAGTGGACCCCTTCCTGTTCTCTATAGGTAAGTGCTGTACAGGAAGGAGCAGGAAACCAACAGTGTACAGCTGCCTGTCTCTTGAGTGTAGGTGTAACTTGAGACATTTACATTGGCAAAACTTATTAAAACTATTTGACAAATCATTCAATGTAAATAAGTGCACTCAGTTATCATTGCTTTTGTTATTTGGCCCTTATAAATGCCACTATAAGGATAGCAGCACTATAATTTAAATGTTATCCAAGCATAATCCAACAGAAATGTTTCATGAAGTTCTCATGATCTTTACTGGATTCCTGTGTTGTGTTGTTTCTCAAATGGAATAGATTATACACCATCACAACCTTTACAGCCAATCAGATCGCACCGTTACCATTGGCTATGTCACAATACATTACAGCTTTTGATTTCTGTAGTGTATGAAATAGAACAAGTTGAAGTCCTTAATTAAAATGCAGAATGTTTACCTCCTCGTAAATTATCGCTTGATTCTTACCATTACTATTCTGATGTGTATTTCATTATTTTTCAGATACATGGAATAGTTACTACCGCCCCCTGGAACAAGCCAAACGGACTTTAATATCCGTCCCTCAGAACCTGGTGGATGAGGTCTGGACTGAGCGCCCCCCTCCCCCTTCGGAGGCCATCGAGCGACTCCCTGACTATGTGATAGGTATCATCGCGGGTCTCTTTGAAATGATGGGCATCCACTGATGAGCCATGGTATCCTAACTGAGGATTATCCCACCTCATCGCCATTGAAAGTCATCATTAGCATGCTGAAAAAGACGCCCTCTGTTAAATCCAATGCTATATGAATACAGCGCTGCATAAGCCCTTCTTGGCATTTCTACTTGAATAAAGTGCACAGAAATAGATTTGCTTGCTTTGCTGTTTTATGATCATGAACAATGGACTGTTTTTTATACTGCAGGTCCAAACTTCAACACTACACTTTGGGAAACCACCCAGATCCCGGTTTATTAATTTGCAACTTTGTGACATCAATGCTGGCATTCACTGGGATACAATCTTTGTGAACAGAGCCCCTTTTGGGTTTATGACCCAATAGTACCACAATGCTAGCAACGCCACTGCTGAACCACATAAATGTCTTAAAGAAGTGGCACCGTGTGTCTCACGAGTTGTTAAACTATGCAATGAACCACTCTCTCAAAGTGAACAGAGGGTGGGACTAAACCTACAAAAGAAGCGTTTGAGTATAAGACCTGCCGACCTGTTTGCCTGTGTTTTAATACGTGTGCTTGTTTCGTTTCCAGAGAGATCCTGGCAGGATAAGGTTCAGGAGATCCGGAAGCAGATGATGGAGGATGCTTACAAACCGACGGCTGTCCTGCTCTCTGCACTCGATGAAACCGCGTGTAAGTGTGTCCACGCTGGGCTCAAGAGCCGCTTCAGTAACAGCGCAGTCTAACCTGATTGGAAGCTGACACTGTGGGGCACTGTCACAACCTACCCTGCATAAGGGACAAGCTTATTACAGTTTATTCAATAACAATGTGGGAGGTGCATCTGTCATAAACCTTTACCCACAACTGTATATTAAAGTTCAAAATCCAGCTGATCAGAGTGCGATGCAGTCATCAGTCATGTCAAAGTCATGTCGACATTAAAAAAAATCTGATGCAGCAATACCTGTACATTTATACCAAGAAGATACTTCTAAATCTAAGTTTGTATTGCTGATAAAAACTGATTGAAAACACAAGAGGTTTGGGAACTGATCATTCTGCACAGGACTACGTATCTCCTCATTCCCCATGTTCTATTTGAGTCACTCAACTGAGTTTATAATCTGTTTGATGTCTTTTTAAACATCTGGCTAAAATATAGCTGCAGCATATGAAATGTCAATATTTTTCTCTTATAAGCGTGTTCATTTCTTTTTTCAGGGCTGTTTAATCTGCGAGGGAGTGATATCCCTTACAATCCCTTTTTCTTTTCCTACACCCTTTTGACACTGGATGAGATCTGGTAAGATGAAGGCAGAATTGTGTATTTAGATGTGAAACTACAACAGAAACAATACAGTGGCACCAAAACAATGTTACTCCCTGTCCATCCCTTTGAAAGCTTTATTTCCTGTCATTCCAGCTGCTTCTCTGAATACCATAGTTTGCAGCCAGTGGGATACAGTAATTTGACCCCAAAGAGATTGCTGAGGTGAAATGACCTCTGATATATAACAGACTACCAGAGGGTTAGACTTGCAAACTAAGAACTTTCTTTAATCTGGTACGGTCCCCGTTGTATTGCAGATTTCAAGATTACCTCCACTCAGCCTGCATTGCAGCTGACAATCAGTGGTTTCGCGGTATCTGCAGTCTTATCTGATCCTAGTTTAATGCTCTCTGACTACAGTTTGCTGTTTTCCATATCGGTGCATTCATTGCCATGGTCTTCCTTGTCTAGGCTGTTTGTGGATCCTTCCAGAGTTACCGCGGAGATAAAAGAATATCTAAATGCAAGCTGCTTCCAGTCTCACTGCATTCAGATATTGGAGTACAGCACAGTGAAAAGTTACATTAGGCGCTATGTTACAGGCAATGTGAAGGTGTGGATCGGCACAGAGTACACGACCTATGGACTTTATGAAGTGATACCGAAGGTAATACAATAGACAGGCTTGGGTGCATCTCGTCTACGGGCAGTGACTGCATCTGTCACAGTTTCCTTCCACATGCTTTACAACCCATATGAAAAGAAACTTCAAATATTCCCCATTTAGGACAGGCAAAGTAAAACCATTAAAAGAACAATCGAAGCCCTTAGTGCAAGTACATGGACATGTAATCCATTCTCAAAGTATAATTCAGTTAGACCAACGTTTCAGCTTGCGTCTTCATCAGTGTCATTTCTTTATGCAGTATGTAGCGTCCATAGTCTTAGTCAAAGCTAGAGTCAGATACGGTAAGTCTCACGGCAGTCGCAGCCTGTCAAAGTTCAAACTCTCTCTTCTCTCTTTCGGATTACCAGAAGACTGTTGCTAGCATCTTTTTTTCCACCTTGCAGGAGAAGTTATTGACCAGCGCGTATTCTCCAGTCCTCGTCACTAAATCTGTGAAGGATCAGACAGAGCAGAAAGTCCTAAAGGATGCTCATGTAAGTACAGAGGACATAACTCACACTTCCCTTTGTCAGTCTGTTACTCCAGCGCTAAATCACAATCTCCTTAGTCTTCTAAAACATACCTGCTGCTGTATTTAACAATCTGTATTGTACTGGAACTGCTGTGTAAGTGCAAAGCTTCATGTTTATCGATCCTCTTCCCAGGTGAGCCGAGATGAGTGCTGTTTAGTACTTTGAACCTGTTCTCAGCAGTAGCTCAGTGATGCGGTTGCATTATTTATACCACTACAGGTGAGGGATGCTGTCGCTGTCATCCAGCTTCTAGTCTGGCTGGAGAAAAGCGTCCCTAAAGGAACAGAGGACGAGCTCTCTGCAGCACATTTTGTCGACCAGAAGCGCAGGTGAGCGAGGCTTTCATCAAGCTGTATCTCAACAAGACAGACAGATAAAAGGACATCACCTGATGTGTCGAAACGGTGCTTCCATTGTACTGGTAACCCTCATGGGGCTGGTGGTTTTAACATGGGTTTAGAAGCTAACCGAATCCGCCTTCTTTATTATGTAAAGCTATTTTTAAAATGGTTTGGTGTGCAACACCTTGAGTGTACTAGGCTGTTGAAATGTACTGCAAGATGTCCATTTGCAGTGTCTTGTGGTTTGTTTTATTTAGTGCACAGAAGCACTTCAGGGGACCGAGCTTTGAGTCTATTTCTGCGAGTGGACCGAACGCAGCGCTGGCTCATTACAGGTATTCATTCATTTAGGTATTTATTAATAGAGAATGCATTGGAGGCTTGTGCATGCTTACATTTAAACTACCTTTTAAATGTCATTATTTTATCAAACCAAACATCAGCATTCCTACTGAAACTTGCAAAGGTAAACATAAAACGCACTGATGTACTTTAGTAAAAAGAACAGCGCTGTGTCAAGTAATCTTTTTCATCAGATTGACCTTAAAATGCTCTTGCCTTGACTAAAAAAACACGCTTTCTCCTTCCTGTTTGACAGCCCTAACAATGAGACAAACAGGAAGCTGAGCGTTGATGAAATGTACATGACTGACTCTGGAGGCCAGTACTTGTAAGTATGTAAATGAATGCAATGATCTCTGCTTGATCATCCTGCTATCATCCTTAGAGCTGCTTCAGCCTGCCAAACTGCCTTTGAGCTCCAGCTGCTGGGTCTCCTGTGAGCCAGCTGGTGATCCATGCACACGCTCTCATTTTGAGCTGAATTGTCTGGTGGTTTCATGTTGTTTTCAAAACCCAAGTTTCTGGGTTTTATGTTTGATATATTCTTACTTAACAGAAACCAGTTGTTTCTATGGTGCAAATGGTGGTACATGCCATGAATGCATGTAATTCAACTGTGCAGTAAGTTGTGAATGTAATGCATGCTCCTGATTGGTTTTTTTTTACACAACACTGGGGAGTGGATTCCATTATATAGCATTGCTTTCACATGTGCAGTTACTCAACTGTTTCTGTCTGTTTCTAATACACAGGGATGGGACCACCGACATCACACGCACAGTGCACTGGGGGGTGCCTTCAGACTTTCAAAGGGTATGTGGTTTGTTAGGGTCCTGTCTGTTTCAATTGCTGTGGGTTGTACAGGAGTGTGTCAGGATAGGAAAATATGAAGGAACTACCAGCAGAACTTTAGTGCAAGTGTCTCAGGGTTTGGAACACTTATTTTGTGGAATACGATGAATATATTTAGAGCTTGTTTTAATATATGTATGTGTCTTTAGTACAGTATGGGATGTGATTTTAGAGCTTTATGCTGCCTTTACTTCAATATAGGAGGCATTCACCCGTGTGCTGATGGGAAATATTGACCTGTCAAGGCTCATCTTCCCTCCTGGAACAAGCGGTATATATTACATTTCTTTCTTTTTTTTCTTCTTTTTTTTTTAAGACGGAATGCTGATGTGTGGCAAGAAAAGTCAGTCCCTTAACAGTCAACCACATTACCTAAAAAAAAAAAACGAAATCTGATTCTTGTAAACATATAATAGTTGGCCTGCATGGGTTGTTTTTTAATTGAACACGGTACAAGGCTCCCCATTAGGGGCCACTGTTTCCCATTATACTGTTTGTTTCTCAGAAGGGAGGAAAGCTGTCAAGCTTTGTCTGTCTGAGAAAATAAATCAATAAAAAATATTTATTTGTTTTCAACAATTTCCTGAAACGCACACTTATAATAGAGTACGGTAGGCACCCATCTCAGATAAAAAGAAGACGTTCATTTTTTAATATGGAGAGTGGGGATTGACAGTCTCCTGTATACTACTCCACACTGCTGCTCGTATGGGCAGCAGTGTGGAGTAGTGGTTAGGGCTCTGGACTCTTGACTGGAGGGTCATGGGTTTAATCCCCAGTGGGGGACACTGCTGTTGTACCCTTGAGCAAGGTACTTTACCTAGATTGCTTTAGTAAAAACCCAACTATATAAATGGGTAATTGTATGCAAAAATAATGTGATATCTGTATAATGTGAAATAATGTATAATGTGATATCTTGTAACAATTGTAAGTCGCCCTGGATAAGGGCGTCTGCTAAGAAATAAATAATAATAATAATAATAATAATAATAATAATTACAATGTTTCTCTAGGCTCAGGAGCAGTTCCTCTTACTTCTGGTTCAGTCTCTGTTTCTTTTCATTCACAGGTAGAAATGTAGAGGTGCTGGCCCGCAGAGCACTCTGGGAAGTGGGACTCAACTATGGCCACGGAACGGGTCACGGGATCGGCAACTACTTCAGCGTCCACGAATGTAAGCAACCGTTATTTTTTCGCGGTTCTGTTTTGCAGTCAAGCTATGAAAATTGCATACAATCACATGCACACGCAGACCACACAGAAACTCATACTTTACAGTATTTCTCCCTTATTGGTCGTAGGCATCTATCTAGCTGAAAGGATAGGACATTTCAAATATTCTTGAGTTTATAAATACTGGAAAGCAAATTTTAAAAAGGTAAGAATAATAGGATGTGCTGCAATGGGGTGCCATGTGCCCTGGGTCATGGACAGTGCATGAGAAGGCTCAGATGCATATGCACACACTGTAAAGGAAACTGGATTACTGACAGCAAACAAGTCACACTTTGATTTCCCCTGCAGGGCCTGTGGGATTTCAGTCTAACAACATCGCATTGCAGGCAGGAATGTTCACCTCTATAGGTAAGGAACGGAGTAATGAAATCGTAGAAACCGGAAAGCTTTGGATGTTGACTCTTGAAGAGTCTGTTTAATTATGCCACAAGAACAGTGCATTCAGAGTTCTGTAGCATGCTGGCACTTATTAAAGAATTGCTTACCATACTGCATACATGGCACCATGTAGGCACAAATACGTTTTTTTAGTTCTTCATGCTATCTAATACAGAGTTATCAAGGTCTTAACATTGGAGTGCTGTCGTGCCATTTTACGTAGAACGCTAATCAAGCTGTTCATGTTACAAAACTCTTGTTTTTTGTTTTTTATTTCCTATTGCTAATCTGATGCCTGCAGTCTTGATGAACCCTGTGTTTTTCAGAGCCTGGATATTATCAGGAGAATGATTTTGGAATAAGAATTGAAGATGTTGCTGTTGTGGTGAAGGCAGATACAAAGGTAAGAATTCAATTCGATGTCCTTGTCTGTTTAATCACGTTTTATGTTTGTTTTTTTTAGCACAAGAAGGCTTAGAAGTAGAATGCAAATGCTCCATCATCTCCGTGTCCTTACTGGCAGAGTAGGAAAGTCTAAAGCTGATCTTATTGAAGAAATTCATAGAAGAGATACCAGTGCGAATAGCAGAACACCAGCATGAATGGTTTGGGTTGCACAGTTTGAATCAATGAACTAGAAGCATGCATGATTCTATAAAGAACCCATCACCACTGTTGCAATGGTAAGAGGTCCTCTTTAAAATATGACACGATCCGAGGTGCGCTCAGAGGGCCTCTTGGATTAAAAAACGTTTTCTTTCTTCTTGCAACATCAGTTTGGAGGGAAGCATTACCTGACTTTTGAGACGGTCTCGCTGGTCCCATATGACAGGAAGCTAATCAACACTGCCCTCATGAGCAGAGAACAGGTAAGGGGAGCTAAGAAACCTGATGCTTCATAGAAGATGAAATCTGAATAGGAAGGAATCAGGTTGTATCCTGAATAAAACAACTCGATTAAGGAGTAAGTAGTGTCGAAATGTCATTTGAATTCCCCTCCCATTACCATTTTTCTCTAAATATATGTTGAGTAGGTTGGGCTCTGCAAATATATGTAAGTAGCAGGTGGCAGAGTTGAAAGGTCACATGACTTAAATGGACTGGGGAGGCTGTTCCGTGCTGGCACTCAGGATTCTCCAGATAAACTCAAAGCAGCTCAAAGACAGCCAGAAACATGGGAATAACAACATTGGAGCAACTGAACCCTGAATCACTCAGAATGACAGCAAACATCATAAAACAGCAAGCCAATGTCCAAAAAGCAGTTAAAATGACATTTGAAACATGCCGTTTAATTAAAGGAGCACTCTGCTGTTTCAGATTGAGTGGTTGGATGCGTACTGCCAGAAGATCCGCAGCGAGGTGGTCCCCGAGCTGGTCAGGCAGGGGTTGAAGGAGGAGCACAGCTGGGTAATGAAACACACAGAACCCTTTGTCTCAGGAAGCATCCTGGCGACAGCCTCCTCGCTCACACTGACCGCTGCGCTCCTGTCCAGTACCCTCCTCCAGCGCCTGCTGTTCTAGAGCCCAGCAGGGAGACTGTGGGACGGATTACCAGGGGTGAAAGAGTCTGGATAACTATTGACTCCGCAATTTCCCAAAATGCTTTTTCCTAGCTAAAAATGAAATCAGGCCCCAAGGCTACACTGAAACTGCATGAGTCAGTTCAGTAAATCAGTTTAAAATGATCTATATGGCTATGCAAATTCTTTTTAATTTTTTGGTCCAGTTTTCATATGCGTGCGTGTGCTCACAACTGATATGCAAGAGGAAGCTTATTTTTTTAATATAGCACAAAACAGCTTGCTTTCATTCTGAGCCCTAGGACATTATTTATATGCAATAAAAAAGGATAATTAATTCTGAAACAGGAAATTGCTCAGATTGATACCATCCCGGCAGCATTTTTTAATGCAGTATAATGCTTTTGTCACCGTTTTTTTTTTTTTTTTTAATATATATAAAAGACTTAACAGCTGAAAATATTTTTTTGACATTTCTTATCAGGATTGTGAATTTCATCAAATGAAATGTGTTTCTGTGAATGCAGTGTTGTCATAACTGTCACATTAGGAACATGTGTTGCAATCTGCTTTGTCCATGTCTGTAAGGCCTCAATAAAATGAATCCCTTTATTGATCGTTTGGGCTGAAAATCTAGGCTTCCATAGATGTTTGTGTAAAACAGTTATTTTACCATTTCAATAAAAAGGAACACTATTGACTTTGGTATTTTACAAGCATTGGTATCAAATGTAGCATTGATTTTGACATACAGTATTAAAGTTGAGTTATCAAGAAACAAAATAGTACAATACAGTACAAATTACAGGGAAGTCCTTACAAATGAATGTTCAGAACAAAGCAGGGAGTATGTCCCTGCATGAAATGTATTGCTCTAGTTGCCATGGTTCCTGTCCTGAGAGGGAAGTGTAGTGTGCAAACAGGAAATAAGATGATGCCATTAGGGGAAGATGACATCACAGATCAGGCTCCATGGTGCTTATTAATAACATAGCTACTCACTTTAAACAAAAGCTTGTTGACATTTCCTATCTATTTTGTATATTGCATTGCCCTGCGATATTGTAATATAGGAGCTTTATCTGTAGAGTACATATTAACATGTGCATCAATAAGTAAATAAAATTGCAGTGAAAATGTTTCTTGTATAGCAACATTTAGTCATTTCAGCCACAGTTACAATTCCATATAAATTACCCCATTCATAGTCGTGAAATGTTTCAAGATTATATATTTTAGTCACTTTAATGATTGTTTGCTTCATGCAAATTCAATGCAAATTTGATCACAAATCATACTGTCATTGCATTTGAATTATTCATCCCTATTACAAAAAGTTTTGTGAATTTCATTTGATTTAACCATTAAGCAACTCTTCATTTTTTTTCGATAGATAATTAGAATGCAGTGTATCTGCTGTGTAATCAATATTGTAATTCTATTTCAACATATTCTACTTGTCAAGGCATACAAATCGTTTTTCTCCTTGCATTCCTAAAACCTATTATGCGCATTATCTGTTATATTTGACAGAGGATTTTTCCTTGCATGACTTCTGAAATATATTTAACAATATATATAAATGTTGTGGGTGATAGCTGTTGCTTGCTTGTGAGTGTTGCAAGTCTCTCTTCACACCCCGATGCACCCAGCTAGCTCTTCTGTCTCCAGAAAATGCTTGTCTGCCAGTACAGCAACAGGATATCCTGTCATGAGCAGTCAGTCAATGTGTGTGCACAGCACAGGTGCACATCTTTTTATAAAAAATTAAAGCATCACAAAGAAATGCTGTGGCAGGTTAGGACCCCTAGGGGGTGCTGTATTGGCCTCTATGCTGCAGCGGGTTTTGGCTGAACAATCGGCTGAGTTTGCAGAGCTCTACTGGTCAGACGCCAGTCGAGTCCAGGCAGAGACGCCTTTCTAAAAGCTGTGGGAACACTTTCTTCCAAACAGCAAGGCGGGCCCACAGAGCTTTCCTCCAGAGAGGGATTCTTCCATTGCCTCTCCATTGACTTCTGTCCCAAGCAATTCCAATAACCTTGTCCAGTTTACCAAGACAGCGTCGGAGTGAGAAGACGAGACCAACGCTTTACTTTAAGGACACAGAGCTACGGTTGCCTTTTTTTTTTTACCCCATCCTTACATGTTTATGATGTTTTTAATGATTCTGAATGGGTCCATGTGCCTGCCGTTTGGTTCCTGGTACATCAGAAATCATGTGATGTGATGATCTTGGAATTTATTGTGGCGCCACTCTCCTTGCAGTATCCAATAACAAGACAAAGAACTCTGATAAACAGAGTTCGTGTTTTGTGACAGCGTATGCTGTGCACTGCGGCCTGATTGTATACACCTACAGTATATCCCAAAAGATTAAGTTCCAGCTGGATTTTTTTAGAGCATTCTACAGTATGAGGGAATCCACCTGGATTGCTTCAACAACTTGATCAAATCAGCCCATCACTCTCTTTAGTTGTTCCCTAAACAGTTTATTATATTCTGATGAAACTTCAAAGTATAAGATCGGCAGCAGTCATTTAAAGATGTAGATATGCAATTACAATCATGCACTTATAGCTCCAGAAAGGGTGCTTAAAGAATTGCAGTTTGCAGACACTGTTAATCTCTGCACTGGGGAGCCAAAGCTGTACATTATGTCTGGTTTCACGCAATCCGATCAGCACCAATCTTGGACCACCTTAACTGAAGCAACAAATGGATTTTTCTGAGTTTTTTCTACTGTTTTCTTTGGGGCTCAAGGTTTTTTTTTTAACAAAAGCGTTCAAGGTTTTTTAAAAAAATGAGCAAGTGGGTGCTAGTTCTTAAAAGCCGTGCTGCAATAAAACTGCTCTTGCCATCTGTGGGTTCTGTTGCTAGGCGACTCAGACGTCGCAGGCACGGGAAGATATGTGTGTGTGGTTTCTCACACTATTGTAGCGGTTTGAAGCAAGTCTCTTTCCTACACGCTTAGTGTTGCACAAAAATTAAACTGATAAAATAACAAAAAGAACTAACCAGTGTGCCTTTAGTTAACTTTGATAGATGAAATATTAGACGGCCGGGGGCGCTGGCCTTCGCACTCTGCTGTGTTAGGGAGGATGACCGGCTGGGGATAGTCTCTCTCATTGCACTTCAGTGATCCCTACTGTCCAGGCAGAGACTCACCAGGCTGGCCCTTGCCTCTGGGGTTCAGTAACTTGGTAACATGTATGTTTAGGTTTGGCAGTTAAAACGAGGCGACCCGTTGATCTTCAGTCCTTTGGATGGGAAGTGGGTTTCAGCGGTGAGATAAAACTAATTTCACCTGGCTGTCCAGTTCATTTTATAACCCCAATCTGTTTGTCTAAAGGCTATTTTAACAAACTATCAATAGCTTTAGTATATGCGATATGCTAAACACTTTGAACCACCAGAAGTCACCACAGCAAGGCCCCCGGGTGCTGCAGGGTGACAGCCTGTTGAAACTCAACAGCTAACAGTTATTTTGTCATCAGGCAGCCACCAAGGGCCTCACTGTGGTGAGAGCTAGTGGTATCCAAAATGTTCAAGAGGCAGGAGACTGTGTCAGAGTCACACCATAGCTCTAATTAACATATGTAGTACCTCGACCTGAGACCGAAATGTGAAGCCAAGTGGGTGGAGAGAGAAGGATGATTCAGCAGCTAGTGGCCAAGGTTCACAGGCTGTTAAAAGGTTCAGGACAGAACATTGCTGCAGGTCTTTGAATGTCATGTATAATACTTTGAATGTCATGTATAATACTTTCAATGTCATTTATGATACTTTTTTTTTTTTTTTTTTACATATGTTTGCAATCGTTGTGAGTGGTCCTGTGTTCCGTTGCTCCAATGCTGAGTTCTTGTCATTTTTCTCCATTGTAACTGCTTTGAGCTGTAATCCTCAGTGCTTGTACTAAACACAAGTCTTCTTTCCATTCAAATCAAATCAACAATGTGAAGTTCAACTTCCACTGCTCCACCTACTCTCTCTCTGTATATATGTACAGGTGGGGCTGGTAGATTGAAAGGCCAGAGTGTCACGTGATTTGAATGGAAAGAGGAAGTCTGTTCAGGATTCTCGAGATAAAGAAGCAGCTTATAGTCATGCTTTTACCATGGTATAGTGGAGTAGATTCTTCTAAGTTCATGAGCTCTGTGTTCATCGCTGTCTGTCGCTCAGTTCTGCAGTGCTGCTTCTGAGTGTGCACTAAGCACCTCAATTCCACCCGGTTATTTCCTTCAGATCAGTGAGTACACTCACGTAGAAGTAATCTAGAATATCTTCAACCTATGTCATGTAACTCACTGCACTAGGGAAGTTCCAGGCAAACCATTCATTTGGAGGGGGTTTCCATGCTGAGAGTAAAGTTTAAACTGTATATAGATATACAGGTAATTTATTTCATGAATATACAATATATAAAAGGGTCATTTTTTATATAGCCTTAATAATGTACATATCTGAGCATCGTTTGGATTTAGAAACATCATTTTTTGTACTCGTTCCTAAATTTGGAACCAGTTCTACTTTGCATTCGACTTTCTCTCACATTCACTGGTCATGTTGCTCACAAAATGACTAACACCAGCTTTAGTTCCACTGATTAAGTTTCTTCCTCAAACTGAAAATTATCACATTAAAAATGGCATTTTTTTTTGTTCCCTATTGGAAATTTCAGGTTGTTTTTTGGTTTAATTTTATGACGTACAATATCTTCAGCTTGGGTCAGACGTCTGCCAGTAAGGGGGTTTGTGTTTTATAACAAAAGCACCTGGGCAACGGCAGGCTGATAGAATATCTCCCCCTTTGATGGTTCAAATGTACTGTAGTTATGTACTGATCGAGAGTTTCCCCGTGGCTATCGTACATGTCGTTATGTGTGCGGGGTATTAGCTTGTATGCAGGACTATTTTAGAAAGAGTTCAAGAGAAAGCAAAAAATGAATACTACAGTGCTTTAATGTGTTTTTTTATCAGTGTTACTGTCGCAGCATACCACGCTGGTGTATAGCAATGCACATTGAGCCCTCACACCTTGCATTTACATGTATCTTCGGCTGCAGAGATGCTTATACTTGGAGATAAACATGTACGTACAGACTTGTATATGAAAGCAAACAAGGAACCGTGTTTTCTCAGAAAACAGTGTATACTCAAGTGGAAGCCCATGTGCCTGTTTGTGTGATTGTACCCATGCAAAATAGAAGTACAATGCATACCAATTCATTATTGAGTTATCATACTCCATATGTTATTGGGCAACTCAGTCTTCACCAAACACCTTGTGAAGATGGGCTGGGTCAAGTTCTATACACAAGGTTTAGTGCAATGTGAATGCAAAAGTACCGAGTCCTTTAGTCCAGGAGTTTTACATGATGAAAGCAGTATTAGGTGCTTGAAAGGGAATGTTTTTGCATTCCTAACTGTTCTATGTGAGTTCCCCAGCCTCTACGTCAATGCTTTGCCCTTTGCTGTACTGTCTCCATATGGTCCCCTTTTTTTGCTGATGAGATGTTTTTGTACACAAGCTCTTTCTTCATCAGACAGTGACATTACCATGAGCTTGCAGTCTGGTTTTATGAGCTTGCAGAATTGTCTGATACTAAAAAAAAAAATGCAATTAGTTTCCAGTAATTCCACACCTTTGCAAAGTTTTCATGTTAAAATACAAGGGCAGTCTCTTTTTAGTGTGTAAAACTTCAGAGTGAAAGGTGGACAGAGGATTAGGGTTGTGGTTAGGGAAGGGTTAGGGTTAGGGAAGTCCTGTTATGAGTCAGGTGTACAGTAGAAAGTAAAGCTAGATAGGGTATTCTGAGGTTAGGTGATCTCTGACCAAGGTCACCAGAATGTACTCCAAAAAATGATAGGTTACCAAAAACACATATGAAGGGGTGACAGTATTTCGTTTGTCACACAGTCAAAGATGTGTATACCATTTCTACAGTCTTAACCAATCTTAGAAAACTGTACTGTGGTAAAAGCATTGCAAAGGGTCATATAATTAGAGCAAATAAAAGTGAAAACATGGCAAGCACAGGCAAGCATGGTGAATCACTGGGCAATACGGTAAAACATTGTGAAAACCTTGACAAAATGGGGTAAATGATTTACACACAATATTACCAAGCAATTATACTGTTGTGAAGTTTTTGGGTTAATGATGTGATGCGCTTCATAGATTTCACACTTGAACCTTTTTCTCTATAAAACGTTTCTTGGTTCAGAAAAAAACTAGTGTGTTAACCAATGTGGGAACTGAAAGGAAACTTCTAAGAAGCTTTAGCTGACACAGAAATAGCATTTACAAGAATCGCAGCATAAATACACCCAGTGTCAACTGGGGTCAAAAGTAAAAGCGATTGGAATTAGGACGACCCAACATATTTCTGGCTGAAAAAAGGAGAGATCTCTTGTGGTCGTTTAGAAGTTGGGCTCAACAAGAATCATAGAATTCTAATTTACCCTTTCGCTTGATCATGAAATAAAAGATAACAAAAGGATTGACTGAATAAAACCGTTAATTTGAAGTTCTGCTACTGGTAGAATATGTGTGGTTTAAGAATTATCAGCTCACTATTAGAACCCTTCTTGTAAAGAGGATGTTGCATATCGGTGTGGATCTATCCAGCATCTCTTCATTTGCCATAAGACTTGCAAACCAGGGTCCTAAAAGTGTCAAGTCTTTAGATAAGATGACATGAAGAGCTACAATGTTGTTCTGGCTTTGGAAAGCTGAATATTCTAGACATGTTGCGTCACTTTCTTTTGTAATTGTATTGCATTATTTAGAGGATTTGTTTTGCAAAGACTAGTGTGCAGCAGTTCTTGTTTTCCAGTCTGTGGCACGCAAGAAGGGCCAATAGACAGCGTCTCTACAGCAGCAGAGAAACCTAGTCCAAATGCACCAGCTGATCATTCCATTGATTGGACTGAGCTCTCCACAGCAAGGGGAGAGCCACTGGGCTAAATCCAACTGAAACAATTCAAGAAACAGCAACTTCAATCTGCGGATTGCTGCTCTGCACAAAGACATCGTGTTTGACTTGTTAATTATCATGTTGTCTGACTGTATCTATTAAACGCTTAGGGACATCTAGAAGTGTGACAATGTTTAAAATTAGGTGTTTTTATTCTACAGAAGACGAGAAAAATCCCCTCCCCCCGTCTAAACGCAACCGCAAAAAATCTATGAGAAGACACAAAGAGGTGCAAACTTCCTGCTTTGTTGAATAGCACGGAACTGGCCATGTGACTTCCTCCCTCCCTCGCAGTGCTCAACTCTGTGCTGGGCTGACGGTGGCTTATCTATTGCACAGGATACCAGGCTGCCAGCTTTGTACTTCTGTCAAACTCTACCTGGTATTTTTCCAACATACATATGTAAAATGTTACGTCGAAAACCTTCCAATGCTTCGGAAAAGGAGCAGGTGCACAAGAAGAAGGTAAGCGAGCGTGGCTGGGGTGAGAGCGGGGTACCCTGGGAGGTGGGGTGGGCATTCTTTTGACCCAAGAAAACACGTAAAACAAGAGAAAGGGGGTGTAAAACAGTCAGGGAATGTGATAGAGGATACTCCTGAACCAAACAGCAAACGTTCTGATCGCTCAATTAATGGATTTCAGTTTGAAGAAAAGGTCTCACAGGCACTAGCTATATGATTTCTTTACATGCCAGCATTGTAGAGAATGCAGTTCATGTCAGTGGTGTCGTCTGGTGCTCCCTTAATAGACAAAGCCCTCTGTACACAGTTAAGATTGATATCAGTGGTGTGGTTTAAAAAATGCTGCCTTCTGGTCTACATTCATGTAAAACTCAAGCTAGTGTGGTGTACTAGTAGTGTCTCTTAGGGCACTGTTTAGCTATACTGATACAGCTGAAATCTAATAGAAGCTTATCTGTTTCTTATGTTTTTGACAATGTGCTTGTGTTGTGTAATGGATAACTCCATAGATTTTATAATATACTGTACATTAGACCCTGATATTGAGCCGTCAGAAATGTCTTTGTATCGTATTGCATCAGATTTCAGCTTGTGTGGTTGAGCACACTATTCTATAGTGTGTGTGTTTGTGTGTGTGTGTGTGTGTGTGTGTGTGTGTATCACTGTCCTACTTGCTGTCTGCTGGTCACCTGTTACACACAATGACAGTGTTCAGCATAACAATGGGATTACTGAGGCTTCCCCCCTCAATCTTTCAAGATATCTTCTCTGGGGAGCTTTAGGAAAGGTCCTGGGAGCTGAAGCAATTACTCTAAGAGGTATGTTGCATGAGCTGAACCCAGAACCCAGCAGAGAGCATGGCTTTCAAGTCTTACGTGAAGAATATAACCTTAAAACCTTTTATATAATGCTTGGGGGTTGATTCTTCCATTTAAATATGGTTTACAGTATCCTGGTTTTCTAACAAAGCATGTGGAAAGATTTAAGTGTATTTAATTGGCAATAGTTAATCTGGGGTAGCCCATGCAGTTGGCCACTCACTTGGCAGTTTTTATAACCTTTTCTTTGACATTGTCTTTCAATGTGCTTAGATGTTAAAAAGCAAAACGACAGCTTTCAAAACTATACTACAACTACCCACAATCATGCCTTATTTGCTTTTTTGCCTTATTTATTTTTTTATTTTTTTATTATTTTTTTTTAGAAACAGCGCTATGCACAGGCATGTACTAATGTATATTTCATTCTTCAACTGTCCCTTATAAGAGACTTGCAAATCTTAAGAGAAGTTAGTCTGATTTGCATAAACCCCAAAATTCATAAACAGGGAAGAACGACAGACTATTTGCAAGGTGCTTCCTGCCAAACTCTTGCAGTAGTTGGCTGGGCACAGTCACCTGACCAAATCCACTTCCTGTGGTTCAGCTCAGGAGCTGAGATGGTGTTACCAGATTAAGCAAAGTGAGGATGCTGTGTGACTCCTGAGATACAGTATGTTTCTAACAGGTTCAGAAGCAAGAGACACAGGACCTTATAAACAATACAGAAACTTCACATGTACCTGGTGCTGCTGGTGCTGCTGCTGCTGTCATAATGGTGATTAAAGGGTGTAGGGATAGCTAATGTTTTAGTTACCACTGCTTCCTCGTATGACTAAGTAACAACCAAAAAAAACTGAAAACAATAAATATGTGTTGTATACTTGGGATTACCAAATAAATGCAAGACAAATGAAACCTAACCAGTTTCACTTCCAAACAGAAGATACTGGGTAACACCTTACAGGAAGTGTCTCTAATTACTGTGTATTTACATAGTATTTAATTAGTAAATACATGTGTACTTACACATAATTACAATGTTATTATGCATAGTTACAGTGCACTTACGTGTAAATATTTTTACACAATATAATCCAAACCCTTTTCTGATACAATTGTGTACTTACATATATTGTGCAAAAAGATTTACACATTAGGTACATTTGAACTCTTTGCATAATAACATTGTATCTGTAACTACACATGCATTTACAAAGTAACTTCTATGTAAATACACAGTAATTAGAGACAAAAACAAAAGCTGTTTTAGCTTCCCTTTTCCAGTAAGCTTTGTATGGGGCCCTTTTCTTCATGTTTTCTGCAAAATGACACCAGGGCAAGCAAAATGCACAAATTGGACTCAAAATACTAAGCAATGCAATGCATATTTGAAAAGCAAACATCATTGTTTTGTATGTAGCACAAGAATACACAATTCAGAAGTTTTAATGGCTTTTAAATTAATTTGATTTTTGCCTTGATAGTTGAGTCGAAAGAATAGAACTGGAAATAAGACTTAGAAACTAGGAGCCAAGATATTTGACTTAAATCTAATTTAAAGCCATTATAAATCTGAAGTCAAAACAATTTCTTACAAATACTTAAAAAAACAAGCTGACACTGTAACATGCACTTAGGAGTCTTGTTGGAACAGTCCTATAAATAAATAAAATGGTACAAAGTTAGTAGTGGAGCTAGATGTTTTAGTGTTTGATTATCCGAGCACCTCTGTTATCTAAACAGCCCCTTTGGTGACCTGTACTGTTGTGTGCATTGCTATTCTACCCTGGTGTCATATAAAATGCGCTAGTCAGCCCTCGATCTCTGCTATTTACACAGCAGTGTAGTGTAGCCTGTATGATTTATGCTTAAAGATAAAAGGGTAGTATTGTGTCTTAAGAGGTTTCTTGATTGGGAACATCATATAAACATTTGTAATTTGATTTTAATTCAAAATGATTACTGGTTCCAATTAGTCTGTATGATGGAGGTTTGACTGTAGTGCTTTAGAAGCATGTCCCAGACTGCCACCTGCTTGAGAGTACCTGTCCCAACCCCAGAGAGCATTCCTGGGTGTTTAGTTTAGTAATTAATAAGCAAATAGAGCAGGCAGTGGAGGATACCTCTTTCCTGTGCTTGTTAGAGACACACCAGACCACCAGCACACACTCGAGAGACGATTCTTTCCAGACCACGTTACCATCATCCAGCACACACTAGAGAGAGACGATTCTTTTTCGGATTTCTAACAACAGAAAGTACAGTCGAAGGCTTGGAATTGTGCAGAGACAGGGGTCTGAATGTTTCAAACAAAAGAGACACTTGGAAATATAAAGTCCTTGTGGAAGCCTGTTGTTCACTTTTATTTGCTTTAACTCATTAAAATGAAATCTTTCAAAACTATGAGAAATGTCAACCAAAGTAAAACTGTCCCAAACATGAAAAGAAACCCTGGAAGTTTTTTGATTTATTTATTTTTATAATTGATTTTTTTAGCTATTGCATAATTTTAAAACTAACATTTTTTAAACTTCCGGCAAACACGTTATCTTTTTATCCTGATTTAAGATCTCCTTCTGATGAAACAGCAGGTATCGGGTTTTAAAGATAACATTGCATGCTAATGCTTTTCATTTTATTATTGGGTAATCTGGTTGAACACTCTGACTAAAGAACACAGATTATTATTATTATTATTATTTATTTCTTAGCAGACGCCCTTATCCAGGGCAACTTACAATTGTTACAAGATATCACATTATACATTATTTCACATTATACAGATATCACATTATTTTACATACAATTACCCATATATACAGTTGGGTTTTTATTGGAGCAATCTAGGTAAAGTACCTTGCTCAAGGGTACAACAGCAGTGTCCCCCACTGGGGATTGAACCCACAACCCTCCGGTCCAGAGTCCAGAGCTCTAACCACTACTCCACACTATTCTTATCTTACAGGTCTATCACTGTTCCTCTTATTTAGAGTCATGCTGATCCTGTCCAAGCCCTGCCTGATGCAATCCAGTTAACCAGCCCGAGGTAGTCTGGCCTGTAAAGACAGACAGTCTGGGATGAAACTGTGCTGCAGTAATGCTGGTCCCATGTCTGAACTTATCCTTGCGTGCTATTCGTGGTTTGAGCTGCAGACACACACATCCTGCCTGTGTTAAAACACTGCAATATTAATACACTCGGCCCCAGCAGACCCTTTGAGATTATACGTTGTCCACGGGTCTAGATCAGTGCATAGGCGCTGGATTATATGGGACCGTGGTGCCTGGGCTCACCAATATTCTGCAATGTGGGTCCAGCAGCACCAATGTTTGAGCTGATCTAGAATAATTGTACGTACCTTTTGATGGGAACGATATCTTTATACACGACATGTTTTTAAAATTCCACCTCATAATGGTAAAATACATGAGAAACAGCGTACCTATCGAATAACATTTCACATCAGATTAGTTTAACAGGGAAATCTGCGTTATTTCTCCTTCGTTAGGAGTGAAAGTTCTGAGCCCTAGTCACGGGTGCAAGCCTTTCACAGACCACCGACTCTCACACAAAGTGACAAAACCAGAAAGGGGCAGATTGTGTCAGAGTCCTCTTTCTTTTGCCATTTCCATATTCATTATTATTTTTGTGTATTTTATTTTTGTATTTAATATTATGGTAGAGTGCTGTTATTTTGCCTACCAAGACAAAAAAAAACAAAAAAACACTTGTGAACCACTATGTATCTGCCAATGTCCTGTCCATGTGACGTACCCAACACAATAGGGTATAATTTATAAAATGTTTGCTGTTGCTATGCCAGCTATCACCCCCGTTAAAATGATTATATCAAACAGAGACAGTGGCAGCAAAGACTAGCCCTGCTGCAATTGTAATTAGAATTTCAATTGATTTACACAAGCTGCAATTGACCCATAGGGTCTATTAAATGTGTCTGTGTGTTCCTCTCTCTCCAGCTGTCCCTGCAGAGGTCGAGCAGCTTCAAGGATTTCATGAAGCCCAAGCCCTCCTCTCCGGTGGTGTGCGAGAAAGAGTTCACCTTGGATGAGAGTGTGAGTATCCCAGCCGGCACGCTCCTTTCCAAACAATCCCAATCAACACAAGGCTTGCTTTTCCCAGGAGGCCATGAAGTTCTCTGTCCGCATCCTCGCTTTCTTTTGCATCTTCCTCGGTTGACCTCAACAGAGGCTGCCTTCAGCTGTGTTCAGTTAGTGGAAAATAAAGCATGTTTAGTTGGTAACAAATCAAATTTAATTGTAATTGTGATTGGATGGCGATTGTAGTAAACGTTTGGCAGAGCATGACTGATAACGGAAAATGTCATTATTACTCAACCCTAGCTGTTGTCTGAGCTCAGAGAGTCTGCACAGAGGCTGTGGGTTTGTGGTGAGCGCAGAGAGCTGGGAACAAAAAAACAACAACACCTGTCCTATTAAAAACAACCTTACTGCATACTGGAAATGCAATGCAGTTTGGAGTAATTCTAAAACACAACGTGTTTCCTAATATTAGAGTGCATAACAGGCTCTTTTATTTTCACAAACCTATTATTGAATTGTTTATAGCAACTGTACACAATATGTCTCTCAGCATTACTTTAAGAGCTCGAAAGGAAACATGACGTCTCACTTGAGGCATAAGAGTATTTCAATACAGAAGGGCAGAAAAGGTAAGAGGCATTTTGCCATGATTTGACCTCCAGCACACATCCAACAAAGAGTCTGGGGATGCGTGTGAGGCTGCAGAGTTCCGTATTTACAGAGAAGCCTGGGAGGTGTGTTTTGTTGGCTAGGTTAATAAAAGAATGGAAGGGCACAGAAAGGGAAGTGGCAATTTACAGAAAATGTGTGTTTGTGTTCAAGTATAGAGTTTTAAACAAAAAAAAGGAGAAGAAGAAGTCTTTCTCACATGGAACAGCCGGTTTGAAAGAGGCAGCTGGCAGGAGGGGGCTGCTGAAAGAGCCAGGCTATTAATTGCCAGAATGCAGGCTTGATATATAACCAGAGATACGGTATAGAAAAGACAAAATGCAGTGTGTACTGGTGTCCACTAGGGGGGTGGGGGTTAGAGCACAGTCAGAAGTGTGTATTACTGGCTAGGAAAATTTGAAGTTTCCAAAACCTAGTGCTAACTTTAAAAATAGAAAGAAAACAATAAACCCCTACTGGTAAAAAGATATGATTTCATAACATCCTGGTTATGAGATTGACCCAGAACATGTGCAAAATAATCATACAATTATTAATAACTTAATAATTATAAATAGTGTGCTTGTTAGGAACTTTGTAGCCCAGTTTGTATGATAAGTTTATAGTCTTCACATAGGCACCGAATCAAGGTTTGGTAGCTTGCATGTTTGTTTGATGTCAGTGCGCTGTTCCATAATATAATATAATATAACCTTGACAAAGGTTAACTTGGGATGGTACAGCATGCAAATGCCAACGATGCATCTTTGTTGGAGGATGATTGAATTGAATTTTGGAGTGATAAAAGAATAAACAAAAGAAAACAAACAAAAGCAATCCCCTCCAAACACAGAGCGAGTGATGATTCATCAGCGAAGAAGTCTGAGTCATTTAACCATTAAATACTCGTCTTGTGTGGGGCTGCTGCAGTGTTCTTCAGTATGTTCGTGTGCGGTGTGCTCTTGCTAAGGTGCAGAGAGTGTAGGGTAACATTCAGCAGAAACCACGGGTGACATTCAACAACGCTGGTGACTCATCATGAGAAATCTAACTTCTGGAGTTCCAGTTGTGAAACTTCTCTTGTGAACTGAACTTTACTGGGACTCGTCCACCTCAATAAGAATTCACTTTGAAAGCCTCTCAGAGCGCAGTAGCATTGGTCAGGACTCACAGCAGCATGTATATGGGGCATCTATTTTTACAATAGGGACACATCAGTGTGGTGAGATTACAGTTGAAATGCACTCAGAACATGTCAGGACTAATTTGAACACTTTCATTCTAAGACTTTTTTTGCACAATATATGTAAGTGTGAGAATGTATCAAAAAGGGTTAGGGTTATATCGTGCAAAATACATTAAGTACATTGTAATTCTTTGCATACTAACATTGTAATTATGTGAAAGCACACATGTATTTATTAATGAACTACTATGCAAATACACAGTAATTAGACACACTTAATGTAACATGTTACCTAATTTGGCAAATAAAGTTAAAAAAAGGGCTTTAAATTTCACCTGAAATTCATCTCAAGTTTGCAAAGCTGGAACAATAAAAACCAGCTCCCTTGTGGTGTGTCTCTGTGTAATGCTCCTCAGCAGCAGCACACAGCTCCCTTGTGGTGTGTCTCTGTGTAACGCTCCTCAGCAGCAGCACACAGCTCCCTTGTGGTGTGTCTCTGTGTAATGCTCCTCAGCAGCAGCACACAGCTCCCTTGTGGTGTGTCTCTGTGTAACGCTCCTCAGCAGCAGCACACAGCTCCCTTGTGGTGTGTCTCTGTGTAACGCTCCTCAGCAGCAGCACACAGCTCCCTTGTGGTGTGTCTCTGTGTAATGCTCCTCAGCAGCAGCACACAGCTCCCTTGTGGTGTGTCTCTGTGTAACGCTCCTCAGCAGCAGCACACAGCTCCCTTGTGGTGTGTCTCTGTGTAACGCTCCTCAGCAGCAGCACACAGCTCCCTTGTGGTGTGTCTCTGTGTAATGCTCCTCAGCAGCAGCACACAGCTCCCTTGTGGTGTGTCTCTGTGTAATGCTCCTCAGCCCTCTTTAGGGGTTCATGCTTTCCATACAGACTGTGCGTCAAGGCAGTTTCCAGAGACTAGTCTGAGCATCAGATTAAATATTTAAACACGAGCTGCACATCGCACTGAGCTTTCTTGCACTCAGGCAGGAATTGCTCTCGTCTTTCATAATACATACATGAATAAACCCAGTCAAGCTTTCCATTTAGAAACTGCTTCTAAAACTATTAGTTAGTTGTACAAAAGCATTTTATATATTTATGCTTATTCCAGGAAACTCTTGCGTAGGTGCTGTATTGGTTTTGCAATATAAAATGTTAATAGTCCCTGTTTATCTTTTATTTATGCCCATGTAAAAAACAAAACATTGTACTGTATAATTTAGATTAAATGAATGTGAAATTATACCACAGAGTCCAAGCCTGGGTGCAGCATTGCATATTTGATGAATAAACTCAGTTTTGCTCCAAACCCAGAATGCAATTGGCTTGGCACACTTGACCTTTCTAAAAGACTGACAGCTCCTGCCAAAAATATGAATAATGGTTTTTAAAAAAAAGTCAGATCAGCAGGATTAAAACATTCTCATTCCTTGCCTGGCTCCACACTCTCTTCAATGTTCTTTGTTCTAATAGTATTTCTCTACTGTAAGCAGCTTCAGTGTGTTGTTGCTTTTCTTAGCACTGCACAGTAATTCTGTAATTCTGAGTGGTTCTGGATTCTTTTGCCCTCATATTGAATTATTCAGCCTAATTTTGAACTTGCTTAGAATCCTCCATGTGACTTGGCTTGAATGTTACTGTGGTTCTGTCTCCCCAGGCGTTTGAGGGGGACGGGCACCAGCCAGGGGCGGACGAGGGGGGGAAGAGTGGTGGCAAGCTGGGGAAGAAGTGGCGAGCAGTCATCTCCCGAACCATGAACCGCAAAATGGGCAAGATGGTCCAGAAAGCACTCGCTGAGGAAGGGGTGAGTGCTGGGAAACAGGATGAGCTGGCATACAACGCCCTCTACAGGGGAAAGTGGAACATAAACTAAAGGGTTTAGTGTGTGGCATGTAAGTTGAATTTCCTGCCACAATTGCATTAACTCATAATTTCCCTTTGCCTTTCAGCAACAAAAAAAATAAAAATAAACATACGTTAATTGAATTAGGAGTTAACCAACCATATGAAAAGACTGTATTCAACAGTAACCTAAATTCATTAATATTACATACTGTAGGATTTGGGCAATGTGACACATATAGTACCCTATATTGTTTAGTTTTTTTCATATAAACTGCCAGAATGTTTTACTGTCATCCTCTAGATCAGGACTTCACCTAAATTTACCATATTTAAACAGGTTGTAACTGAGCCTTATAAAACAGTGCCCTTCCCTCTCATTAGAACTTATATTTACTTTCTGTGTTTTATTCTTTACAAATGTTGTTTTCAATTTGACTTGGGCGAGGCCAGTTCAACATGTCCTTGACTGAGTGTGAGGTTCAGGCCATATTATCTGCTGTGCTGCAAGTGAGTTCACAGTGTGGTGATAGGAAGCATTGGCTTCCCCCCAGTAATTGACAATAAAGCCTGGTAACAGCTCTGACTATCTGAGTGGCCTGTGTTTCAGACGGGGAGTGGGGAGGAGGCCTCCATGTCTCCCATGGCCTATGATGACATGCCTGACGGACGGGCGGGTGAGAGGACCTCTCAGTGGTCCTTCGACTCCGAGGACCAAGTCCACAGCCCCCTGGGCCGGCAGCTCTCTGGCTGTAAGTGTACAGAACCAGGTCCCCTCAGAGGCACAGCTGAGAGCATGGCCAGTGAGCCGGGGGACTCTCCCTACTGGAGCTCCATGCTTTTAACAAGGCCAGAGCTGTTCTGATGATGTCCTGAAGGTCCTTTTAGACCACTTTCAGTTTTAAGCCCATTATATCTAGCATTATATATAGCTTTACCAAACATCCTGGGAAAACTAGGATTGTCCCAGTTTTCAGTCTATTTGTGCGCTCAATTACCAATTGGTAATTTGAAATGCTTTTATAATAAATAAATGCCAGGTGTCCCCTGGGAATTCCTAAAGTGGATGCCTATCCCAAGTATGTACAAAAGTCAATATTGTATCTAATGGGCTATCCTTGGAGACACACTTTTAAATAAATGATTACCTTGTTGCGAGTTTCACTGAATTCCTAATTCGCTGGGCATTGTATGAATCAGGCCTTCAGGATAACCTTGGGCTGTTGTACTGTGACTGAGTGATGCTCTCCCTGCCTTTTAGGTGGAGACAGGCAGAGTTTGGACAGCGGCTACAGTAACAGAGATAGCATGAGGCTGGAGGACGCCATCCATCCCTACACAGGGCCCTTCTGTGGCCGAGCGCGGGTCCATACAGACTTCACTCCCAGCCCCTATGACTTGGACTCTCTGAAACTCAGGGTAAGGCCATAAGGGCCTGAAGATTTCTTATACCTCCGGGGCTATTTTGATGTATGCTTGTGGTGCAGTGTCTGATCTCTGCTCTGCTGTTTCGAACACACAGAAAGGAGACATCATCCAGATCATCGAGAAGCCCCCAGTGGGCACCTGGACTGGCCTGCTGAACAGCAAGTTGGGCTCCTTCAAGTTCATCTACGTGGACATCCTGCCCGAGGAGACGAGCCTGCCCAGGAGGAAGCGTTGCCACAGCAAGAACAGGAGGCCCAAGCCCAAGACCCTGGAGGAGGTTCTGCAGAGGAACAACCTGGAGGTACCGGCTTTACTCAGGCTGCTGCGTAACCGTAGTCACTGGGAAAGAATGATCAACGGATCACAGGGTAGCAATGGCTGTATGGAGACTCATTGGTAGGAGTGGCCATAAAAAAAGAAAAGCAATGCAAAAGCTAAAACAATGAATCAAGCTCATGACCCTGGTATGGTCATAACATCCAAACCTGCTCCATTCAATCACGGTCCATTGTAGCATGGATTCCTACTGAAAGAAATGAAGAAAATCGTGCCTAAAATTTGGTAATTAAACATTAACAGGACAGGACCCATTCTGAGCTCCGCAACACTGCTCATGCGTATACTGTGAAATCAAAAAGTGTAAAAATAAGGGGATTAACCAATTCTATCCACTCTTTATCCTCCTGACCCTCCCTGTCTTCTCTTCTTTGGCAGGGACTGAACTCCATCCTCTCCATGCACGGCTTCAAGAGCCTGGATGATTTCAAACAGCTGAGTGAGTCGCACCTCAACGAGCTGAGCATCACGGACGCAGACCAGCGCTCTAAAATCCTCAGCGCTGTGGAGCAGCTCCTGGACTACGACAGTACGTCTCTTATCAATACTGCCCTTTAGTACCCCCTAGATATACTGCATGCACGTTGTCATTTCAGAGAATACAGAATTACATTGTTATTATTATTATTATTATTATTATTATTATTATTTATTTCTTAGCAGACGCCCTTATCCAGGGCGACTTACAATTGCTACAAGATATTACATTATTTTATTTTTTTTACATACAATTACCCATTTATACAGTTGGGTTTTTACTGGAACAATCTAGGTAAAGTACCTTGCTCAAGGGTACAGCAGCAGTGTCCCCAACCGGGGATTGAACCCACAACCCTCCAGTCAAGAGTCCAGAGCCCTAACCACTACTCCACAGTGCTGCCCTATATCAAGATCAGTATTAGCACTGTCTTTGCCTGGGAAGCGCTGTCTCGTAAACCATAAGCTGCTTAAGCACAAATGACATCCAGAACCACTCGGTGATAATGTATTGACTGTGCTTGATCTCCAAGAGCCACATGTAGAAATGGACTGCACAAGACCTTCAAAGCGGTGCTAACGTGAGCCTTCTCGTATCTGTGGAGAAAATAACTGCGGTCAAAACCATTGCAAGCCTTTTGCCCAGTGACTTATTGATCGCCTTAAATAATAAATGCACTGAATGCGTTTGTTGCTACTATATGGACTAGCTCCATCACCCAGATATTAAGTGCTGCGGTACAGTAAATGCATGCGCATGGGCACAGATTCAACCAAAATAACTTTTTTGCTGCTGTCGAGAGTACACTCACACGCACGCTCACATGATTAAACGATCACTTGTTTTTCCAAACAGTCCTAAGCCGCACACAGACCTGCATTCTTGTTTGATTTCCGCTTCTTGATACTTCTTTAACTGACATGTAAAACACTTTGCCATACCGTGGCATGAAAGGCACTATATGAATAAAATACATTTAAATAAATTGAAATTGAATTGAACCAGTGGGACAGCATTAGCAGTAATAGGTACACTTCCAGTCCAGGCTAGATTTTCACGATCTGAGGGTACACACAGTATGTGCTGCATGTAAAATTAATAAGATTTGTATGTAATGTCTCTTTCCTCTATCCCAGCTGGGAGCGACACTGAAGGAGACGAGGAGATTGACTCCCAGAATTCGGACTTGAAAACAGACTCGGGCTGCTTCGAGAGCTCCGATAACCTGGAGAATGGGCACGAGGAACCCGAGGCAGCGCCAAGGCCCATCGAGGAGCAGCTGCAGGGGCTGTCCATTGAGGAGAGCTCCTGAGAGAGGGAGCAGATGCTGCAAGCACAGAACCACTGCACAACCTCAACGGTTTGAAGCGTAACAAAAGACAGAGGCTGGATTTTATTACGTACTGTAGATTCTGGGGACAATGCAAATCAGAGACAACGTTTTTTTGTTTGTTTTTTTTAAAATGGAATAATAATTTGTCACCAGGTTCTCAGTGCTTAATGTATTCAGTTGGCAGGCTTTACTGAATGCGGCTATAGCTCCAAACCCCCCAGCGACGCCTGTGTGAGATGTTAGGAGCTGCAGGCTATACACTGCTTCCTATAATGATATTGGAGTAAGATGATCAAGAACCTTTTGAAAGTACTTTTAACTTCTACTCTGGCCTCTGCTGTCGAGCAATCAAGACTAAAACAACACAGATCGATTGATCTCCCAGAAAGGGAGAGATGGCTGCAGATTAGTTCAAATTTCTATCCATGCGCCACAGATTTACAGTTAAGAATATAGATATCCAACAGCTGCATGCTAGGAAGCAATTGGTCAACAGTGAACTAACTATAACACATCTCCAAGCAAACCAACATGTTGTGTGTGTGTGTTTTTTTTTTTTTTTTAGTATAACCCAAATGAATGTCAGAACGGTCATTTAAAGCATACAGAAGTCTAATGACCACATGCCTGGTAACCTAACAAAGGAGTATAGCTGTTGCTGTATCAGACTGATGAAAGGGGGCAAAAACTGTGATGTGACCAGCATGGTTTCACTGCTATTGAAACCCAGCGAGTATGCAGTAATAACAGTAGTTGAATAGCTCAACTGTTACTGCAGAGACACAGTACTTTAGCTTAGCTGCCATGACCGGAGTAGAATTACAGGGAAAGCGGGACATGCTTACATGCAGTACTTTATTATTACAGCACAGCACAGCACACAGCTAAACACAACTGTATTAGAGCTCACAGCAATGTGATATTTCAACTGGGACAGGAACTGAAACTATTACATCTGGCTGTCATGGATATGTAACGGAATGTATATATATACATAAAACAAAAAGGTAAGCTACAGAAAGTTAAGTTGATAGATTTTATTATAGAGCTTGATCTATGCCACTGAGTAAAAACACTTTTTTTTGTCTCTTATTTTTTAACTTTTTTTACGTCAACGATAGCTATAGACTGCTAAGATGTTGATGCAACACAAAAAAATATAAAAGTAGCATATTGTGTTTGAGAGGACATTTTATTATTAATAATAATAATAATAATAATAATAATTACATAAAAAGATACACTGGACAAGATTGAGGCTATGGCTCCAAAGCAATGTTTACACCGTTTTTCCTGAAGAGACAAAATATTAACAATAATAATCTTAATGTTTATTGTTACTTTACTCGCAGTTTCCCCTCCATTTAGAAAGGGTGTATAATTTCACTGAAACAAAAGTAAACCTGACACGGTATTCTGTAGTAAGCAGGGGTCTCCCGCCCTGGTCCTGGAGAGCTACAGGGTCTTCTGGTTTTCATTTCAACCAAGCACTCACTTACTTAATCAAACCAATTCTTGGCTTAATTAATCAAGATTAACAGGTGTTCCATATCTTTAGCCATTGATGACACAGACACTTCTAAAACATGAGGATTAGGGGCTCTCCAGGACCACGGTTGGTGACCCCTGCGTAGTTTGTGTTTTAATTATTTGTATGTGTTATTCTTGTGATTGTATTTTTGTTTTCTTATTCAGAGAACCTTTTCAATAACTTTTTTTTATATTTTTGCTACCTTGAACTGTTTTATTGTTATTGTTTTATTTGTTCATTTCCTTTTGAATGTAGTATTTTTTATTGTACATAATATAAATAAATAATAAAAAAAGCAATCACTCCAAAGAGGCCTTAAACAACAGCTAGTAAGCTTGTACATATCTAAATGAGTGAATGGTTTGGATAGCAACTAACAAGCAATGCCAGTTTATTACAATAACTAATTAAATACTTAGTAATAGAATCAATATTTATTAGTCAGATTTATACCCAGATGCAATCCGAAAGGTAAACAGAAGCAAAGAGAACAGAGAATTCAAGGCAGCTATCGTGTTCACTGTGGAGAATGTGGCAGACAGACATGCTGACATGATCACTACATTGAAAGAGGACTCCAATTACAAGCAACATTATTATCCAGATATTACTGCCATTATTGCTATAGAAACCGGGGCGATGTAAAGCCAGCTTACAGTTTCAAATGTGACACGCTTCTGATTCTGAGCTTCAGTTGTTTAGTCAAAGGAGAAATAGGAGGGCTTTTCCCGGATCCATTACCCAGAGTTGGGTCCTTTTTGTTCGCTTGGGACAACGCTGCCTGGAAGGTATACTGGTTGTAAATACCTGCCCGTTGCACCGCCCAACACTATACAAAAACTCTTCAACTGTATTGACAGGTATTGCCTTGACATGACAGTTGTACTTCCTCACCCACAGGGCGGCAGCATCGCTAGAGAACTAAGTTCAAACGACTGTGAAGCCCATCTTGCAGACAGGATACGGTTTAGTTTGTTGTGTTTTCTTTGGTTATTTTCAAACTGACTTTAAAAAAAAAAATATTACCGATTCGTAAAACAATTCTTCACGAGAAACATGAAAATATAACATGTTTAAGATACTGATATGGACACCTGTACTGCAACATTATTGTTAACTTTCAAATATGTTTTTATACAGGAGCGCATGGCTGATAGCTGCAGGGTCTATGCAAATTACAATATGTAATGTTTTCACACAGCAGGTAGCTGGATAGCGCAGTTGCTAAAGCATGGGACTCGGATTCCCAGGTTAGTGGGTTTAAACCCATGTTAGGGGCATGTGTTTTCTTTTCATTTTCAAAGACTTTTTGACAGGTGTCAGTGGTCTGAATTATAAAAAGAATAATAGAGGTTGATATTAGCTCTTATACGCAATGCTAGATTCTTACATGGAGCCGAGTGGTGCAGTGTGATAATTCACAAGCATACTGTGCTGTTCTCCTTGGAGTACTGGGTTCAAATCCTGGGATTCCTTCCTTATTTTACACTCTCCTCCCTTCACAGGGCAGGTCTTCTTCTCCATCTGTGGAAACACAACCAACATCAATACTTACCTCAGGAACTCACCTCCGTCTTCAGGGAGAGAAGGCCATGGGATTAGCTCACTGCACCACCAGCTCCCTCAGGAAATATGATTACACGGCAAATTATCCAATTGTTCGAAAAAGGAAAGCAGTGTTTCACGTTTACTATAAGGTCAATTAACCCATTATTTGAAAATGAAGGAATCACCAGGAGTTGAACCCAGTACTCCAAGGAGAACGTCACAATTTGCTCATGAATTAGCCCACTGTGCCATCTCACTTCCATGGAAAAGCTTGATTTTCATTGAGTATAGGGGACATGAATCACTTATTTGAAAATAAAAAGAGAGGAATCAGCTGGATTTAAAACCAGTCCCAGAAGAAGGACCAGCACAACACACTAATCAACTAACCCACTGCAGCACCTGTCTCCTTGAGACAGTCTGACAGGCTAGCAGTCTAACCTTGCATATGAGATTACCCTTTTCAGAAATTGCATATTTCTGGAATTGAGAATTGTGAATATTATTGCACAATTGTAGAAGTTTCATGCCACTGAAGAGACGAGGGATTATCAAACCTATAACACATTAGGTCTACGAGGTAAATACCAGGGTATATGCTCCGAGTGTTAATACTTCTATATATGAAAAAATAACCATGCTAGCCTCCATCTGTTTTTTATATTGTGTCCCTGATCAAGCTGTGGCTTCTGAAGCTGCGCAACAGAAGCAGTTCCACTTCTAGCTTGCAATGGTTCTTGGAAATATGCTGGATAGCCTAGAAATTGAATTTATGCCGTACCAAGTGACTGACTTGATGGATCTTAGATGGGATCAGGTGGCGGCTGCTGAATACTGGCACGAAACTGCGCTCATGCCTACACCTAGCGGACAGCCACGTTTTCCTACACTTGCCCAGTTTGACATTAATATATTGGCTTTGCCACACAGCACTGCAAAAATTAGAAACAGTTTTTTTTCTAAGATGAACCTTCTAAAAGCAGACGTAAGAAATTAACTGTCTACAGCCATACTGGATTAAATTCTGACTCTCAAGACTGCTGTTAAAAACAGCACCAGCTTCCAACCAACTAAATCAACCAATGATCCAGTCTGCAACTGTGTCCATGCGTGGCCTTAAGAAGTAAATAAGACCTAAAGAAATGCAAGTACATAAAAAGCCTATTTTATAACGTATTTCATTGTTTCAGTGTTTTTAAATATCAGTAAAAATAGGAAAAACTGCAAGGCTGGAAAGCCTGCCGATACTCTTACAGCTGTAGAGTAGAGAAGACATTACCTTCTGCTAGTTGACTGCATTGTGAAGTTCAGAGCCTTGGTCTGGGTTGAGTTTTAACCACTTTCAGACTAGTTTCACATCAGCATGTGTCTAATAATTTAGTTAGTAAATGAATGCCCTGATACAGGCTTGAAAACAAAAAAGGATGCCAGCAACCCATTTAACACAGATTAAAGACAAGAGTATTTTCTTCTTTTAATTATTTAAACACACATCAATGAAATGAATCCTTCATTTAAAAAACAAAAATTAAAATGCAAGTGAGCTGTAAATAAAAAATATTAATTGTATACATAATCACAGTGTTATTACAAAGCAAAGTGAAGGTAAATTATACAAGTGATTTTTCTCTCTCTCTCTCTCTCTCATTTGCTTTAATTATAAATAACAAAAAGAATAATTACAAACCCTTGAATTGTTTGCATCAAGACTTGATTTTGGTCACTAGCACGTATATTCTACACCTGGAACAAAAAATCCTGAGGTATAGGGTTCATCCTAGAGGGATGGCTTTAGAGGGTGCACACTATTCACACTAGAAGAGTTGCCAGTGGCCAAATAGGCCACTCTTTTTATTAACTGAGCAAAAACTAACTAGAGTTATGGGAGCAGTTTTCAATATTCCTGAAGATACCTGGTAATAAGGCTTAGGGTTTGGTTTTTAAGGTAGGGAAATAAAACATTACATTACTTGGTAACAGTGTTAATTATTGCCCAGTTAATATCCAAACCTTCTGTCTCCCAGAAAAGCAATGAAATCTTAGCTGCAGCCTCCAAAACAGCTTCAGTATTTAATCGGATTGTCTTTTTGTTTTTTGAAATTATGTACTCATTTTGGTAATTTAAACTCTGCTTCCACTATCTGAAAATACTGTCCTAGGATTTAAGTGTGATGAAAATTGACCCTCCCTCAGTTCAAACTGATATGATCTTGGGCTGATGCAGATGGAAACAAACTCTGTCTCACAGACAGAAATGAGGCTCTCCGGTTCATGTAATCGATCCCCCATCCCAAACGTGATTACTGGTCTAATTATACGCAATAGGATACGTGCAGGTAACCCCGCTAAAAGGTCACCACAACACTCACAGGAACAAAAACCCTTGTGATGTTCAATTAACCTTTACTTGGAAAGTCCCTTTGTCACGTTAAACCGCTGTCTCAATACACAGCTGGTTTCTAGCAAAACAGTTCATTTATCAAATAACTAAGATAAACTAAGAATGTAGCAACATTGACTTGTACACCATTTTTAACCTTGCTTGACAAAAATAACGCTGCTAGGAATGGCCCAGAGCCAGTCTTGCAAATCTTTTTTCGGTTCAGTACGAGGACAAAAGACAATTAAACCTGTTCTCTAAACAGCACATTATTCAGGCTGCATTCCACCCAGATTACAGATAGCTCAGCATTTCCTGCCCGGAGAGGTCTGATTTATTTATTTCTTTATTTTTTTTTTTAAAACCGTTATGTGTAGCATGCAACAAAATTCCACATTTATTGTTTGCCCAGATCTACACTATAGATTTTACATCCCTTCCCTCTGCGACAAAAAATGGCTTTTAATATCGAGGTCATGCTGCCACCAAAGAAATGTTCTCCGAGGGAGTTCCAAACCACCCCTGGATTGAAGTGCAGAGGCTTCTTCAGAAATGTTCTAACTGTGTGAAACATGGGATAGTGCAGCTTCAAATAAGGCACAGGTACAAACATAGAACATACACTCAAAACAAAACCCTCCTTGTTAATGCTCCCTTCTGCAACAATGCTGGTGCTCTGATTACATGAATAGCATACTCTTGGCACCAATAGGATCCAACAAAACTTGGGAGTGAAAATGCTAAATTGGCCCTTCAGGATTAGAATACAGAAATGTAATAAGGCTAAAGTCCTTGTTTTTTTGCTGTTGTCCTTCAACTTTGCAGAGGAGTGAAACAGCAAACACAAAACAAACCAGCCCATCGTAGTTATGTAGCAAAACATTGTACAGTATTGCAATGAAAACTATGAAAAGTAACCTCCACAATTACAACACTAAAACACAAACCCTATTGTCCATAACCAAGCAAGCTACAAACCACACAGATATCAGGATTGGAAGTCAAAGAGTTGACCAAAATAAAATAAAATGCACACATAGTGCCACAGCTGTCAAATACCTTAATGGTTTTGCATAAGGGAAAGAAGAAAATGAGGGTAATCTTCTTACAAGTCCAATAAAAATATCAATACATGTTACAGCAACACAGTTATCATTGGAAAGTATTGAAAGACACCATCGTGCTACTTTAAGGAGACTGGATGTGCTCTCCAAGGTGACTTTCTCTATAAAACACATCGCCTTCATTAATGAACTTACAAGAGGTGCTACTGTGGCACTATGCCATGCACTCCCATCACTGCTTTCAAAATGTAATCTTATTCTGTGCAAACAGTGATTCAGGTATTTCATTAAGTTTTCTTAACAAGACTTTTCTAGGAGCAGATGACCAAGTACTGTACTTCATGTCAGGTATGTTTTTAATTTTTTTTTTTTTTTTGTATAAATTCATATTAAGAGTAAACCTGATTTCACCACATATCTCAATAAAGTAAACAGATCAAATAAGACAAACAAACAGAAATAATTAACAGCAACAACACTTCAGAACAAGCCATCGACTAGCAGTTGTCTGCAAAGCTGTCAGGATATCTTCTGCCTTTGAAAGGGTTTGGAGTTTTTGTGTCCCGTGCATGGATGGAGTTTCATTTAGCCTATGAGGTCATATCCTTCAATCTATCCCAAAACAACTGTCGGGCCCCCAACTTGACTAAAAAAAAAAACACACCTTCATTATATCTCAATGACATAGAAACCTGCGCAATGCACCGAGAGGATAAGCAGGAATGCAAGACCCCACTGAGTGACGGGGACTGGCCGATCGGGTGGAATGAGAAGACGAGACTCACAAGAGTTCTTCGGTTTCCCGTTAAAAGGCAGAGTTTTTTTTTTTTTCGTGTGTACGTTCACTTCCACAGAATGTATCGTTATTGTTTAATACTGCAGGAGAAATCGTTCAGGGCATTCCTGCCCTTTTAGAGACTGGCCAAGCCCAGCCTGCTGTTAGAAGGCCTCCTCCAGCACCGCGGTGGTCTCTGCCGGGTCTGCTGGGGGCGGTGTGGGCGGCTCGCTGGGAAGGGGCTTGTTTTCCAAAGGGGACAGCTTTTCTTCCACGTCCCCCTCCGTCTCCGGCGCTATGCTGGACTTCACATCATCAGGGGTGTGCTCGTTGGGAATCAGCGGTGCCGTGGTTTTCTGCAGAGAAGGAACACATATTAGATTAGCAGGCCTGCGTAGTATGGTCTATTGTCTGAAAATAACTGCCAGAAATTCCCGCGTACAACCTCCGCTCTGCCCCCAGGTTACCGTATGTGAAGCTAGGACAAATGTGTCTCCTTGTTTTAACTACAAAAATCAGTCATAAAATCTCTCCCACGACCAAGTGATTTCTTTTTAATAACCGTCAGGTGTTGAAATATTAGGTAGATCAACACGCAGGGATGGCAATAAAACTCCCATTGCATAGTAGTCTGATCCATTCCTGGTTTTACTAAAGGCACACCTAGCTTGTTACTTATACAATGTGGCTAATCAAGCTCGTAGTAAAACCTGGCATGGGTGACACTGCTGTGCAGTCCCTGAACCCAGTCAAGCAAACAACCATGCTCTTCACTGTGACGGACAGCCCGGGCTCACTTACAGTAGTTTGTGGGTTCTCCTTATTGTTCTTGGAGGCTGGTATTGGGACAGGGGCCAAGGCCAACTCTATCAATTCCCCACGCCGGTCCAGAGCACTAAGAAAGAAAGAAAGAAAGAAAGAAAGTTCAAGTTGCAGTAATAGATTACTGGACAATCAAGGCATTTCAAAATACCCATCCCAAACATACAAAGAAAATTTAAAGTCTTGAGACAATGCATGTATTAACCATAAGATATAATATGCTATGATATGATGAAATCCCCGATCATATTTATTTTTCATAAGCCTCTCAATTGTTATAGCATATATAGGGCTCTTCATGTGATGTCCCTATAAAGTTATATTGAGCCGACTCTGTTTCTTAATTAAACTCTTGGAAAAGCATTAATCGTGAAACAAGACCACTTTTGTTTCTTCTCCCGTAACTTGAATGAGACTATGATTCTGTTTCATTGACAATGTACTAAAAAAAAAGAAAAAAAAAGGCAGCTCTTATTTTTAATTCAAGACAAACACAAAAAGCGAGTTCAGTTAAATTCCTTTTCCTGGATTTGAAATCTTAATGACTCGTTGCAAAAATCTTAACTTGTTTTGCAAATAATAGTTTCCTCTTAATTACGATTTAATTAAAATCAATGTAACTTCACTCGCTGTTTGCGTTTGGTTTGAATTGCAATTAAGGAACTGCCTTTTCGTTACATTATCAATGAAAGAGAATCATAATCTCAGTCAAGCTATGGGAGAAAAAACTAAAGTGATCTTGTTTTACAATCAACACTTTTCCAAAAGTTGAACTGAATGGAGTCGGCTCAAAAAAAAAAAAAAAAGGTTAGAGCCCTAAGCTCTAATACCAAAGTAAAGCAGAGTTCCTCTTGTTTTCCAACAGCCCCATACCAAGTGTATTACTGAGCTGGTTCAGACTCACTACAGAAGGTACATCTTCCACTGCAGCCATACCAGACACAGGAATGAGACCGGGCAATACCACAGACAGACCAAGCGTTTCAGACTCCCTTACCTGGGGTGCACTGGCCCACACAGCACCTCACAGCAGTTCTTCATGATGTTTCAGACTCCCTTACCTGGGGTGCACTGGCCCGCACAGCACCTCACAGCAGTTCTTCATGATGTTCCAGACTCCCTTACCTGGGGTGCACTGGCCCGCACAGCACCTCACAGCAGTTCTTCATGATGTTTCAGACTCCCTTACCTGGGGTGCATTGGCCCGCACAGCACCTCACAGCAGTTCTTCATGATGTTTCAGACTCCCTTACCTGGGATGCATTGGCCCGCACAGCACCTCACAGCAGTTCTTCATGATGTTTCGGTGGCTGTAGGGGTTCTGCACCCGGTTCTTCCCTGACCACGAGCCTTTAATCTGAAAGAGCAAGCAGAGCCTTGCAATAGCAAACAGCAGCAATGAAATGCAGTGAAGAGAACAAGCATTAAAAAGATCACGCAATTGTATTACTATTATTATTTCAACTGTCTTCATTTACGATCCAACAAGAACACAAGCTCATTAGAGTTAGTTATTAAGCAGTGCTTCAGGCTGAATTTAGTGCAGTGGCTCTCGATTGCAATCCGTGTATTTACTTCAAACAGCACACAGTGGCTGCTGTGTTCAGCTGGAAGAGAGGCCGAGCCAAACATTTGGTTTTCAATGAACAGCAAGGCTTTACAATTATTTTTTAATTAAGCAAGAACACCAGACACCTTGGGCAACTCCTGCCAGAAAACTGACTGTGAAGCACATCAAGACAAAGCAACTAACTTGTAGTATGATGAGACCAACGATCGAGCGGTCTCAGGTATTGTAAAACACTACAATTGTTTTTGTGCTTGAAGATATTTCTTAATATTTTACATTCTGTTCCTGACGTTGTTAGAGTAGTCTGGAGCACACAAGGCCACAGCGTAAGCATTATATAAAAGGGGCTGGTTGCACAGACCTGGAGTAGAACTTAATGTATCTTGGACTAGCTTATGTTGCCTTGACGTAGTGCAGTGGTCATTTACAAACCATGTATTACTGTAAAAAAACATTTATTACCTCTGTAAAAGTTATGATTTTAGGATTAGCAGTTATCTAATGGTTTAGACCACAGAATCTGATTGGCATAGGAACAATGGATGAAGTGAAGTTTATTCGTTACTGTTAATTCCTTTAAGGTGTATTAGAGCTGTGACCATCTGAAGGTGCCCTTTAGTCCAGCGTTACCTTCAGAGTTGGGCCATGCTAACTGCAGGAATACAGGCAGCTATTGATTGATCTATTAATAGAGTCACAAGAGCTGGACAGGAGAGCTGAACAAACACACACACAAGGAGGGGGAGGGGGTAATATTTGCACAATGTGTGTTTTCCCGTTCCTAATTATTTCCCTTATTAACAATAGAAACCTTCAGGGCAAAGTCCTATCAATCTTAACCAAGGAACATCAATATTGAGAGCCCAAACAGTATTTAACAGACAGTACTGTAGTGTTTGTTACACCGCTGAGTTAATGACATCAGCAGACTTGTCAACTCTCCCTTATTTGCCGGGACGTCCCTGTTTTTTTTGGACACTTCTCCTGGGTCAGATGTTCTCCCGTATTTTGTGGTCTGTGGTTACTGCAATTTCAAGCATCGTTGGGCAACAACATATTCTCACATAATCCTAAACAACGTTGGAAAAAGGCAGACTTTCTGTAAACTATGCAAGACTGATTTTAACAGTGGGACATGGGAGCAAGACCGATGTTTCTGGTAAGCGCAAGAGATTACAAAAACACCAAAAAGCCAGTGACGCTCATGTGTGCAGTGTAATGAATAACGTTGCAATATTTTGGCTTTTTTTTAATATTTGTTTTGAATTTAGAGGTTTTTTTTCTTGTTATAAAGTAGGTGCCACAGCTCGTCCTTTGATTGACGAGATCAGTGTGCAGCACCAAACTCAGCCTTCGGTGTGTTGTGTAATGAAAGTAACAACGCCAACTGTGTATGATTTGCGATCGTGCAAAATCAACTGCAGTGGACCGGTTTACAAAGCATTGGCTGCTGCCAAATCAACCACCTGCAACCACAGTACAATAAGAACCACCGGGGCCAAGAGAGAATCGGATTGGAAAGCATGGCATGGTTGTTTTTCTGTTTGATATTTTTCTTTTCTAAAAGCAATCTGAAGGAGCAGCGTATCAGTCTACCAGGAATAGTTGTATGCCTTCGTCTTATGTAGGTATTCACTTCAATTCAGGCCACTAAGATTTAAGTTTACAAAAGCTCCCTTATTTTGAAAACTCAATGTTGACAGGTATGTATCAGACTAACGTGGGGATGGGTCGATCATAGTGTCATGCAGTTTTCACTATGTGTTCACTACAGTAACGTTTGTTAGTAAGCTAGTTCCAGACAGTTAACTGCAAAAGTGCCCCTTAAAATAAAGCATGAAACCGATTACTTGCCCATTGTAACAAATGCTACTTTTTCATGGAATGGGCCCTATAGTACTCTTGCATTGTTTCAGATACCAATTGCATGTAAAGCATTTGTATGGGACTAGTGTGATCAATATTACATTAGGAAACAGAACCATTACTAGGCATTGTATCGTGCCAACAGTAAAACAGACAAGAGGTTTCATCAGCAGAATTGAAAGCACTCACGTCTTCGTTGGTGGTTTGATTGAGCGACACCAGGTAGGTATGAAAGCCTGTGAGTCCCACCACAGACCACAGTGTGAAGAAGCAGACCACGACCTCCAGGACAGTGGGGGGCAGTTAAGGGAAACAGTCATTAAAAGCATTAGGATCTGGGAAAAGCAAAAACAAGTCCTACAGAACAGTGGATGTAGCTCAATTGGTCTGGACGCAAACGTTTCAGGAACATCCGCACATAACCCTAATCCTAACCTTCAAAATCACAATTAAACCCCAAACCAACAACCTGCTCTTGGCCGAATATCAAGACGGCTCTTTTTCCTGTGACAGGAATGTTAAATACTTCTGCTGGCTTAAAATCACCAGAGGAGATGTGGTCAAGGTCATGACTTTGGGACATGCATCTAGGTCACAAAAACTACAGTTTCTCCACCCCCCTCCTCTTTGGCTAAAGCACTAGTAACGACCCCCCCCTCCCCCTCCGCTATTTACAGAGCTTGGAACCAGACACAACATAGACAAAGTTTTCTGGTTTTTGTGCCAAATAGGAAAATCAATATAGCTGGAGAATAGAAGGGCCTTCTGGCAGGACAGCTTAAAGCATGCAAGGGAACAACACAGCCTCTTTCACGATCTGTCTCAAACCTGCAAGCACAGCAAAGCCCTCTAATAAAAGGGATTTATTACACATATCCATCTGTTAAAGGATATGTTCCAGGGGTGTCTTTGAGGGTGTTGACAAACCCAGAATCCACCGAGCCTGAAAAACAAGCAGAGTGCAATCATTTAGTGATGCAAGTGCACCATAGTAAAAGCATAGCAAAGTGTAATAAAGCATAGGCAATGCATGGTAAAACATTGTAAAGAATAGGGGGGTATGGTAAAGCATATTACTAAACATGGCACACAAGTGTAAACTATGGTAAATGCACAGCATAACCATGGGAAAACTGCAAAAATACTGTGCAAAAATACCATGGTCAACTTTAACAAGGGCAGGCAGGCAGGCACACCCACAGTTTCAATCCCAATCTATTCCTTCTCAAGAGACTGTGATGTCCAGCGATTCAGAGATATGCAGATTGGGGTTGCAGATTAATTGCAAGGAACATGTGTCTAAATTAAGAATACAGGCCATAAAATAATTAGCGTAAACTAAAAATAAATGTCTTGAATAACAGACAGACTCATACAGAGCCAAAAACGGTTTGATTCAGATGTGGATCAACACAGAAAGGTCTGGAGTACAATGGTGGAGCAACTCCTGGCTGCAGGACTTCTAAACACATGCACTGCTGAAGGAGCTGCTCTTATCAGCTGCTGTTGAGCTCGTCCATTTACTTCCCTTGGGTTCGATAGGTATCTATGGTGAACTGTGGTTTAGCTTTTCTTTATTTACCTGCAATGCAAATAAGTGGTTTCAAAGCACCTGCTTCCTGTTATAGCAGGCCTGGCGGTAGAGTGTACGCTGGGGGAGGGGGGGGGGGGCTGGCGGTAGGTGATCCAAGTCAAATAATTCACAAAGCTATATACAACCTCGGAAATCTTCCAGAAATAACGCATACTATAGTTTCACTTTTGTGTTCAGATTTACTTATTAATGATTTGGGATCTGAACCCCCTAAGGCCCCCCCTTGGCGTCAGCCCTGTGTTACAGTATATTTAATGCCACATGTGTTTTTTATTTTTTTTATTGAACTTTACATAAAAGAAAGGGCAAGGGAACTGAATTCAGACTCTGTTTTTTAGCACATCAGTCTGTAGTGCCTCTGCCCACAATGTATTTGCTTGCAGATTTATTCATGACACAGTCGTTAAAGGAGCCCTGTACTCACGCAGCACCACGTGGACGATGTCGAAGGTGAAGATGTAGATGGTGAGGAGGGACAGCGAGAGTGTGAACAGGTAGAAGTAGCGGTAGTTCCTCTTCCCAACGCAGTTTCCCACCCATGGGCAGTGGTGATCAAAACGCTCTGACAAACACAAAACTTTAAAAGTTAGTATGGGAGACATAAATGCATAATGATCTCATATGAGGATGCCACCCACCATATAAAGCAATGGAAAGAAATTGAAAAACAAATATCAATGAACAACATATGTCCAAAACTCCTTTTTTTAATGAAAGGGTTAAAAGGCACAACCAATGAACAGATGAGGAATGAGTCACTGGGGAAGTAAAACAATACTATAAAATGGCTGCATTTGTTGTAAATTTGATGACAAATGCAAAGTCACAATGACAATCTGGATTATCCAGGTTAGAAACAAAGAGGGCTGCTATTCAGCTTTTGGCCACAGGGGGAAACAAATCCCAGAGACAATGTACAACAACAGACTACCTAAAAAACTATTTTGGTTGCTTCAGAGGATTAGGAATGGTGTCACTCCAGATTGTGACAGCTGACTACAATACATGCACAGCAGCAGTAGAAGAAACCGGTTCTCCGGGTTCCAGGCCCGTGACGGAGGCGGGCCGGCTCTGAAAGCCACGACTCACCGACACAGTTATCACAGATCCCGCAGTGGGAGGCGCGGGGCGGACGGAAGATCTTGCAGGTGTAGCAGTACTTGAGCTTCACAATCTGGTTATTGATTTGAACGTTTCTGATCCGGGGAGGCGGGCGCTGGCCAGCTGGGACGTTCCCATTGGCTGCTTCTGTAAGAAAGACACACAAACAAAACACGGTTCAGCCAACAGGAAGACATCTGCTCTGGTAAAATGGTTTGTTTGTTTTACATGAGTATTAAATGTGTACCATTTTCACGTCAATGTTACAAATTTCATAAGGAATGGAAATATTATCAGTGTGTTTTCTTTTAGGAAAACTTAAAAGTGGTACCGAAGATGCATTCATGATGCATTTCACCACTTCAAGTTGGGCCTCTCCAGTCACATTTGATTGCTAAATATTTGAATGATTAGAAGGAAAAATAACTTTCCCAACAGGTGTTTCACAACCATGTCTTAACACAGAAATTCCAGGAAGTCTTTTAACTTTAGCTGCACTCTGTACTCACAGGGCTTCAGGGATGGGCCGGACTCATAATAACACAAGCATGCTTTACATTCTGCTAATCCATAGGTACAATTTGATTAGCAGTTACGTCACTGCAGACATTCATGCAAAACTATAACACTGTCACCTTGAATGACTCAAATTATTGTTTGCCCAAGCTCTGCTGTCGGTAGAACTGAACACATGACATATTTACCAGGCAAGTACTGTTCAGTGTTATGACCACCATAGATAACCACCACAACCATCAAATGTACTTCTCATTTCACACAAAGGTAAACAGTAGACATATTAGAGTAGGCTCTCAAAATGTAGTCTAACCCTGTTGGGGTGGGGTTCATAATAGGAACTGCTATGGGGTTCAGGTTAGGGATTGTAATTATCTGCTCTGAACCCCAAGCCATAGGGTTATATTTCCATGTGAAAACGTAACACACACACACACACACACACACACACACTATATATATATATATATATATATATATATATATATATATATATATATATATATATATATATATATATACACACACATACATATATATACATATATATATACACACACACACATATATATATATATACACACATATATATATATACACACATACATATATATATATATATATATATATATATATATATATATATATATATATATATATATAAAATTAGACTCACACAATAATAATAATTGATGGGCATGTATTTCTCCATCAGAATGTACTACATACACAGCCAGTCATCTGTTCTCAGTATAAACACTGCTATTATTCTGGGTGGTAAGCAGGACATTAAGCACAGTAGAATGGAGCAGCAGCAATAGCAGGAGAAAACACTGTTTTCAGCACAGGCTGTTCCCTGTGCCCTTGCAGCCCATCCAGGAAGCTTGTTTGGACATTCCATCCCCGCCCCACTGCCCGTCGCCATAGCAACCGTCAGTCAGGCCTGTGTCTACTTCCTCCTGCTCAGTAAGCAGCTACCCCAAGTATGAACAACTAAAACAGCTCAATTCACTCTTTCCTTAAGATTGTAGTTTGTTTTTAGGGTTATTTAAAACAAGGACGTAGGTAGAAGAACACAGTTTACTGGACAACAACAACATTCCTGGATAACAAGGAATATCCTTTTTTTATTTCCTAAATGGCATCTTGTTCTGAAAAGTTAAAGCTCACGATATCACAACAGCACTACAAATAAACAGTGCTCTTGGGAAGATATACTCCAAAAGAACCAAGTGTTACACTTGGGAATCCAATGTTCCTGCAGAGGGGGGTTATCTTACTCAAATTCATGACACACTCTAGCAAGAAGTCAAAACGAGCTCACAACCAGCTCCCTCGGAATGAAATCAAAACAGCATCACTCCATCCTGTTTGTCGTTATCATTCAGCGGAATGCAATGAAATGGTTTGCATCACCCGCCTGCTAGAGGCACAGTGCACAAGAGAAAACCTGCACAAGCCGTTTCCCCACTTGCATTCTGCATTTCCTTCATGCTGTGGCTCTCAGTGGGGGACACTTGAAGGGTACTCTGTATTTACACTTCATTCGCGGGCTGCACACCACATACAAACAGAGGCCCAAGCCAGCAGTCATCTCAGCAGTGCTCTTGTTAGAGATTGCAGAAACAATGGTTCAGTGCGCAGCAATAGGGAGCTTTCAGGACAACGACTTGAAGCCTTGCACAAGTGAACACCCCTAAAATAAGGACTGAAGACATAATTAAAATCTCTTGCTATAAACACACTACGTGACTAACCCCCCTGTGTTTTTGCTGATCAGCAAGTCAGCAACCTGTAAATGATCAACTCCTAAAACAGACCCTTGGCCTATTGTACACAGCTTCCCAGAGGAGATGGGCCCCAGCTGCACAACCCATGGAGATGGTGTGATTCTGTGGAGCGTTACCTGTGCATTACCTGTACCTGCCAATCTGTTTCCTCTTGTTGCCATCCATGAAGAAGTGCACACATTATATTGCGAGGGAGTCGACAACAGCAGCTCCCACTAGCTCAGTGTAAATGAAACTGCATCAGATGAACCCGCCCTCCTCGGAGGACTTGCTTACCGATCTCCATCTCGATGAAGGTGGCCTCATCGGGCAAGGCTCTGGGCAGCACCCCCGGGTCACTGAAGCTGGTGCGCAGCAGCGTTGCCATGACAAAGAAGAACAGGACGATGGCAAAGACGGGGATGGCAGGGGACAGGTGAACTGCCAGGTATGGACACCTGAAAACAGGAGAGAGAGAGAGAGAGAGAGAAACAGCTTGAAACCAGCCCATGCAATACACAGGAGAACACCATCAACACTCCTCATTTGCACTGTAACATTAGTGTATATTCATACTCAACTTAATTAGGGAATTCACTTTCCTTAGAGACACTGAATTAAGCAACACTAACACCTTCGTATCCTGCTAGTTCAAAGCCAGTATTTAAACAATCTACTTGTTATACACAACCCAATACAGCACCTTTAATTTTGATTTGAAAAGTACTGCTCCACCTTAACAATAAAAAAAAAAATGCCTTTTTGCTCTGCTGAAATCAGATCCTTCAATGTTAATTGCATAGCAGCAGCAAGTACTGGCAGAGCAGGCGATTCTCTAGCTAGAAGCGGCAGACAGATGGTGCCTTTGCAGGTTGCTTGGACCGGTCCCAGTCACCCACTGCATGCCAGACGGGTAGCCGTCATGCCAATCAGCATTGCGCAGGGGCAAAGCTGCCCCCTGCACGGGTGACACCCACTGTTCCTGGAAACACAACAAGAGCCCACTAGGCTTCCCAACTGGAGGAAAGGAAACAGAATATAAAAGGATACAGGTGCAGCTCCCCTCTGAATGTACCTACTGAAATGGAGGGGGGGGGGGGGGGGGGGAGGGTCAAACCAATTCCATATTATCCACAGTATCATTTCTCCCTGATTAAAAGGGACCTCGATTTGTTATAATTTTTTTTTTTCAAGGATGGAAATAATACTCCAATTGCATTGCAGTTTCATCCATTCCAGGTTTTAACATGAGCTTGATTAGCCACAGTGTATAGATAACAAGCGCAGGCGTATCTTATTAAACTCGTAGTTTCAGTCCATCAGTTTTTATAGGTTCTTAATATTGTTGTGAAAATGTATTTTGCCAATATTTGTCATCCGGATGTTTTGTAGAGCGTTTACATTTACAGAATGGGTTTGACAGACACCCTGTGAAACAGAAATCACATTCCACATGCATGCAAACCAGACACAAGAAAACAGCCAGGACAAATGCCTAAAATATCCTTGACTGTGGCCTTCAGACGAATCCCTGTCTGTGTCAGAGCTTCGGTTTTGGCTCTCGTCCAGCTCACCCTGGATCCTGGCAGCGAAGAAAAACTCGTTGCAGGAAAAAAAAAAAATGCTGAACTAAAGGATTTCAGCATCACTGCTTCTGAAAGGGAAGGTAAAGTACAGGCCTTGCTTTTTCAGGTAATTCCAGTTACCACACTGACGGTAAATGAGTTACAAAGCCCAGCGCTTCCCAGAAACCCCAGTGAGGCTGGGCAACTTGTTGAGTTAAGTGCTGCAGAATGCTGCTGGACAAGTCCGGCAACCGTGTGCAGCTATTAGTGCAAGGGCTCGATGGTGCTCAAAAGCATGCTGTTTTCATCTTCAATAAAATCGATTCTGATCATACTGTACATTACTGACAAGGAAAATAATAATAATAATAATAATAATAATAATAATAATAATAATATTAATAATAATAATAAGGTTTTAGTCTAGGGATCTCCATTCCTCTATATAGTGTTCTCAGGGCACTGTGCATACCTGGATCTAGTGTTGGGATGACTTTCACTTTCAAATATTACATATTTATAGTATTACATTTGTGGACATACGTGTAAAAAAGACGAGCCATGCTCTTTACCCGATTCAGAAAGACGGGACAGTGTAAAACTCTGCAACATTCTTTCAAACACATGAAATGTTCTGTTTGAGCGATTGCTTGTTCGAGACCACTGTGCCACACCGCTTACAGCTTCTCCTGTGTGCTGTTTTCATAATGCCCACTACAGTAAACATTCTGATAGCAAGTGCGATCACTTCTGACACTTCCACCTTATCTTTCTTAATAAGAGCATTATCCATTACTGTTAAGTTATGTTTAAAGTGTGCGTTTGGCCTGTCGTTCTACAGCTATGCCCATTTTTGTTTAGAAATTCAGGAGAAAAAATAGACTTGTTTTCACAACAGATGACCCTAAACAAAATGCGTGCCGTGGTAGTTAATACATAACCTTGCTTCTAAAACTCGTTTCACCTCTCTCTCACAGTGGTTCATTTTAATAGGAGTGCCAACAGTGGTTTCTGTTTGGGCTGAATCGGACAGGTGCAGGAGCACACGGCAGCTTTGCACAAGAGTGTAAGAAAGGCTTCTTCAAGTGAAATTCAACTGCCCTTCCAATATGCATCTTAGTTTAAATATTCGAGCACAGAATTTGTAATAAAGTCCCAGATTATTCTTACAGGTTTTAATGACTGAATTTGCATTAAATATATTATTTTGTATCTGCTTAATAACCCACTATTTGGGTTTTTTAAATCTTGATTTAATCCGAATTCCACCTTGTTCAGGTTTGCTCAAAGACTGCCCCCAAAAAGGTCAAACATGCCGATTAAACAGGGCAGAAATTATTGAAAACAGAAACAGTCATACATGATGATCAAGGACACAAATAACTGGATAATAAACACTTTTTCACCCATGTTTTTTCACCCATGAAGTAGTTAATGCAATGTCAATTAGGTACTGTATTAGGCATTTTATGGTAACGGTCGCCCTTGTGTGTAATAAAATAATGCCCCCATCGCCCCAGGACACTGTTATAAAGGCGATGCTTCCCTAAAAGGCACTTCTACCCTGTAAACTTCATCAGCAGGTCGTTTCTGAGCTGGTCTGCAGCCTTTGTGAGGGTTCTATTAATGTTGCTATGGTTACATTTTTGTAACAGGCACAGGGCTATTTACCTGGATAAGGCCGAGAGGTACAGCACCATTCAATGCTGCTCAACCACCGACTGTAGGTGTGTGATCACAGGGATTAGCAGACAATAGAGATCCTAAAAAAAGCCTTTATGAATTGGGAGTCATTTAACCACAGCCAACCAAAATAACAGAAAGCAGTTGGGAATGTAAACGACTGCTGAAATGGTAAGAGTGCTACCTGTTTATTACATTGCAGGGAGCTGCAGTGAAGAGACTATCTGTATTCCATCTTATATAGAATGCAAATGGCACATGGGGCTCATGGGAGCCATGAATCTGCATTTTAAACGTATAACAAGGAAGCACTGTAGTACTGCAGTCGAGGCAAAAATAAACGGTTGGCACTACAGCTTCCTTAAGAGTCGCTCTGCATCAGCCAACTGAACGGCTTCCCTTCCTGCCTGCTTGGCAGCCTCATCTGTCTCACCATGCAAGGAGACAGATTCAGGCCAGAGAATTATTACAGAGGGGCTGGGCAGTCACATTGGCGTTTCTTGTAGGAGCTGTCAGCAGGGGTGGAGAGCCAGGGAGGGCAGGAGCCACAAGAGACCTGACTGTTTCTGTGCGTCAGACAGAATATACAGCTAGAGCAGCCGAGCAATGCTGTGACTCAGCCGGTAATAAACAAGACCCATCGCTGCTGAGCGCGAGACACAAAACTAATGAATGAATTAGCATTCCGTCAGGGGTAGAGGAAAGCAGAACACAAGCAATTCAAGCACGTTTTGTGGAAATCATCATAGTAAATAATGGAATGCCAGTGGCTGCCACAGTTGCAATAAAGCGACATGATTCATTACAGTGCTAAATGAGTTGATGTGGATCAGTTCCATATTGCATAAATTCAACCAACAAAAATGACAACGTTGGTCTAGCATAGGAGGCTGTGGGGTCCATCTGTAGCCAAGTCTAAGTTTCTTTCCGTCTTTTTTTTTATATAAACAAAAATTGGCAAATTGCTAGTGCAAACAAAGCTTAATTACTTCAAATCTGCTGCTTATTAAAATCGCTGCTCTAAACAGCTGCGGCCGGTTTGTGCTGAGAACACCAGTTTTACAAATCTGCATGCAGCACATGCTGTCCTTTGGCAGTGCACAGTTGGATTTAAACAGCAACATGTTCAAGTTTGGAAACTAGTAACTAGCAAAAAGAGCTGTGCCATAAATTGAATCCAATACAGGTGCCATACTTACCTACTAAACTTAACTCATTCATAGTGTGTGAAAACTAAACAGGCAAGTACCAGATTTAAAAGACTTCTCTGATAGACAATATTTAATTTCTTGTCTGTTAGTCACTATGCAACTGATATAATAGCCAGTCATGTGAATATTCTACCCAGTACACTGAAGGATAAACAGGAGTAAATATATATTTATATTTTTTAAACAAGTAAAAACTATTTGAATCGAAATTATTCGGATTCCAGAAATCAAGGCATTACTCTTGTATTACAGTTGCGGACTTGGTGCGCAAGGTGCAATAAAAGTGTGTGTTTAATAAATACTTTGTACAGTAATTGAGTGATCCTTCAATTCGGTGTGCAATGGACTTGGTACTAGATGGCACTATGCAGATCTTAGACCGTCGCCTCACTTCCAGTGCTCAGGGCTGTTTGATTTTGAATTGGTAGTGGACAGGATTTCTACTGGCTTGCATGAAATTAGTTTAGACTAAAGAGCTTTAGTGCACTTTCATATGCAGAGGAAAACAAGACGTGCAAACCTCAATGCGTTCTGATGCACACAGATTGAAAAGACAGCTTGTGTGTGGGATTTTCATGCATAAGGTTTTACTTGCTTCGGTCAGAAAAGCGTATCCTGATGTGTTTTTATATGTAATCACTGTTCTTCCACCCTGCTGCCCTCTGACTGCAGGGTTAGATAACCAGGTCCCATCTCCCCTCATCTCAAAACAGGTAATATTGAAAAGAGTGACAGATCGAGCATTCCTGTCCCCGGTGCTGCTGGCTCTCCTGCACCCTGCTGACCCTAATCTAATAGAACGGTGCTGACACACACAAAGACACGCTCTGCTTGCAGATTACCGCAACCCGATTTAAAAATCATTTCCTCGGGGAGACAGGGTGACACACTGCCCTTCGCCGTGCAACTTCCAGGACTCGGCTGCTTCTCTGTTAACCGCTTCGCTGCTAGGGAAGTGCGAAACAAAGGATGAGTTCATTGAAGAAACAGTTCAAAACCTTCAAAAGCAGCCAGAGAGGGTAAGAACCTGTGATCATACGACACAGGCTGAAAGAAGCCAGTATGAAAGGGTACCGAGGCCCCATCTCTCGAGCAATCCTTACAAAAAAAAGATATAAATGTTAGATAAGCTAATTGCATTTGTAGAGAGAATGTGGAGTGAATAGGAAAACTCCAATTGCAACCACCCTCTAAGAAAACATGTTGGCAGCTACATGTAGTTTCTGAACCGTACTGGAGAAGGTATAAATCACACACCTATGCCAAAGTAAAGACTAGAAGCCTCTATTCATATTTTTATTGTTTCCATTTGGTGCTGCTTTTTAATGTTATGCTCTCGAGCCTTACGGAAGTTCATCTGCAAATCTCAGATCAGCAGATCCCTTCACAATCCCAATTTGTTTATTCCAAACACGGCTGCCAGTTGGGACTTCATGCAAATCAGCTCAATTAGAGGTGCATAAAGAGGGACCTCAATGTGGTTTTACCCTCCTAGATGACAAACTGCACTTCAGTCATCTAGCACTCATTTTAGAAGGTGTTAGTTGTTTAAAACAGCCAAGGCTTTCACACAGATAGAGACTGGACCGTGTAAACCAGATTAAAGCAATTTACAACAAGGCATGAGTTAAATCACCAAGCCAATCTTAACACTGCTTGACATTCAAATAGAACGATTGCAAACATCATACAGAACGATTGCAAACATCATACAAACTCTCTCTCTGTTAGAAAGGGAATTCCACTGGTTTGAAGACATGGTCCAGTAAAGCACTGCTGACCGAAAAACCCGACAGCAGTGCGGCTCTTCACATTTACTGCGCAATCTACCAGAAAGCTGTCGTTACTGTACAAGTAGTCCCTGATTGGCCACTGAGTTAATGGACACGATGCATCAACTGCACTGGAGCCACAAAGGACAGCTTTCCGAGGGGCAGGACTGAGGCAATTAGACAGAGCCCCAAGGTAAATCCTGCTACAGCTGCAAGGGACTTCAGTCTCTACTGATGTCAGCGCGGCAGCTTCCAAGAGCACTAATTAAACTCATCCCCAAAACAACAATGAATTCTTTGATCACCAGCCCCTGTGAGCCTGTTAGCGCTGTGTTCCACATAGAGAGGATTCTAATGCACTGTACCCTGGGCTATGAGCCCGAATGAAGGGACTGGCTGATACTACCTTTGTCCCCAGAGTCTCCTACACTGGGGCTCTCCATTTGTTCCAGTAAAGGAGGCAGATTTGCTGTTTCTAATACACAAAACATATACCCAACTTTCCAGGCACGGAAATAAGACTCCTATTGCATATTAGTTTCACCCATTTGAGGTTTTATTACAAACTTGATTTGTCACAGTTTATAGATAGCAAGTTCAGGTGTGCATTACTAAACCCATACTGAAACCAGGAGCGACTCAAACTGCTAAGCAATGGCAGTCTTATTTCCATCCCTGCTGTCGCCTGGTAGCCAATGAACTCATATAGTACCTCCATATCCATGACCTTTGACCCATCTGGTCTTACATTATCCTGCTGAAAAGCAATTAATCAACATAGCACTAAATCTGCTTGAAATGTGTTTATACCCACAGCAGAGCCCTGCAGAATGCTTTACAAAACCCTCATTTTAGACAAAAGTGCTAAACTCTCCACCCCCTGCTGTTTGAATTGTATGTAAATGCCTAGGGGAAGTGGAGTGACATATCACAAAGGGTGTATACCACAGACACGTTATCAATTCCTTACGGTGAAACGAAATTAAAACGCACTGACGAACAAGAAACGCGGTATAAACTAGACTTATAAACAAATGCAATGCCAAATCTGGCAAAGCTAAATCTGGCTTCAATGGGAACTTCATGAATAGATGGAAAAGGGTGATTATACAGCGTTTTCCAGATAGGTAGTATTTTGTTTTTTGTTTTGACAAAACTGTTGCACAACGTCATAAACTGTGGCGTCACAGGGTGGATTATATTATGAGTTCGCAACAGCAACGTCATACATACCGCATGTACAGTAGCTATGCTAAAGATATAAAAAATACATGCATTACCATAGACAAAGAAAGAGATCAATCAGTACCTGCCATACATCAAATTAGCGTTGCCAGGGGTGACGCCCCTCACCACACAAGGCTATCACGATTTTTTTTTTAATTAAGTATTAAATACAGTGGCTTACTTGAATAATATTCGATTCTACTTACTCGAATGCGAAGAACAGCGCGCAGGTCCCGACGATGAGAAACAAGGTTAGATAAAACACGCCTTTCTGCCGTGCCATCATGACCCTCCCGTCACAGCAAAATGTGTTTTTCCCAGGGAGCTTTTCCCATTTTCGTAACACCTTCTTAGATACCATTATGGCTGACATTTTCTTGCCTTTGTGTGAACTGTTTGTTTCTTTTTCCCCTTTTTTTTTAATAAAGTATTTTAAATGTATTTGAGTCACGTCAAATGTTCCTTTAATTTTTTTACCACGACTGTACTGTGCTTGTCCCAACGCCAGGGTTTCACATTCCACTTGTCTGTCACCTTAACAGCCAAATCATATATTGTTTTTTCATATTTAAACAAACAAACAAACAATAATCCTTCTGCAATGTCTTCTTTAAATATACAGATATATATATATATTTCCTTCCACTGGAGCACTGCTGGTAAATAGATTATTCACGCTGCTCTGGTCTTTCACAATCCTTGGCTTTATGGTTGCATATTGGTTTTTTTTACCCTTTAGGATATTTTAGTTGTTACTTAAAATACATGCATCTGTATCTTTTAAATCAGGTTTAATCCTGTGGTAAATGTTTCGATATATTTTCGAAATTCCACCATTTAATTCGGATCATATCATTTAAGAGACACGTTTATTCATAGAAATCCATTTTTTCCAACCCGAGTGGTCTTTTGTTTTTTCCACAATCCACACTTGCTGTACACATCCCCTTATTAAAATCTCGATAACATCCAGTCCTTGCGCAGCAAATTCAGATTTTTCACCACCTATTCAGAAAAAAAACCACACACAATTCTTCTGTCTTCACACGAAGGTCCTCGGGAATGCATTCAGTTCGTTTTATTGCAATTGATTTTTTCTCATGCCGACGCGTCTTCCTTTCACCTTTCTCAATCGCGGGGATGAAGATATATGCGTGTTTCTTTTTTTTTTAATTTTGTAATGGTCCTCTTGTTTGAGGTGTGACTGTCGTGCTAAAGTGAGGATGATTTCTGGACACGGCGAGCGTTAACCTTATTTATTTCCCCACTCTTCCTTGTGACTCTCCCCGCAAGCTCCGTGAGTGTGCTTCATCAATGGCAAGAAAACACGCCTAGTAGGAGTCAAAGAGCCCTTCTTTAAAGGCGCAGCACACCCTGCAATCACTGCACTGAAAATAAACGACAGCAATGAACAAAAGACATGGTTAACATTTCTATAAACTCTTATCACAAGGGACATGGGCAACACACGCCATACAAAACAACAGCAACGATACCAATAACAATACTACTAATAACAATAACAATAAGAAATCTGTAGTATTGTATTGTTATATAATACTGTAAAACAATATATAACACCTATTCATGTACATGTAAATATTGAACAGGGTAAAATAAATAAATAAATCATATATCTGTGTGTGTGTGTGTGTGTGTGTGTGTGTGTGTGTGTGTGTGTAATTATTTTATAAAGAATTGTAGAAATATAATTTAAAAGATTAGAAAGCAGAAAAACACTAATAATATATATATATATATATATATATATATATATATATATATATATATATATATATATATATATTGTATATATAGATATACCCGAATCTTACAGTATGTAGTTTTAGCGCTCCCTGCCACAACGCCTGTGGTTTATATTATTCTCAATTTGCACATTACTCTAGGCAGAAGTATAGAGTGAGTCTGTAATAATGCTCTGTAACCCCCCCTTGGCAATATTCTATTTAGGCCTCATGGGCTGTGGGGAAAGTACCACAGACATCTGATTAATATCTAAACCATCGCCTGCCTCTAAGATTTACACTGGAGGAAAAAAAAGCAGATATTCTCCCCTTCACCCCCAGCGGAAACACTGAGAAATGACTCACAAACCAGCAGAGACCTGGCTACTATGCATTTCCATAAGGGATCGTATCTATTTAAATCTGCTGTGGACGGCCTCGGCTTATTTATGGCTTGTCAGAGCTTGCCAAGGTTCGACCATAAAACTGCAGGTTCATTATTTCTGTGCTATAGCACCCCTGTCAGACATGCAGTCAGTCAAGCTGCTCATACTATCAAAAGGAAAATACAGGGCGATTATCAAGGTGGTCATTCAACTAATGCTGCTGTGGAGAAAACCCATTCCTAACCTGGTTACTAACAGCGCCTGTCATCAAGTGTTGCACATTTGATCTCAGCAGTTAGCGGCACTATCACAGCCCCCTATCTGATCAGGGATGGGAGCTCCGAGAATCTTGTGTTGCCCACCTTCACCTGCTAAGTTTCTGATCACCCTGCATGGACGTGCATACTGTACTGTATATGTTTGTATCGTTGTTAGGTTTCCCATGCACGTTTTACCAGACTGTATCATGTCTGCTCCATCCTGTTCTATACCCCGCTGCTGTTTATCGCCTACTTCATTACATTCTGTTACGTGCTTACATGCATCATGAATATACCACAGTAAAGTTTTACAAGGGTCACATATTTTTATTAGGCCTAGCGTTTCTTAAAATAACCTTTACCATCGTAAATTTATATTGTACTCACTTACAATATATATTTTTTCTTTAAACAGTCCATAATACCATAAACAATTTCCCTAACTGTGCTATAGTCTTATACCAAGTGGGATTCTGCCCAATTATATAAAATATTGTGCAATTTAAAAATGCATAAATAAACAATACCACTCTTCAGGTGTCTGTCTTTCTTGTGCACATGCATGTGTATCTGATCATTTTAACTGTTTCCAAGGTGACATTTCCATCTGCATGTATGTCTGTGTGTCCCTCTGTGATGTCGTGATACTGTCCTTTTCCTTTTCTGTGAGGTTAGAGGTCGAGGAAAGGCAACAGGGGCAAGGAAAGGGTATCAAGTTATTTCTGAATCAGAAGCTGTGTTTAAAACCCATGGGACACAAGACCTACAAATAGTGAAAACAAAATGGCAATATACTACCCTGTAGCAACCCCGCAGACCTTGTGGTGAGGTGTGGAGCTGAATGAGTTACTATTAACAAAGGAAGATCATTTAAATATAGCTATCAATTATTAAGCTATTTTGTAATAGTTAATATGGCCTTAGATTTCTCCTTTAAGGATAAGATAACAGAGCTAATATAGTTAGGGTGTATATCAATCCCCAGTTGTGGGTTAGGTAAAAAGATGACCATCAAAAGAAATCTTCCCTGAGGAAGACTGTGCTAAATGATACTGATCCCTCCAACACAGCCCCTCAGTCTTTCTTGGATTTATTTTTAGCCAATTTGCACTCACCCATGAATTAATCTCACTAAGACACTGTGACAGCTTGGAGACCACCATCTGCTTTAAAAGAAAAATGGGTAGCGTATCAGTGATTATACCTGCTAATGATCGTCCCAAGAGATAGCATGTTCGCGCTGAAGAGCAAGGGAGCGAGGACAGAGCCCTGCAGAACCTCATACTGCCCATCGCCGGGTTCGGAGGTGCATTGGCCCAGTGAAATCAAACGTGTTTGCATGAGTGTTTGGTGGCTACCTGTAATCAAGCTGAGCGTGTATTTCTCCTCGCTCCCTCTTTGCTGTGTCAGGGTGGCGGGTCTGTCATACAGAGGCAAGAGAAAGTACATTCTCATCCTGATTAGATGCAGCCATCGAACACTTAGAAATATATCATCAGTCATTCAAGCTAAATAAAAAGCAGAGATATTAACATACTTAATCTGTTTGTATAGAACCTGTTGTGGGTTAAACAATTTGAATGCTTTGTCATTGAGTGCAGATCTTCACTCTCAGTGAAATTAGAAGTGCAGATGCCACTAATAGGGTCCGATGGGGATGTCACTTATAATCAATATATACAGTAAGAGTCAAACCATTCCCAGACAGTGTCTGAAATGCCAACTTGGCACAGTCTCCATGAAGGAGATGACATACTTCCCTTTCTCCCAGTCACCATGGAGAGCAGCATGAACCGTGCCTTTAGAAAAGTGAAACCCTGACCATTATTACCAAATAAGCCTTCATATCAACCGAAACACACAGAGGTATTTGAAGCATCGGCCATTTGACGTGTGCTTTTTAAAATAAACCACTGAATTCAAGCTAAATGCTAATGTCTGAGAATGCGCTGCAGTGCTCTGCTGTTTATTATTTTTCTCACACTGGGGAGAAAGAGACAGGGATCTACGCAAGTTCATACTTTTCCAAGCAGCTATTGGCAGGGATTCAGCAGAGCAAACAGCGTTCCTGTTCTGGCTAAGTGGGTCTCATTGATTTAGACTTGGTTCTATCTTGAGCAGTGGGTGGGGGGAGCAGCAAAGTTTTAAACACATCACTGTAATTGATTTGTCCGGACCTTTTGTTTAATGTTATCCATTTGCAAGCAGATTCCGTAGAAGGCGGTTCAATGCATGCTGGATTAATTTGAGGATATTCTCATGGGGGTGTATGCAATTGATCTAAAGTGTGTCTGATCTCAGCACAACTGAAATCATTACACTGTCCAATGACAAATACCTCTCACAGTGCTAGTCACTTTCTTTGGTGTTAAGATCTGCCACTGTTAGATCAATTGAATAGCTACAGATTTTTCATTTACTCTCCAAAGGGGTGTAAAGTGCTGATACTTCCAGTTACCATTTAAACAAATGTTGTCATTTTCACTGACAAGGCACCATATGTAAATAGGACACATTCTCACAACTTGTTAACATCTCAGAATGCGTGACTGACAGTCTCTTTGGAATTAACAGCGTATTGCCTTTCAACTTCAATCACTTGATCAGCTGTATTGGAAAAAGAATGTTGCTGAAGCCCATGTAACACTATAAAACCTCCTGGTAATATTCTATAGCAACTTTTCAAACAGCTAGTCGTTGGGGACATTTTTAAGCCTCTCCGCTCCGCCTGCACTAGAAGACTGGCTGTACCTCCTCTACGCTCCCCTGCCTCCAGAGCCCGCTCCTTCTCCACCCTCGCCCCGCAGTGGTGGAACGACCTTCCTACGGATGTCAGGACTGCCCAGTCCCTGACCACCTTCCGGCGCCTCCTCAAGACACACCTCTTCAGAAAACACCTGGAAAACTCAACTCTTCCCTTCTGGTCTATATAGCACTCTGCCTTTAATGCACTTTAACTTATCTGCTCCCTATTTTACTGCACAATAATAATAATAATAATAATAATAATAATAATAATAATAATAATAATAATAATAATAATAACTCCAAATTGTGCATACAATGTACCTTTATCTATTCACATGGTGTAAATTAGTCAGAAATGACAGCCCTGTGAACGAGATGTTACATGAACTGTATTCAGTGATTCAAAAGTGTTCATTCCAATGGGGAGGTCTGTCCTTTGTGCTATACATGTTAGTTACCAAATGCCCTACAGGAATGGAAATAAAACTCCCAGTGCATAGCAGTCTGATCCATTCCTGAGCTTGTTACCTATACACTGTGGCTAATCAAGCTCATAACCTGGCATGGGTGAAACTGCTGTGCAGTAAGGAGTCTTACTTCCATCCCTGTCCTAGCATGTCAACAACACAATTAGAATCAGAGATCACACACCTTAAAGAGGATCAGACTGACCTGCTCCTTTTATTGCAGGCCCCTTTCATAAGAAATGCAGCTCTAAACAGAATCAAGTTCTTGAAATGCACAGCGATGATCAGATCAGGCTGTGTGGTGTTTTTGTATAGATTTTGAAAGCTGGTCATCCTATGCAAATGTTGAAAATCCGAGAGAAGGCTGAATGGATATTTTATTGTTCAGGTAATATTTACTCAGCACCAGCATGTCTGCACTGAGCGACAGCGTGCAATGAGACAGAAACGACTGCCACCTGGTGTCTAGCTGGTGTAGTTCTTCCATAACAATTCTCTATTTCTGTTGTATGGGTAACTAACTGTGTACAAAGTACTACTATCAATTGAAATATGACATCTGTAAATTATAACAATAACAAAAATCACTACACTCATGCCCTTCAGTTTAACTAAACACGACCATTCTGCGTTCAATTATATTTTCATTTACGTTTAATGTTTAACTTGATTTTTTTTTTTTCTTTTTTTTTTATCTTGGCTGGGAAATGTGAGTTATTTGCATATCAATTTGCATGCTATGACGTCCGTCAATGCTGACCACGGCAATTCGACAGCTATTCTTGTCAATAAAGTTTAGCTGTTGAAATAGGCACGGCATCTTTATTCTTCCGTAGAGGAAACAAAAAAGATTTACGTTGAAGACCAGAAAACAAATAGACCCGCTGTTCCGCGCTAGGGTAGAATGCTGCATGTCCAAAGGATATTTACTACTTAAAATCCTAACACCAAGACGCCGATTTACATTGGTTATCTGTGCTTCGTTTTAACAGTTAAATATGGCTGTGAGGTCTAAATGTTTTATATATTGATCTGTACAACATCCCAAAAACATATCATTTTTTCCTCTGCCTAGTTGATTTTGAAATGCGACGGGACGACAGTATTCCTGCAATAGCGACACAGCTGCGGTACGCACAGCTCTGCAGGTGAGGATTCAATACTGTGCCCAGCTTTTTAAACAGTCTATTTCGTACTACTTCTAAGCGTTGGAGCCTTTTGTTGTGAAAAACATTGAGTGAACCCGATACAGTATACACAGCAGAGGATGTAATTATGTACCAGGAGTCAACAGCCGCTTTTAATTGTGGAGATGCGTATTTGAAATACCGTTATCTGCATGTGACAAATTAAAAACAGACACGATCTTCAGCGCAATAAAAAGGGACTGGTCATATCAGAATCACGCTTCAAGTCGTGCTGATTGGGGCTTGTGATCCTTTGGATAATGTATGATAACAGAGTGACTTGTCTTTTCCACACAGAAAGCATTTGGAAGAGAAGGGAATACTTGACACGAGGTTCCGGCTGCAGAAGCTGGCTGATGCCACAGTGGCATTGCCTGTTCTGTCTGCCAGAGTGCCAGAGTTAACCCTCGGGGTCCTGCAGCACAGTGTGGCTCCTGGGAGCACCTGCACCATTACACACATCCAGGTATAGTGGTACTAGGAACTTCATCCGGACGTAGGGATACTATAGCACTTTACCATTGGTATACAGCCTGTATTTTTCAGAACGTACAGGGTCATGTAGTATTGGTTATTTTGCAATGCTCTTGTGGAGAAGAGCAGAGCAGAGCAATGAAATATGGTGCCTGTGCGTGTGCCTGGAGCACTGGAGTTGACGCCTGTTATACAGTTAGTGTTGTTATTACTATTAACTATTTAATACATGCCACGTTTGCCTTTTGTCAGAAGACACCTAAAGTAAATACAGTTTAGCACTGTATATGCTGTTTCCATATTTGCACACTATTCATCCCCTGCTAGCAATCTGGACTGAGCTGAAACTGTGTAAGAAACCATTGGGGATTCCTGCTCTGATGATAGCATTGAGCTGCAGTGTAAATCATGACTCTGAGTGTTTCAGTGTTGTCTGACCTTATTTTGTTCTGTGTCAGAGCCCTGTTCCCTCAAAGAAGTCAAGCGTGAGATCGTCTCAGCAGCAGCTTGAGGAGGCTCTGCGGGGCTTGGTGGAGCGAGGAGGGGAGGTGTGGAGCGAGGAGCTGGGTCGTGACCTGCCCCAGAGCTGGAAACGACATGGAGATCTGGCCATTCTGGGAGAGGCCACCTTCAGGCAGCCAGTCTGGAAGATACTGGGTAAGCCGGCATGAGCAAATGTCCACAGGGACGGAAAGAGACTCCCATTGCACCACAGCCTAGCAGACACAACGCTCATCTGTTTTGGATTTTTCTTCAGAGCCTGAGTTATGGGAGGCAGTAGCGTCAACCCTGGGGGTGAAAAGGGTGGCTAGAATGGGGCGAGTCTCTACAGACGGATTCAGAACTCCCACCGTCACTCTGCTACGGGGGCAGGACGGCTGGGTGCAGCATGTGGACAATGGGATCAGGTACGAGAATGTCAGACATAGTATTGGGAAGAAAGAAAAAAAAAACTAGAGCATTCTCACAGACTCGTATTTTACCGTCTATATTTCAGGTACGAATTTGATGTGACAAAGTGCATGTTCTCATCGGGAAACATCACTGAGAAGCTGAGGATCGCCTCTTTTAACTGCAGCGGGGAGACAGTGGTCGATTTGTATGCAGGTATCTGTCCTTGCCGTTATATATCCTGATCCAAATATCTAAATATGTTAAAAGGTTTACAATATGGACGCCATGTAACAAAAATGCTTTTAAGTTGCACGGTGAGTGCTGTTTCCACAGGTATTGGGTACTTCACCCTGCCTTATCTGGTGCATGCTGGTGCTTCCTTTGTCCACGCTTGCGAGTGGAATCCCCATGCGGTCAATGCATTGCGGAGAAACCTGGAACTCAATGGAGCTGCCCAGCGCTGCCAGGTCCACCAAGGAGACAACCGGCAGGTAGGGGAGTCACAGCCTCTTACTACATCTGCACATTAGGGTCCTGTGGCATCGAAGGCTGTCTCTGGTGGGGTCAAAGTAAACCATTCTTAGGCTTTGGCTTCAACCACTCTGCACTAATGGATGGGTTTTGATGGGATTATCTTTCACCTCACATTGCAGCTGAAATAAATGAATACGGAAAGGATTGTTTGCAATACTTCCTGGGCAAATACCGTGCAGTATGGTTTAAAAACAACTTTGTAACCTTTAGTACGATTAAGAACAGAGCGTACTAACTAGTCCCTGTATTGGTTTTTCAGCTCTCCCTGTGTGATGTTGCTGACAGGGTGAATTTGGGATTGATCCCTAGTTCAGAGGAGGGCTGGCCCACAGCGTGCCGTCTATTAAAGCGTGAGACAGGCGGTGTCCTCCACATCCATCAGAACGTCTCCTCTCACCCGCAGAAACCTGACCCGGCGCTTCTCTTACAGAACCTTTGCCTCCAAGAGGTATGTGACCCCAGCAGCCCTGCAGGGAAGGCGGCATGTGACTCGGACACTGCAGACAGCAGGGAGTCTGCTCTGGGGCTGCACTGCAGAGACTCCATGAGGATAACTGTGAAAGCAGAATGGCAGGCATGGTCGAAGGCTGCAGCGTGCCGTATAGCTGCACTCCTCCTGGAGATCAAGGGACAGCCGTGGAGGACACACGTCCTACACATGGAGCATGTCAAGTCCTACGCACCCCACGTCGATCACATTGTGTTGGATTTGGAGTGCAGACCCACCTGAGTGGTGTGATGGGCACATGTTTATATACTTGTCTTGGAAACAAAGGTTAATAGCAATTGAAAATGTACTGGAACAAAATGTTCCTGCCCCAAACCCTCCCCTTACACAATAGCTTTTTACAGTACAATTGCATCAGTGTGACTGCATGCTATCAAGGGCTGTCATTATCGTGTATCTTTGAACATTTTGACATATTTAACTTCACAAAGTAGATGTTGTACAATGCTAAGGCCTCCTATCTCAAAGTAACAAGCCGGTATGAGAACGATACCTATAACTGGGCTAAGCTTGGTATTGTATTGTATGTAATATATATATATATATATATATATATATATATATATATATATATATATATATATATATATATATAAACTGTTTTTGTACCAGCCAAGATGCAGATATTACTGTTTCAATCATGCACTGCATGATAAATCCTGATATATTTTATTTGCTTGATGAATATATGTGCATTGTTTTCTCCATAGGTAAGTTGATTTTACAACAATAAACAGTTTCATAAAGCTTTTGTCTTTACTCAGTATCTTCTTTTAATATACTATGATTTGTTTTTTCAATGCAGTATTTCATTTCCCTGTTCTATCTATGAATACACGTGTCTACACTGTCACAAATGTGAGTGTAATATCATGTACTTCTAGATACCAACCCACTTACAAGAAAGAAAAAAAGGAATATTCTGACTGTGACAGGTTCAAAACAAACCTAGAGCTCTTATCAGAGCTGATTTGTTAACATGAGATTATACAATAAAAAGTGCCCTACACCTTCAAATGTATCGCTGTTAAAGAAAATACCTGTTTGGGATCTGATAGCTATGGAAAACGACCTGCCCAATTAGTAAATATTCTGTTAACAGCCGTGTCATTGTTGAATAGGCACTTTGGTCTTAGTGGATGAAAAAAAAAAAAATACAGACCTGGAACCCAGAACATCCTGTTTTACTGTAAAATCCATGTTCAGCCGCTCACTTATTTATGGCTGTTGACCGACTCTTGAGGGGTGAGGGGTGTGCTGATCCTCCGGCTCATACTTCTCACTGCCTTTAAGAAGTATTTATCGGCAGGTGTTAAAGAAATCCATTGTTCCCTTTTAGCATCATTAACATATTTTTAAGTTATTCAGCAGAGTTTGCCGCGTGCGGGAGACAGCAATTCAGAAATGTACAGAAAAGTAACTAAAACTAAATAGCATGTAAAGAAATACATAAACTGTTGATTCTTTGCCGCAGCGAACTTTAAAGTGATTAAAAATACGGACACCTTGACACTGGGTAGAGTATTTTAGGTAAGTGCTGAAGAATTGTTATTTTCAAGGTATACAGTGTAAACACACGTTGAATTTCTTCTGCAGGTGTAGCGCGGCTCCTTTAAAATAACTGAGGTGCTCCCGCGGGCATAACAAAAGAAGAAAAAAAAAAAAAAGTGACTTTCTTCCGGGATATGTCATTGCTTTCCATTGCTTAGTGAAGACTGTGGGAAGAAACTGAGAACTGGGACAGCGAATGCCAGGAGAGCGCTTGTTTGACCTGCTTTGAAGAAAGACGTAAGAACTGTTTATTTCAGTAGTTTTGTTGTTCTGTTCTAACAAGACGTTTTGTTTACTGTTTCCATACATTGTTGAGAGTGTGTTTTCTTAATTCTTTACCATGTGTTGATCTTGTGCGTCAACAGGATACAACATCTCAGTTTAAAGGGCTCTGTGTGGAACTGTGTCGCTAGGGGAAAGATTCAATTTAACAGCGTCAGATAACACCATTTCGGCGAAATCTTCAGTACAACGTTACTTTTGCCGCCCCTATGCACTTTTAATATACTGGTATAGTATATCAAGTTGTTTAAAGTTTGTTCAAGCTTATATTAAAATGTGGAGAGTTGTTAAATAGAGAAATTGTGCTTTTTCCACTGCCGTCATGTTTTCTATGCAGATTCTAATGTATGGGGACACTTACACCGCGGTTTAGGTGTAGTGTAAGTTTTAAAATTCAATATTCATTACATTTTTTCAAATGAAAATATTGTAATTGAAAACGGAAGGCACAACGCTAGAGTTCTTAAGTGGTGTTTAAACAGTAAAAGCACGTGTGTGTGTGTGTGTGTGTGTGTGTGTGTGTGTGTGTGTGTGTGACAGACCTGCAATAAGTGATCGATTGCTTTATGCATTAAGTGGCATAAGGGATCGATCTCTAACATTTTTACACAATGCTGACTGATTACTTATTGCACGCCGAAAGCACTTTTATTAAAGATCATTATTTATCAGAAAGTCATAAAGAAAATGCAAACCGGAGGTCCCCGGTTCAAATCCCACCTCAGCCACTGACTCATTGTGTGACCCTGAGCAAGTCACTTAACCTCCTTGTGCTCCGTCTTTCGGGTGAGACGTAATTGTAAGTGACTCTGCACCTGCTGCATAGTTCACACACCCTAGTCTCTGTAAGTCGCCTTGGATAAAGGCGTCTGCTAAATAATCAAATAATAACAGGATATAGATCGCAAATCTTCTATTGCACATAATACATCGTTTTCATATGTGTGTGTGTGTGTGTAAGTGCCATTTTAAATTCCGCCTGTAGAAATGTGACTTTCTGACGTAATGTATTGTACATAATTACTTAAATTGTCTGTCATCCTAGCCCCCTAGTTTTTTTAGCTTGTAAAATGCCGTGTCAAGTACACTATGCGCCTGGCTATTGAGTTCCTCACCCCTCTGCGCTGAGATTAACACAGATATCACAGGGGTTGGGTTAAAGAGGAGTCAGGCTTCAGTAAATCCTAGCAATGTGGAAGAACAAGACCCCTGTCATTGATTGCAGTGTCAGCCTTGTCTACTCTTTCAGGGTGCCTGTCTACATTCTAGCTCAAATGGAGCAACTTGTTTTGACCCTCTTACTTCAGTGGCTTCATCAATTCATTATTTAGTTGCTGAAAATCCCTTGAAAGCAGCTTATTTCTCTTTATTTATTTATTTATTTATTTATTTATTTATTTGACAGACGCCTTTATCCAAGGCAACTTACAGGTATTACAGTGCAGTGCAGGGTTGCAATGCAACGTTGCTATTTAAATACAGTATAGTTTACAGTAAATAATACTAACAGAATACCATATGAAACAGAATGCAACCATTTAGGATTACAACAAGTTATATGTACAACATAGTGGTGCAATAGTGCATTAGCTGAGGATCCAGTAACATGGTGCTGAGGTCAGGCAAGTCCAGTGATAGGAGAGGTAGATCAGGAGATCTACAAGTGCAGTCTAAACAGAGGGTCTTTCTCCAGTAGCTGGTCATCCTCATTTTACCTCCTTTTGACCCTTTCTAATCATGAGTAGCTCTTCTTCCATGCAAGTGACTCCTACTCTGGAGCACTCTCCCTCTCACCTGTGTACTAGCAACAGCTCCACAGAATGGATTCCCCTTGGGCTGCAATGAGCCCCCTGCTCTGCATACATTTCATTTCTGACATGCTTTTAGGAATCGCCTCACAAAGATATGCCACTGAACAAGTCTGCTGACAGTGCACTGCAAAACAGAAATATATATCTAAATACCGTACAAACCTCAAACCAAGAAAAATGTGCACAAACCTGCTAAATAAATAATAATAATATCTTTATTTTGTATATAGCGCCTTTCATAGTGGACCACCATCACAAAGCGCTTTACAGATGTAGGCTGTGAACTGTGCATGCAAAGTCACTTCCAATAGGACATTGATTTAACATCTCATCCGCAGCATGGAGCACAAGGAGGTTAAGTGACTTGCTCAGGGTCACACACAGTGAGTCAGTCAGTGGCAGATGTGGGATTTGAAGCGGTCTTTTCTGGTTACAAGCCCTGGACTTTAACCACTGGACCACACTGCCTCCTTTTAGGTTATTGGTTTTGATAAGGAGTCTTTTGAATTCTGTCATGCATTGCAGGCAGAACAGACACTGCAGGCAGAACAGAGTTAATAAATCTGTAATACAGTACATGGTTGCAGTACCAGGCTTTGTGTGACTTTGAATCCTATGGGTGACGTTACAAGGTTTTAAGGATTATTCTTATTAATCTTAATCTTATTTGTATTACAGGTTGCTATTATTATTATTATTATTATTATTATTATTATTATTATTATTATTATTATTATTATTATTAATATTATGGACATCAACAGAAGGCTCTGTCTCTGGTATGGGATCATTTTGAAAAACGTCTGCACAAAATACTGCCTCTTGAAACACAACATCAGTGTAGATTCCATGTTTGTAACAAATGATGCTGATCACATGTATAAGACATTAATTAAAAGATTATTATTTGTGATGTTAATTCCATCCAACTCATCCTGCTTAAGTATATTAATTATTTCCTGTAAAATAAAATGTAATAAAAAATAGTTAATTTCATTTCCATAAGATAAGAAAGAACAATGTAATAGTGATGTTGCAGTGAAGGCTAGGACTGATTTGTTTGTCCTTTGGGAGTTCAGCTTTAAGTAATCAGGGTGGTGCAGCAATTCTGCTGCCAGCCAGTCACACCCAACACACAACACACATCACATTGTGACAGCCCAGTGATTCTGTTTGAAGAGCTGGCGTGGAGCTTGTTCAGAGGCCAGTGCTAAGGGAATAGAGGTTTCAGCTTTCTAGTTCTGCGCATATTTATCACGAGATTCTATTCCATGTGCTGTGGGTCACGGTGACCTCCTTATTCTTCAGAGTGACACCTGTAAAGTAGCGTTCATGTATTGTTCAGCAGTTTCTTATTTTTTCTTTCTGGAATTGTAAAGGCAGATTGTTTGCTCGGGGGGCTGTGCAGTGAATGTGATCCTGCTAGTCAGACACTGCCTCACCAGTTCTTGTGTTTTGTTTGCAGTGCTTTGTGTGTTGGAACAGCTGAAGAAGAGCGAGAGGAACTGGAGGATGAGAAGCCGAGTAGCGCCTGACAGAGCACACAAACCGGACCAGTTCAAGGACTGGAAACCGCTATAAAAAAAAAACAAACTCAGAATTTCAAACCCCTCTGTTGGCTGTGCCCTGCCAGATCAGTCTTCCCCGGTGTTGTGCCTCATTTCCTGCGTGCTCAGAATGTTGCAGGACTCGGAGGTGATTGATGTGGAGTTCCTGACGGAGCAGGAGCAGATGCTGATCCTGCAAGTCCTGCAGCGCGATGAGGAGCTTCGCAAGGCTGAGGAGAAGCGAATCCGGTAAGTGCCTGAAATCTGCTCTCTGATTCCCCCACAGAACCACAGCTCCTAACCCAGAACACTGGGCTTCCAGTAATGCAATCCAGGGATGGAAAAAAAGACTCATATTGCATGGCAGTTTCACCCTTTCCAAGTTTTAATACCAGCTTGATTAGGCACAGTGTATTGGTAACAAGCTCAGGTGTGTCTTATTAAACTCCTAGTAAAACCAAATGGAAGTGCAATGGGAGTCTTATTTCCATCCTTGCAATCAAAGAGGGTCCAGAAACATTGACAGCTTGAGCTCCAGAGAGGCTAACGGTGACTAAAACAAACAGAGTGTTGCTCTTAATGTTCTGCCCGGATCCGTTCTCGGGCCCCCTCTCTCTGTTTTAGGAAGCTGAAGGCCGACTTGCTTGACATCCGGAGAAAGGGGGCCAAGCGCGGCAGTAAGAAGTACAGCAACCTCACCTGTGCCCGCTGCCAGCAGAAACTGGGCAGGCTGGGCAGCAACACCAGCCAGTGCCGCAGCTGCAATCACCAGGTGTGCCACAACTGCAGAGTCGTCTACCCAAACGGAGCCTGGAGATGCAGCGTCTGTGCCAAGGAAGCGTGAGTATCTCGCCATACACATAGACTCTGTGATACAGAACTAAAACTACTTAAATAAGAGTCCCTATCAGGGCAGCCTGGTTAAGATTGTGAATCCAACGCACCATTAGAGATGATGTCCAGTAGATAACAACCAATTCACTGCCACATTTGTTTCAATGTCTAGATGTACAGATGTTTTTCAGATATCCATTTTACTTCATTTTTCCCTTTTGATTATACCCCAAGGCGATGCTTTGTTTTTGTTTCCAGTTTTCAAGAGGTAACTTGCTACTCAGGGGCTCTCTTCCTGTCCGTATACAGAGTTGAAAGGTGTATGCAGTTTTGTAATCTAATACAGCATGCCACGCTTTCTGAAACATTGAGCGAACAAAATATAGTACATTTTACCAAAGACGGCATGTACCATCATAATTTTTCTGGGTTTGTTTTTTCTCCAGAGATCTGAAGAAGGCCACAGGAGATTGGTTTTATGACCAGCGGATCAATCGCTTCATCAATGCCCCCGGAAGTGAGCTTGTGCGAGCTTCGATTAGGAAGAAACCTCTAGGTGAGTACAAAAACAACAGCAGGTTCACTTTTAACACTCTCGTTTTTAATATTGTTACGATAGCTATGATTGAAAACATACGTCAGGCTTAATAACACGTCTAATTAACTTCTAAGCACGTTGAATTTCTCGGTACCTTTCCGATATGTGTTTTGGGTCACTCTGTTCACTCTAGAGCTAGATTTGAACCTAGACCTTTGAGAGAAAAAGACTGTTAGAGTGGATCTGCACTAAACGGCAACTTACCTCTCCCCTTTTTCAGCCAATAAGCGGCAGACAGCGGCTGAGGTGCTGATGCATAACACCCAGCTGACTGAGAGCAAGGCTCCCATCGCCAAACCCAGAGCGAGGACAGAGAAGGACAAGGGGTGAGCCAGAACCAAATCAACACCAACGCCTGCCTTTAACATTGTGTTTTCATTCATTTAAAAACAAAATGTTGCATTGATTTTTTGCATTTCTAATTGTTTTATTATGCTAAGCGCACCGCTGTTCAGATGTTGTAATTTGTGGATTCCTATGTATTTCAAGTTGGCAGACAGTACTAGCAATAGAAACACCCAATAGTGCTAAATGAAGACATTGAAGAGATTGAAAAAGACTTCCAGTGGAAATGTTTGTCGTTGAATTTCTTTAGCTTCTTTTAGTACAGGGGTGACCAAAGCTGGTCCTTCCAGACCTGGTCTTTATTCTAAATTGTTAAATTGAACCAATTAAACCTTCATCCAGACCTTAGTTAATGATTTAATTTTACGTGTTAAACCTGGAATGGAATGGCCCTCCAGGACCGTGACTGGACATCCCAGTTTTCGTGTTTCTTGGTGTTGTATTTCCCTACCTGTGTTTCAGCACCCAGTCCCAGGCTCCAGAGAAGCAGCGCAGTGACACAGAGTCTGTGGAGAAGGCCAGCCTGAGCAGCTTCAAGACTGAGTCCCGCCACGCCACCCCTGTCCTGGAGCGGTGAGGCAGAACGACACCACTCACAATCTCTTACTGTTCGGACAGCTTGAGAAAGATAAAGGGCTGACTCATTTTATTTTATGTTTGGATCTATTTATTTTTAGGAAGGATGCTGATGGGTCCAGCACTTTAGGGCCCACAGAGTCCACCCTAACTGTCCCCGTGCCATCCACAGAGGGCCCGACCTCCAAAGATGAACCGGTGAGGCAATGACAGGGAATCAGGGTCACCTAGTGGTTTGGGAGGTACTGGCCAAACCAATCTGTAATTCCTGGTATAAGGTCTTATTTCTGTTATTCATTTTTTTATTTTTAGCAAGGATGATTATGTGTTAAGAATTACAGACAGAACAAATGTTCTTGAAACAGTCAATCGGGATCTATAGACAATTGCATATTTTACAAAACTTCCTTTAATCTGTACTTTTTTTTTTTTTTTTTTAATCTGACCTGTTTTTTATGTCCTCCTAGTTTAGTTTACTGTTTTTCCACAAGGTGGCATCAGAAAGTCTCCTTTGTTTAACTCTGTGGCTTCTGCAATCCCAGGTGTGGACAGGTGAAATGTAGTGTTTTCTCTGCGGTTCTTTAGGAATCTTGTGTTAGGAGTCAGAGCGGAGGGTCTGCTTTTGACGACTGTGACACCTTGTTCAAGAAGAATCCCAGGAAAACATTGAGCCCCACTGGTAAAACAGATTCATGTATTTCATTTAGTTTGCTTTGTGCAGCCATCTCTTTGAACGGTGTAATAATATTTTTACAGTCTAGCATTTTAGATATTAGTCTAGATATTAGTGACTTGGCAGTGTAACACCTGCACCATTTACAAGGAAAGGTCTGTTTCCAAAGCTTTTTCAGATAAGCCCAGTAGGCCCAAGTCTGTGCTGGATTTGCGTGAGAATACACCTGAAACTGAAGATGGTTCCATGGGAGACAGGAGCAAATCGGTGCCCGGACTCAATGTGGAGCAGGTTGGTGTTGGGTGCATTCTGTAATAAAACTCTGGACTGGTGTGCAGGATGTTTCCATTAAGGAGACTTGGTGCTTAATTCTGTTTGGTATGTTTAATTTGCTGTTCCTTACTGCCCACTGTTGACACTTTCCATATCTTACTTTTTCAGGAGGAAGAGGATGAAGATATAGATGATCTTGTGCAATTCCACAGGAAGTCAGAGGTTCGCCACAGTCTTCGGAGTGGAGGGTCATCGGTAGGTTATGGGAAGAGAGTCCAGTGCCCGAAAGAACAGGCCTCACTGAGAATACAATGTCGAAACTTTGTTCTTTTTAAATATTAAATAATATAGATCTGTGATCTGTTATTATGGTGTTGCACCTCTATTTTCCTCGATTGTGATCAATGTTGGGACGTTTGGGAAACTGATCCCGGAGGCAGCACCCAGTAATGGAAGTAATTGTATTATAAAATAGTCAATGCGCTATATTAGCCACATGATCTGGACTTTAAGAATACAATGAAAATACAAGTTTAAAAGTAATTCCTGGAGTATCCAATCATCTTCACGTTGTCGTGATGGTTTTGCAGAGCACAATGGGCAGCATGATGAGTATCTACAGTGAGGCTGGGGATTACAGCAATGTGGAAGTTACTGGGGAAATTGTATTTTCACTGCGCTACGATCAAAGCGCCCAGGTCCTCTCTATCTTCATCAAGGAGTGCCACAACCTTGCGTATGGGGACGAAGCCAGGAAGCGCTCCCACCCGTGAGTCTGCCTTTCCCCTTACTTTATCGAGCCACTCGAGCAAACCGCTCGGGTTACCTGTTGATTTTTAGCAACGTAAAAGGCATTTGCAGCAACTGCTTTAGATGACATGGAAATATGGAAAGTGGTGAAAAATAGTAGAAAGCCTATGTAATGGTGTGGCAATGCGCCCCGCCCCTGTGTGCATTTATGTGTTGTATGTTACGTGCGTGTGTAAATGTTGGTGTATAGATTGGTACACGGGATATAAACGGGTCTGTGTTTTTAACGTGCTGGTTAAATGTAATATGTGAACACGGGGTTTCACGTAATGAATTCACGTGCTGGGATTCAAGTGAGTAATTAATTAGTAATTGAATCCCAGCACAACAGTATATATAGATGCACGTTTCTTGCACTAGTGGTTAGGTGTTCAGAGAGTGGAGAACGGGTGAGAGAGAAGGAGAGTTAAAAGCGTAATTATAAATATAATAAGTGTTTTGTTTGTACTCACCGTGTTTGTTTGTCTCCGTGCACCGTTTGTGTTTAGTGCGTTTTGTTTGTCTTTTTACTTTGGCGTATAGTGCCGTGTCCTGTGTTTTTGTTGTTTCAAACCTTTTATTTTCTGTCTGTTATTAAATGCTGAGCGAAACCATTCGCTCAGCTCCACCAAAACCCCAAGTCTCTGTTTATTTACTTCCTGCTTCTGGTCTGACGCCACCCACTCCGGCCGTCTTTGTGACACGTGGTGTCCTGCGTGGGATCGACAGCGCCTCCAGGACTCAGGCCAGAGCAGGAACCGCAGTTTGGATTTAAAAAAAAGAAAAAAAAAAAAAAAAAAAAAAAATGGCAGAAGACGCCATCAAAGTGCGGGACTGGATGCTGGAGAATGCTGGGCTGGAGGCCCAGTCTCTGCCCATAGTCGTCCAGGCCCTGTGGATGATGGACAGTGAGAGATGGGAGGCCTATCAGGAGGAACACACCCCAAACACCTTGGAGGAAGGTGTGGAGTTTGTCCTCAGCTACCTGGAGGCAACCATAAATGGAACAGCAGCCCAGGTAGCAGGACCACCAGCAGAGGAGTACCTGCTGTCCCCATCTCCACCAGCAGAGGGTGAGTACCTGCTGTCCCCATCTCCACCAGCAGAGGGTGAGTACCTGCTGTCCCCATCTCCACCAGCAGAGGGTGAGTACCTGCTGTCCCCATCTCTACCAGCAGAGGGTGAGTACCTGCTGTCCCCATCTCCACCAGCAGAGGGTGAATGCCTGCTGGTTTTGCCTCCACAGCCCAAATGGGAGGAGCCTGAGCATCCACAGCCCAAATGGGAGGAGCCCAAGCGGAAGGAGCCCGAATGTCCTACGCCTGAGTGGGAGGAGCCCGAACGTCCTACGCCTGAGTGGGGGGAGCCCGAACGTCCTACGCCTGAGTGGGGGGAGCCCGAACGTCCACAGCCCAACAGGGAGGAGTCGGGGCGTCCACAGCCCAACAGGGAGGAGTCGGGGCGTCCACAGCCCAACAGGGAGGAGTCGGGGCGTCCACAGCCCAACAGGGAGGAGTCGGGGCGTCCACAGCCCAAAGGGAGGCAAGTCGGGGCTTCCACAGCCCTGGGACCCAAGCCACCAGCAGAGGGAAAATGCCTGCTGGTTCAGCCCCAGGAGCCAGAAGGGGAGGAGTTACAGGCTCAACCCCCTGAAAATTTTTGGGGGGGAGAAGGGCAGGATGCTGGTGTCCCCCAGCAGCCTCTCGCTATGCTGCTGAAGGCAGCACGGCGTGCACATGCCCAGCCGCCACAGCAGAGGGAGCCAGCACCGCCAGGAGCAGAGGAGCTGGAGCTGCCTCTACCTCCGCCACCTCCAGGAGCAGAGGAGCAGGAGCTGCCTCTGCCTCCACCACCTCCAGGAGCAGAGGAGCAGGAGCTGCCTCTGCCTCCGCCACCACCACCGCAAGGAGCAGAGGAGCAGGAGCTGCCTCTGCCTCCGCCACCACCACCGCAAGGAGCAGAGGAGCAGGAGCTGCCTCTGCCTCCACCACCGCCAGGAGCAGAGGAGCTGGAGCTGCCTCTGCCTCCGCCACCGCCAGGAGCAGAGGAGCTGGAGCTGCCTCTGCCTCCGCCACCGCCCGGAGCAGAGGAGCTGGAGCTGCCTCTGCCTCCACCACCGCCAGGAGCAGAGGAGCTGGAGCTGCCTCTGCCTCCGCCACCGCCCGGAGCAGAGGAGCAGGAGCTGCCTCTGCTGCCCGTACCTCCGCAGGGAGTACGGTGGCCGGAGCCCCAGAAAGGGGAGCTGTCGGCCACAAAGAAGGGGGAGGAGGTCTGGAGACCACCAACCCCAGCAGCAGTTTCGCTGCCGGAGATCGTGGGGGAGGTCAGGAGACCTGCTCCCACTGCAGCAGTTTCGCTGCCGGAGATCGTGGGGGAGGTCCGGAGACCTGCTCCCACTGCAGCAGTTTCGCTGCCGGAGATCGTGGGGGAGGTCCGGAGACCTGCTCCCACTGCAGCTTCTTCGCTGCCGGCAGTACTGTGGTCGGAGCCCCACCAAAGGGAGCTACCGGCTACAAAGAAGGGGGACGAGGTCTGGAGACCACTTTCCCCAGCAGCAGTTTCGCTGCAGGAGTTCTTGTGGCCGGAGCCCCACAGGAGGGAGCTGCCGGCTACGAAGAAGGGGGAGGTCGGGGGACCACCTGCCCCCGCAGCTTTTTCGCTGCAGGACGGGACCAACAGGCTGTCAGCCGTGCCACTACCGGCAGGGGTGCTGACAGCATGGCCAGCCATGGGCCCACTGAAGCCTCCCTTCCCAGCCCGAGACTTTGTCCTGGACTGCTGGATTTTTAAGGGGGGAGGTGGCCGTTGAGGCCATGTGTGCTGCGCACAAGGGGGGGTATATGTGGCAATGCGCCCCGCCCCTGTGTGCATTTATGTGTTGTATGTTACGTGCGTGTGTAAATGTTGGTGTATAGATTGGTACACGGGATATAAACGGGTCTGTGTTTTTAACGTGCTGGTTAAATGTAATATGTGAACACAGGGTTTCACGTAATGAATTCACGTGCTGGGATTCAAGTGAGTAATTAATTAGTAATTGAATCCCAGCACAACAGTATATATAGATGCACGTTTCTTGCACTAGTGGTTAGGTGTTCAGAGAGTGGAGAACGGGTGAGAGAGAAGGAGAGTTAAAAGCGTAATTATAAATATAATAAGTGTTTTGTTTGTACTCACCGTGTTTGTTTGTCTCCGTGCACCGTTTGTGTTTAGTGCGTTTTGTTTGTCTTTTTACTTTGGCGTATAGTGCCGTGTCCTGTGTTTTTGTTGTTTCAAACCTTTTATTTTCTGTCTGTTATTAAATGCTGAGCGCAATCACGCGCTCAGCTTTACCAAAACCCCATCTCTCTGTTTATTTATTTCCTCCATCTGGTCTGACGCCACCCACTCCGGCCGTTCCTGTCACAAATGGTCATTCCAAAAACAAAGCAGTTCTGTTTTGCGGTATTCGTTCTTAGATTAACTGTGCTTAAAGTCTTAACAGCTTCTCGCAGCTTCAAAAAATGTGGTGTTGTTGTTCTTAAATAAAGGTACGTCAAGTCCTACCTGCTCCCAGACAAATCACGGCAGGGCAAAAAGAAAACAGCGGTCAAGCGCTCCAATACCAACCCCATCTACAATGAGACCCTGAAGGTAAGGAGTCGTCTGCCCTTACTGACTACTGTTGATGACCCGGGTGACACAGTTTCATACCCAGTCACCAGCATGGAAAACAGTAATGGAAAACAAACCAAATGCAAATGTATAACATGCATTGTGTAACGGATCCCTTTCGCTTAATGATGTGAACCGTGGCAGTTAACGGCTCCGCCAGATCAGTTGACCCCACTGTACGTTATGTAAATCAGTGGGAGATCCCCACAGGTAAAACCCTATACTATTTAGTATTCTTTTCTCTCCAGTCTTAGCCCTGGGGTCAGTAAGGTTTGGATAAGCAGCTTTCCCACTCCAGTAATGCTGTCTGTGTTTCTGCTGCAGTACAGTATCACTCAGTCCCAGCTGATCACGCGGACCCTGCAGCTGTCTGTGTGGCACCAGGACCGCTTCGGACACAACGCCTTCCTGGGAGAGGTGGAGCTGCCTCTGGACTCCTGGAACTTCGAGGCCACCGCAGAGGAGTGCCTGCCCCTCCACGCAAAGGTACTGCAAGGCTGTTAACATCATCCCACCAGTGCAGGGTGTTACATTGTCCGTTACGTATAGCGGACGGAGCAGGCAAGATGTACAGTACCGCATGCACCAGTCCTCTCCTCCCGTGTGGGTGTGCCTTCGAGGCGGTGTGTTACTGCTTTACTTGCTAATGTCGTGTTCCAGGAACGCAATGAAATCCGTCCCGGGCTGAGACTCCACAGGCTATCTCTACTCTGTTAAAGAAAGTTGTGTTGTACGGCAGTAAGCGAATCGACCCGCTGGGCTGCAGTGCAGGCGGTCACGGGTCAACGCAGCTGTGAATGGGTTCTGCATTTCTCTGTTTGTGGTGTTCCTGCAGGCTTCTTCACAGTCCAGTGCCTATTCTCACTATAAAGGAGAGCTGGTGATTTCCCTCAAATACATCCCTGCCAGCAAACAGGTCTCAGACAAGCCCAGAAGTAAGTGTGACAACCAGTAACCACATGGTTAATCCAGTAAAGGCTATTGCAACCCCTTCTCTTGATGGAGATGGCTTTGGGTGGGGTGGAGGGTGTATAGTCCTGCAGTTGTGCAGAATGAGATTTAGGTTGATTTAACTCCTGAATGTTTTGCAGAGATAATGGAGTCTCTGGGGGGTATCGGGATCTTTTTTAAACTGTCTGATTTAGCTTTTTCAGTGTTTTAAAGTGAAATGTTTCTTGTGTTTCAAGCTAACAGGTTAGGTTGGTTTGTTTGTTTGTTTTCTGTTCTGTTTGTTTCCTTTTGGACTGTGTAGCAGCAGCAGCAGCTAATTCTGTGTACCTTTTTTACAGTAGGCAAGAAGAAGGAGGAAGGAGGAGAGCTGCAAGTTTGGGTCAAAGAGGCCAAGAATCTAACCGCCATGAAAGCAGGAGGCACTTCAGACACGTTTGTAAAAGGGTGAGAATATTCATTTTCTTTTCTCTTCCTTTTGCCTGGTAATGTTATGAAAACAGACTAAGGTGAATGATATAAGCACTCATGCTAGTTAAATATTAAAAACTCATCCAGTAAAGGCATTGCTGTACGAGTGCAGAGGAGTCATGCGATCATGCGATTTGATTCCTGGTTGTGCTGAGTTTCCAATCAAACCACACATTGTTGGGCAATTATAGTTTATCCAGGGATTAATCCAGCTATTGTCCAGTATAGACCTATACTGCAGTCCACCTCACTCATTCCTTGACATTTTTTTTTCCTCCTGTAGGTATTTGTTGCCAGTGAAGACCAAGGTGACTAAGAGGAAGACCCCGGTGATAAAGAAGACTCTGAACCCTCACTACAATCACACCTTCGTCTACAAAGGCATGAGTCCTGAGGATCTGAAGGATGTCTGCCTGGAGCTGACCGTGTGGGACCGGGAGGCGTTGTCCAGCAATGACTTCCTGGGAGGGGTCAGACTGGGCATGGGCACCGGTAACATACATTTCCTCTTGTGTCCCAAACATAACTTGCTGGCTGTTTTTCATTCTTGCATGTGAATAAATAATTTATTGGAGGGCAGGCCGTGGAGGGTCTGTAATTTCCAAAGTAGGACAGGTGCATAGTTTGTGCCTGGATCGGAATCCCACATGGTAGGGCTCCAGACATTTAGGATGAAGGTATTAAGCGCTTGATGTGTTTCTGTCTCTTTGCAGGCACACACAAAGGAGAGAAGGTCGACTGGATGGACTCCACAGGCGAGGAGGTCAGTCTGTGGGAGAAGATGATGCAGTACCACGGCTCGTGGGCAGAGGGCTCTTTACTGCTCCGCTCCACAATGGGCAACACCAAATGAACACCGTCGCTACGGCAACGTGAAGGAGAGGTGGGAGGCATCTGTGGAGTAGGCCCAATATTCTGTGTGTGAATTTTATTTTTTCCTTTTTTTGTGTAAGTGAAAGCACTTAAAAGGACTTTGATTAACCCTTAAAGCTATGTCAATTTTTTTCATTGTTTGATCTGGAGCTACAGAATACGCATACAGCCACATCGCATACACTTCACATATTAAAATACCTGCCAACACAGAGGTTAAAGAAAGGGAACACTCCTTATTTTAATTTATTTGTTATCACTAAACGTATAGCAAGGAAGTTGTATATTACGTAAAATGCACTGTCAAACAACAAAGGTATATTTTAGTAATATCATTCCACTGATATTCTTTGAGAAGCACATAGATGTTGGGTTCTGTCTTTGTCTATCACCACAGAACTCTTCCACGTATTAGAGGGATGGGGTTTAGTTTTAATTAAACACATTTTCTAGGTGTTAATCAATGTCACAATATTCTGGGCGGATGATGCTAATCAGTATAGTACAAAGAAGGTATGTTGATAGGATTGTATATGACTTATTCCTTCGTGTCTATATATGGGTCAATACATTTGCTTTTTCTTTACACATCTACACAATGACAAAAGCACTGTACTGCATCTAGTGTAGCTCAGAAAGGAATATGGGAATTGGATTTTAAAAAAGGGTACTTTTCTATTTTTAATATAATCAAAATGTATGAAATATATATAAATATATCCCAATGTTATTAAAGCTGGGCTCTGTTGTCTCTGTGTTTCTCGTAGGGCTTCAAGTGGAACTAGTGGAGGCAGGTCATGTTAATCACTTTTTATAAGGACCTATTTCTCAACTATGAATAACAGTTCATTACAATAGCTTTTTTATTGACACTTTACTAGTGCAAAGCTTAGTGTTCAGTAATTAGAACATTTCTTAAAATGCCTGTTCTTCTAAAACGTATTTAAATAGTCTTTATATCATCCAGGATAAACACATACTGTTATATTGGTTATTGAAAGGATTCATAAACGAAGGGTTTACACAGTCTTTGTTCATTCTGATGGTAATTCAGAGCGTAAAGCAAACTCCACCAATGAACATAATAAGAGCTTCACACAGCCCTTTCCTTTTGTTACACCGGCAGCATGGCTGTCCTGCTACATAATTACATTTTGTAATTGTGTTTATTGTCATGTGCTATGCAGTGTTTGCCAGCCACAAGAATATATCGAGGCTTAGATGTTTATTTTAAAGTTTAAAAGACTAGTGTACAACAGGTCACCCAGAGATTATCCTGGCATGTAGTTTTATCATTATTATAAAAACAAAACGTACAGGCTCCCGAATGCAATCACATACAAATCCATTTGAAACTACTTTTTTATAAACCTTACAACCTAAACAAACATACAGCCGGTCAATTATCCCAATTAGGTTTTAAAAAAAATATGGTGTGTCCGAGAGTCTGGGGCTTATGAGGTTTAGTACCTGTATTAATCGTAGATATTCTGCTGTTTTTAAGTCTGTGGTTACACTTTAGTAACATGTAGGAAAAACTACTAGTGCGGGTAACAGTCTGTCGCTTGTGGAGATGTAAAAAGGTAAGAGAGGGTGTTTCCAGTTCTGAAGTTCGTCACCCGTTAGGTGAAAAGCGAGTCCTGCACTGAAACGCTCTTCTAGTCCGGTGGAGCTCCCCAGAGAGCTCTGTGCTCCTGTGATCTCGGTCTCGTCCCGTCAGTCGCAGTGGTCCCGGTTGTTCTCCATGCGCTCCCTCTCCTCGGTGCTCAGCATGTAGGTGTCGATGTAGGAGAAGAGCTCGTCCGAGGTGACGGGGTCGATGTAGCGTTCGCGGTCCATGCCCTGCTTGTCCACCAGGACCATGGTGAAGTAGGCTTGAGAGATCCTCATCGCCTGCCTGCAGAGACAGAGGAGTACCGTTAGTCAAACACAAACTTGCTACAGCCACACAGAAAGGTGCATCTCTGAAATATCACACCTACAAATGGAGATATATTGCATATATGCAGGTACTGTGCGTCCTCTTTTCAGTTTCTTGGCCACTTGGTTAGAGTATGCTGGAGATTTATAATTAAAATACTTAAGCAATAAGGAACAGGTATATATACTTGAAGCCATGAGGTTTTTGTTCGAATTGTGGAGTGATTGTTCTCCTGCAGCAGGTAAGCAAGCCACTGACAGTAGTTCTGGAGGTATGCTGTATGTAGTTCATGTACGTATAATCTCTTAGCCAATCAGAGAGCAGGATTTCTCCCCACTGATTCAATCAAGCATCACTCGCCATTCTTGATTTTAACCTGCTTTTCCAGACAAGCAGCCAGATTGACAAGTTTGCCACACGTCTTACCTGAGCTCCTCGATGACCTCGGAGGAGAGGCGATTCTCCTTGATCCGGCCCACCTCTCGGGGCGGGAGACCCAGCAGCTCAATCACCGTCACCTGCCGCAGGTCTAGCCCGCAGCCCGCTCTCTGTAGAGGGGACACGTTGACAGAGCTGCCTAATCCTGATCCAACAGCTGCTTCCCTAACAGGGCTTTCGCACCACTATGCAGTGCCTTTGTTTCAAGCAGCTAAAGTGGTTGTAGCTATCAAGAGTTGTAGTCTAAACATTGTCATTGAATGTATTTAGTTTCTGTCAGTATTACTTTTGACATGCATTTTCATTTGAAATCATGACATCTGGTACTCTACTGCTGTTTGAAAATCAGTAGAATTGACATTGATAGAAAGTACAGAATTCTAGATTTACAACACTGTGCTTTTTTTGTTGTTTTTTTTCACTCACCTGTACCATGATGTTCTGGAGTTTATAGTACTGATTGGAAATGTCGGGCGTGGAGACGATGAGTATCCTTCTCTTCTCGTAAAACTGATCCAGGAGTGCTGCAGCACTCCTCACGTCAGTGTTGATCTGAATCACTGTGAAGAAGATCCCGTTAATCAGACCCGCTGCAGCCACACAGAACTGTATTGCTCAGTTATCACACCTGCATACACACAGGGCATCATGCCTGCTAATGTGCTTTATTTTCCAACGTCCGCTATTTTAAATTTGCAGAGTTCTTTTCATTGATTTTCCTGGCCAGTACTCCAGGAATTTGCTGGCTCTGGGATGCCTGTAATGAGCTCCCTCAATGATATTTGTTGGATTGAAGATCCCAGTACTGGGCTTTGGCTAGGAGATTTGCTGGCTCTGGGATGCCTGTAATGAGCTCCTGGGCTTTGGCTAGGAGATTTGCTGGCTCTCATATCCACATTACTGAGCTTCTTGTATGCTGGCTTTCAGATACGCAGCTTTTCCAACAATATTTCCATTGGTTTGCATTCAAGTGATCTCTTTCAAGCCCGTGCCCACAGAACTTTGTTAACCTTCTATTCTTCTCCCATCTCTCTGTAAGCAGCGTAGCCTACAGTGACAAGGGTGGGCTTGCTCTGACAAGCCTGCCCATGCAAAATTAATAACCAGTCTGCCTGTGTCTCCATGAAAAAATAATTTTAAAAAAAATGTAATTCAGGCTTGCCTGAGGTAAGACTTTCTGATGAGGCAGTAAGACATAACTATTTCATTCCAGTTCCTGACCGGTTGCATTGAAACCCCCCCCCCACCCGGATTCTGATTAAGTCTGTTTGATCATCTGTTTGCTGTCTGGAAGGATGACAGCTCCATTTTCATAGTCTTCTGCTCCACTGCACAATTTGAACTGCAGGATAATTTAAAACCTTTTTTGGACTGCACCTACAGTACTTTTTTTTTTAACTAGTGCATTCCACTAAATTGAATAGCAAGTATTTCCTTGTGCTAGTAAAGTTCAGTGAAATAGAAGGGGAGAAAAACATTCAGCAGTCTGTCTTCAGTGTCTGAACTGTCTTCATGTTTGTCGTTTTTTATACTAGCTTGTTTACAGATGCATCATTCAAGATGCCATATTTTTCTTCTAGACTAAAATACACCATATAAAGCCTATTTGTCAGTATGCATAATGCAAACTTAAAAAAACATGAACCACGACAAGGCAATCCCAGGAGCCCATACAGCTGCTATTGTTCTAAACCTCAGCAATGGGTCTGGGAGGATGATGATGAGGAGGAGGAGGAGGAAGGTGTGCATGCACATGTTCCCAGGATACTCACTGACACACACAGGAGCGGCTCCAGCCCAGTTCCGGTTGAACTGGCACACCCTGGACGGGACCCCCCTTCGCTCGTAGCCCCCATCGCATGAGTACTCACAGACAGCGCCGTAGTTATTGCCCCCCGAGGAGCAAGTGATGTATCCGTGGAGTGGAGGCTTCAGAGCAGGGCATCTTCGCACTGAGCCCAGCAAGACACAGAGAGAAAGAGAGAGGGCATGTCAATGGCAACAAAAAGCTGTCTCGTGGTATCTATATTTTAAATTTAAAATGTATTTATTTAAACAGGATAAAACCCTTGAGATCCACATCTCATTTCATGGAGACCCCAGCTCTTCATATTTCTAGTATTAAGTTCTTCCTTTTAGTCCAAATCTTTCCATATTCATTTTGCTGGTTTATTTTTCCTGGCCTCAAGGTACCCACCACAGTCCTGAAGGAATTTGCTGGTTCTAAGATCCAGGCACGAAGCTCTCTGCACTAAATTGTCATTACGGAATTTGCTGGGATCACTGTATTTACATTTGCTGGCTCCATAGCCCTGATTTGTCTGTATTTTGATAGAGGTGTCTGTTGAATTACCTTCCACTCGCACAATGAACTTGCAGGCTGCTTTGTTCCTCGCCTGATCGTACACCAGGTAGCGGATAACGTGCTCCCCCTCTGGGAAGATGGAGCCTGGCCCCGGCCCCTTCAGAGTCACACTGCACAGGAACACAAGGTACAGGCTCACGGTACACACAGGAGTGCACTCACGCACGCCATTATGTAAGTTATAAACACACAAATGAACATGTTTCCCATTTCTTTGTACGTGAATGAGCTAAGGATTGTTTGCAATACCATGCACAGGTACTGGTTTTCCTGTGGCCCAGTTCTCCCCAGTATCTAAGCAGCCAGCAGCTAGTCTAGTGTACAGTATCTGAACCTAATGAAATGTTAGCAGTACTACTGTCCATGCTGTGGGTCTGTGACAAGGGTCATGTCATACTGCATACACTCCTAATGCTAGGCTAGACTACCACTGTAGAACCTCTTCAGGGTGGAATGCATTGTATATTGTACAATAGATCATGGGGGATCTGAAGAGGACATCTCCAGGTTAACAGGTGAAGTCTAGCCCTGGTACTGATTTATCTAAATAAACAAGCCCCTCATGTAAACTTCCAGAGACTGATAAAATAGCCCCTCTGCCCTCTTACTCCGTCAGCGTGGGGTCTGCGCTGTCCTTGATGATGGGAGGGTCCCAGTACACTCTGGCTGCCAGTCTGTCTGGCTCTGCCACCTTCACCCGGGACTGAGGGCACTTGATCTTCGGAGGCTCGTTATCTGAAAAACACAGTGAGCTGAAACAGATTCTGTTTCACACGTCTGACTAAAACTGAGAGGACAATTTACGATATCTTTTAAATAGCAAAAGGGAAACACACAGGCAATGCATCTAACTCCCCAGGCTACTAGGCTACAGCTATACCAATCAACAACTGGACCTTTCAAAACCTTTAAACCTGGTGCTCAGTGATTGAACACAGACCTGACTTCAGAACATTAAAGAGACACAGAGCTCAGGATGCGTGCTGTTTGGCAGCACACTGCACTGTAATGCGTTTTATTAAAACTTAATCAAATGCTGCGGTCGGCTCAGCGGTAGGTAATCTTTCTCATTGTAATCTGCTTGCGGATTTAGCTGTTTGCCTGAGCTGCTTATACAATGAAATTACAAGATATTTTGAGAAAGATAATTCAATGAGAAATAAATGAGACAGTTCTGACAGAGCTGTGAAGAACGAACAACATTTTGCAGAAAACGCAGAACACCTGATAGTTACCCAGTTATTACAATGTTATTACATGGTTAGGTATAGCCCATGAACTACAGTTCACATTAGAAGAAGCTTAGCCAAGCCAGTAATTTCGCCAAATGTCTTCATCACTGTTAAATAGTGTATTTGTCCTAAAGGAATTGAAATGATTTCATTTGAAATGACAGTTGGGTCGGTTGGTTCGCTGTGACACATGGGTATCCAATTGATTTGAAACAATAAGTAATCATAGAGCTATGCCTCCTCAAGCTGGGCATGCAGGGGTGTGATTTACCTACACAGCTGGGCTCAGTGCCGCTCCAGCGTGCCTCCTCCAGGCAGATCCTGCTGCGGTCTCCCTCCAGCTGGTACCCGGGGGCACACGAGTAATCGCAGCGCGAGTCCACCGCCACGCTCATGCTGCAGGAGTAGGAGCCATAGGTCACGGCAGGCAGCACGTGGCACCTGATCTCTGGAGGGACACATTCAGAGGTCATGGAAGATTATTATTATTATTATGACTCCAGGTTTTCATGTGGATTCAATCACATAACACAATGTCAAGATAAGCTCTGAGTCGGTTCCTTGCACTTAAGCTGTGTTTGTCACCTGTAACTATCAGTAACTGTTAACAGTTCAATGTGTGTATATCTGTAGCATTTAAATGTAAAACAATCTTAATTCTGATTACTAGTCTGATACTACCCACCATGTACAGTGTGCCTCTGTAATATCTGGCTATATATATTTCAGGTTTCCATGCCCAATACCTCACATTGCTGGCAGACAATTGTAAATTACACACGTCAGTCCAGCTTTTTTGGAGGCCTTCATGGCAAAAATAAACCGAATTAATGTGTCTAGACTAGAGTAAAACAGCATGTGAAACAAGTGTTCATTGAGATGCAGGATGACACAGCTACGAAACCAAGGGTGGACGGTACAGGAAAGCAGCCAATGTAACCTAGTGTTTGGACAGTCCTGTCCCTCAAACAAAACTCTCGCCACTCACGTCGACAGTAGCCGGTTCCAGACCAGCGGCGGTTGGGCAGGCACTGGACGAACCTTTGACCAATGAGGCGGTACCCGCGGTCACATGATAGTTCACAGCGCGTCCCCATGGTGCTCCTGTAATTACCACCTCGAGGAGAGAAGCAGATAGCCTCCCCATTCAAAAGCGACAGAGTGTAGCACCAGCGGGGAGCTAGGAAAAGGGGAGCAGTTGACCCAGTCAAAGAAAAATCAACAGCAGATTACACAGCAATTAGAATCTTGGAAACAAAGGCTTGTAAACTAGAACACTATTTAATGGTCTTAGACAGATGTTCTTTGTGTCTAGGTGATTTAACATGGCAAATATATAGATGGGAACTAACTGTATAGTAGTCTAATACAATTCTTCAGCTGCTGGGTTACCAAGAATAGGTGGACGAGGCTCATTTGAGTGAATGAAAAATAACTCCTGCACACTTACTTCTGTAATCTAGCTGGGGAGTGCTGTAGGACACCTCAGACTGGACTTCATTGTAGCTGCTCCCAGAACCTGAAACCAACAGAAGAAGCCTTCTGGTCACCTGCACAGCAGTGCCATAGAGAACACTGGGATGACCAGAGGGTGGACGGACAGGCACCTCTGCCAGCCTCTGTCATGTAATGCTTTGCTGTGGGTTTCACCAGGCTTTACCATATCTTTCTTTCATCAAGTATTCCGGTGCTCTGTCACGCTTTGCTAGGTTTTTACAGTGGGTAACTGTAGTACATTTGTCATAATGGTGATTCTCCAGTGTCTGCTCAAGAGCAAGCCAACTTCTCCAGATGCGATGCTTTATAACAAAACACTCCTTGTCTCACCAAACAAGTCTCATTTAAAACCCTGTGATTATGCTTTCACAGCAAGCAGACCAGGACTGTGGGATCTGGAGTCGAGGAACTATGCAGAAACCAGGAGATAACCACCAACTACCTCTGTGTGACATCACTGTCTGGCTGGTAGCCCCCTTACTAAGTGTGACAGGGGATTTTCAACTCCAAGTCATGGAAACAAGTCTCTGGGTGCCTAGGCTGACACAGATGGAAAATCAGTTTATAACTTCATCGTCGACGTGCAGTATTAATGTTAGGAATTCAAGCTAAACTCTTTTCCAGAACCACATCACAGCTGAAGATCCATCGCTGGCTGTTTTTCCACTACTGGAGACTGACATCTTCCTATGGTGGGGCCACTGTTCTGCTAAAACTGTTTGTGATGCAATGATGCAATGTTGGGAGGCAGGACTCTAGGAATGTAATAGACACTTAGTTACACTGTGCACAGCGCCATGCGGTGGCAGAATGTTGTAATTACTATTTTAGTGTGATTTTTCTGCAAAGAAAATACAAGCTACCCAAAGGCAGCTTGTTGTATTTATGTTTAACTGGATTTTTGCACCAGGGGTCAAAATAATGTAATTGTGTGAAAGATCATGGTAGATTAACAACAAAATAATATGCACACCCACAGTCAGTAGCATAACCCTAACCCTAACCCAAGCCTTAAGAAAGAAGGCACTACAAATTACCTTTAAAGAAACATTACAGTGTTTCTTACTGAACAAGGTATGTATTGGTGAGGTCTATGTTACAATAACAGAAGCCATTAGAGATGAGCTGATTCAAATTGCCAGCTTCGTGTGGGAGTACAGGTTCTGGGAGGCTATGATGGTCACCCCTGCACATACACATGTGTGACTGTGCCACATACAGCTTCATGGATCAACACTTCTATCCGCTATCTTAAAGGACAGTTCTTAATAGCTTGCTGCCAGCCACAGGATTACCACCTAATAAAGGAGTTGTAAAATACGTGGATTTCTTCAAGGTAACCTGCATGCAAACTGAATCCAGACACTCTTTGTGCTGCTGTGGAAGGGTTACTGGAACTGTTTAGTACATAGCTTTAAACAATGACATCATTAAAAGTTTGCTAAATGGATTCAAATATCTGCGGTTAAAAGTATTTACAGAAGCCTGGTTTCTGGTCCTGTAAACCTTTCCCCAGGCAGCTCTTACAAACTTCAAATCAGTTTTTTGATTTAATTATTTTATTCCATTTGGAAACCATTACTTTCACAGAGAGGAAAAACAGGAAATGATTTTGGAGTTGTGGTATTCATTTTCCAGCTTTCAGGTCCTGAATTCTTTGTGCATTCATCTGCTTGAGGCGGTTGTTAAACTACTAGATGTTTTTTTTATTTTTTAAATAATGCAGTCCATAAACACATGAACACACGTTGCACAAAAATAAGACTGGCATGCCTGCATATTATGGTGATCTACAGAATTCTATGTTGCATTTCAAAGGCTTCTCTTTACCCGTCACGCAGGACAGTCTCAGCTATGAGCTCATTCTTCCTTCTGCTGAAGTGTTTGAAGTTTATAGAGCTGACACAATAATTCTAGTAAATCTCATCTCATATTAGTCACTGTTATTTTGTAGGTCTCGTGTGTTCCTGTGCACACATTATGGTAATTTAATGGTGCTTCATTTCAAAGCTATTAGCAGAATTCACTGACGGCTTCCTGGAGATATTTAATTGCTGCACTTGCAGCACATTACACTCGCTTAGGGGAACACAGACACAAACTTTACAAAAACGTGTGCTTCCTCAATCATGGAAAATGTGAGATCTATGAAGCCACGACAATACATACAGGTATTAGGTCATAATGACTGGGATTCGTATGTTAGATATATTTAATAAATTGCAAAAAATAAATACTTAAGTAAAAGTGTTTCACTCCATCTCTCTCATGCTGTCTGTGAGCAGTTTGAATTCCCAGAGCCTGGAGACTCCTGGTTCTGACAATTCAGGAGGTTAGGTGAGCGCCATATATTCGAGGTGCTTAATAGTTAGGTATTAGCACATAAATCAAAGGCTTACCACAGCTGGTGTACACGCTTATAATTAGGCAGCATTAAGCACAAAGGAGTATCTATTAGGGGGTTATGACAGGGAGTTCAAACAAACAGGAGGGTCACTGATTATACCTCTTCTTCAAGGTCTGTGTTTAGGGGAAGCGTGCACACTGTGATGTAGGAAACATAGGTACACCTGTACAGGGTTTCCATGTAGTATCTACAATATGAACAGGTATTCAGGTCTGCATTTAGGTATGGTTCCAGAAAAATATATCGATGGCATCCGCAAGGCCCCGTATTCACGAAGCATTAGCGTGCTAGTGAATACATTGGGGTCCTTGGTTTTGAAGCAGTGCAAGGTGTGTACTGTATGGAAACGGAAAACTATAAAAGAAAAAAAAAAGAATCAAGCTGTCTGACAACGATTAATAGTCACAAAGACATAAAAAAAAGTCAATTTGCAGTCTGTGCACATGAATAAATCATACAATTGGAATGTTATTTAAAGACGGTTATTCACGCGTCAATAACTGTGTAGCTGCTCATAACCAGAAACGATGATCTGTTACAACTGTGGGTGGGAAGGGATTTCATGCTTCCCTTTTATAAATCAGAAGCAGAAAATCCCTATAACAGCATTGACTTCTGACAGCACACTCCTCCACCGGATTGACGCTCCACATACACCTATCCACAACATCACAGCCAATCAATAAAGAGCATGCCTCTGTAAACCAGTGCCTGTGAGTGCAACTCTGTGCATCTGAAGACTATGATCCAATTTCTCAAACTGATTTAGTAGCTCTTTTAAGACCCTTTGTTCCTTTCTATCCCGAAAGTGCTGATTCTTACTATCCTCGGCAGAATGACATAGCATTCCAATGAGTGTGTGCTCTTAGTGGTGGCAGTATTGTCTCCGGTCTCTGCCCACGCTCCTATGGTATAGTTATGAGTCAATGGAAACTAATGAGTTCCTTAGTCCTGGTTTTGTATTTTTAGCATTGTGGATAGACCGAATAGGGCAATGGTTACCAGCCATAGATGTCTGGGTTTAAATGGACACAAACCAGAAAATAACTATGTTAACAGATTAGCAATAAACACAAGTTGTTGTTTTTTTTTTTTTACTCAAACCAATAATCTAGGTAATTAAATACTGGGGTTTGTTACCGGATGGAACTGAGTGTAATAATCCGCCGTTCAATGTAAAGAATGCTGTTAACACGGATCGTGTATAAACTTCAGCTGTGCGTTTTAGTTTTGTTATTAATTCCACATAACGAAGCGACGTTTTAAATTAGGGAGTTATTAAAACCATTCCCCCCAAGACCACTGCATTAAACTTCATTGGCATTCAATTGGAAAACGGTGTAGACTGAGATTGTTTATATACACACACGCGCACGCGCACACACGCCGTTTAAATGACTGTCTACTCTGTGTTAAAGGATAATAACAGCTGGTTCTAATGGAAACTCTTAGTACAGTAGCAGAGTGAGATCCGGAATGCATTAGCGTCCCGTATGACTGCAGTGATGGTAATGCAAACAGAGCGATGAATGGTCAAACAAAAGGACCGTTGTTTAATGCAGCATGATTCTCATTGTGATCCTCTTCAGCAGTAAAAAAAAAATAATTTTAAAAACGATCTTCACATCTCACAGACTTCCCTAAAAAAAAACTATATCTTTGTATTTTTGATAAGCAGGTGAGTTGTCAGAAGTCCTTGTCCCTAGTCCTCCCATTGGATTTAAATCGCCTGATTCTACCTCCAACAGACTCAGAATACAAAAAATAGCTTACCTTCGTAAGAAAGTCCAAGAAGCTCCGCTGTTATAGGAAACAGCAGCAGCGACAAAGCGCTTCTAAACATGTCACCTCTCCCTTTGATTCACAGCTGAGAAGAAATACAATCCTGCAGTAAGAAAGTTAAAGTATTGAGCTGTTTTCCTCCGCATCCTCCAAAGCAGCAGCTGTAAAGTCCACCGAATATCATTGCAAAGTCCTTATAGTACTTCAGCGCAACTATTAGATCACAGTACTAACTACCAGTTAAACAAAGCGCTAACGTATTATTTATAGGTCCTGTCAAGTTTTTGCCAAACTTGGATTTCCGGACTTTTTTTTAATATATATAACAGACATTTTAAGTTTGCGCAATACATTCTACATGTTGAAGCGCTGCTAAAAAGACGCATCCTTTTTCTACTTCAGTAAGCTAACAAATACCCGACATCCACATTCACAGCTTCTAATGTACTTTAAATACAAGTTTACCTTTTTAAAATCCTAGTGTGTTGGAATATCTGTTGTTGCGGTGCAGTGTGCTCACTGTCTTTGTTGCCAGAGACTTCTATTGGCGTCTTGTTTCACTTCCGAATGATTTGCCAGTAGTACGCTCCGCTAGCTCTGTCATTCGCTTTAAAGAAACCCAGACTCATTGCTTTAACATTCAGATCGTGTTAAGGTTGTCAGACACCTCCTCGGTTGTGACGCGGTTGGTACTGTACAAATTGTCTTCTTATAGTGGAAACCATTATGTCTTACATCCTTACTGTAAATTAAATACAATGCTAGGCTATACGTGTGTACTGCATGCACTGTAATTGTGTGAACTGTTTTTTTTTCAATAATTAGGTATGTCTGCTGTGTTCCTTCATCGTGCTCTGTGATCAAATATGTACTAGGCGTAACAATCATATAAATGGTGTACTGTATTGCTATGTTGGTTTTGCGATACATATTCTGTTGTCGATTGAGTGATGACTACATTTTAGCGTCCACATATATAACCAGCAGGTGTAAACTACAGCTAAACAAATAAATCACTTTAAATACATCTGGGGTGATTTTTTCTCTCTCAAATAATCCGGATAAGCTCTTTAGCTGCGGATTTGTCATTCTGCGGGGAAAGGAAATTCTGAAAATGTGTTTTGATTGCACCCGACTCGATCGGTGGGTTGTTTTGTGGCGTGCCTCATTCCTATGCATTGCTTTTCCGTTTTTTTCAACTTCTCTGTAACGTCGCCAGTATATTTGTGAGCTGGTCTGTAAACTATTTTCAGATCACAATCTAGGTGAAATGTACGTGCTCTAGTTACCTCTGTTTTGATTCGTTTCTTACATACCCGGAATCAGATAACATCTGATAGCTTCAAATGTGTTCAAAAACATCAAGTGAAATGGTCATGTAAGTGTACCACAAAAAACTCAATAGCAGGAGGGTGTTCGAAATCTGCACCGTAAATCAGTCAGCAACGAACATTAATCCTACAGTATGACATTTTTTAAAATGTGATTTAAATCAAATGAGTTGTAATGTGTGTATTTTCTTACACAGAATGCAGATACTGCACGAGTATTTTGCGGTACGGGAGGTGTTTTGCGCTGTCCTTACAAAGGTAACACGACATTCTCCTGTCAGGACACTGCACTCTGATTGGCTATCATATTACTGTTAATAAAACAATGAATAATCCTCTCCCTACACCGAAACCCTAACTTTAAAAGTGAACGGAGGTGTTGGTTTCCTCAATTGTCCCGACAGGAACATTTCGTGGTGCCTTTGTAGCACTGCTATCAATAGTAGGCCTACTATCATTCAGTCATAGATTATTCAGCTATAACTTCTACAGCACTCAAGATCTACATTATAACGATAAAAATGCCCTTCTCCAGGGTCCCCTTTGGGGCGTTTGGCCCCGGGACATCTCCCCGCCCTCTTAGTGGGCCTCAATGAGCTACACTTGTTTACCTTGCTATTCTGTAATAATTGCTTGCTGTTCAGGTTTGGCGCTGCAGTGCTGCATGCAGAACAGCAGGTGGCGCTGTGTTGGAACACACGTTATTGGGTGAGGTTTGTGTTTTTAACACAATCATTTGTGAACATTTTGTTGGGATATTCACATTCTGCTACTTGCTTAAATTGCTTGCCTTGCCTCAAATAATTGCCCTTCGTCTACGTCAGACTGAAATATTAAACTGTACAGTTACTGAAGAACAGAAGGCAACTGTGTCCATTTTTTATCTCCTCAAAAAACAGTCTTCTAATCGCATTAAAATAAGATGCTTCCTGCTGCTATATTAAAATTGTTATTGGTCAATTAAGGAATCAATAATTACATAAAAACACTATTAATTCATCAGATCGTTCTTTAGCCGATAGTGCATTTATTATTGTAAGAAACTAAGTCGCAGATGTGTCATTGGACAACTGGAATATCACCTTGGTATACATTAATGACATAAAACACATTTTAGTATGCTGATAAATACAGGTTTAAAAACGTATTGTAGAGATAAGATCAGTTTGTATTGCACTTTGCACTAGCTTTAAACCACACTGTCATTATCTCGGACTCTGTCACCCCACACTGCCACATGGCACCCCTCTGCGTGGACCTGAGGAGACGAGAGGGATGAAAGGCGGAGAAAGAGGAAGAGGGAGTTTTTTCACCGGAAAGCAATCTAGTAGAACGGTGATGACGACATTCCCCTTCTCCTAGCTGCTTGCGGGTGCAGAGAATTGAACTACCAAAAAGTTTTAAAAAGGATTTCGGATATATTCTCAATTGGAATAAAAGCGTTACCCCAAAAACAGCCAACATGTCTTCTCCGTCAAGGAGGTTGCAAACGAAGCCAGTTATAACCTGTCTGAAGACCTTCCTCATCTCTTACAGCCTCATATTTTGGGTAAGTGTTAAAGTTCGGTTAGACAAAACAACCCAAGCCGCGGTGCGGACAGAACTGGTGCGATATTACGACTAGCAGCAAGCGTACCATTTCATTTCGTTTCTCTGCTCAGTAATTTCAACAATTGTGAAATTGAATGTCAGGTATACTGTGTGGTTATGAATCGCCCTATTCAATTCTAATTAATTATCTTTAAATAACACTAGATTAGCCACAAAAGAAAGTTAATCGTATTTAATCACAAATTCCTAACCGAATACCAAATCCCACTGTATTGTATGTAAGCAGAAGTTTATATATATATATATATATATATATATATATATATATATATATATATATATATATATATATATAATATATACATTCGTTTCAAGAGGCATTGTAATTAAACAAGCGTTTTGCGTATTTTATGTATCTAAGAGCTATTCCATACAAACAACATGTTTTTACTGTAAGATTTGTTATATAGTGGTACTAGCCCTAGAACGCACAAGTTATAATGTAGTTTAAATATCGACAATCGTCTAGGCGTGTCCTGCGATCTTTATTGTTTTTAGTTTTTTAAAAAAACACGACACACGTACGATTTTAGTTAACAAAAGAAAGACGAACAGCCTTTGGCGTTTGTTGCATAAACAAAAGGAAGTGTTTTCTAAACTTTCCGAAGTGTAATCTAGCAACGCGAATGATCGATACCCCGCTTAGCACAGTATTTGTATAGCTAAGCCATTGTTTTCCGGACGCGTTTAATCGTTGATAAAGACACGTTCATTCCAAAAGCATTTCAGGGTCTGCTTCCATTCTGCTTTGGAGTGATTGTATCTGCGCTTGCGGCAAGGAGACAGGCGTCTGCACAAACACTTCTGAATCGAGCATGGATACAGTTTGGAAGTTGTTTGCTTGTATGTATGTTTTCAGAGCAGTCTGCGATCTAAGGGGATACGGTTAAAAAATACATTTAAAAAAATCTAACGGCAGTTGCGTTTGTTACCAGGGCATGCAGTAACTGCAGGTTTACTTTTCAAGAAACGTCCACAAACAGATCAGGACATATTATCAATACGTTGTTTCCACTGGCCCAGTTATATTCTGGCTTGGACAATTCAGTTCTGTAAGTAGTGGGTGTTTCTAGAATTGATACTTTTTTTTTTGACGCTCATGTTTCAAAGCACAGACGCCCAGCTGGGATACATGATCACAGAACACTGCTTGCGTGTAATGGACTCACGTGCGTTAATCAGCAGGAAGAGACCAGCAGCAGATACAACTGCTTCTCTTTGTTGGGGTAGACAGTGTGTCCACACATGTTGTTGTCTTCTGTCTTTGCTTGTGCTATCTGAAGTGACTGCTACTGCATTCCAAGGGCTATTTTGCAATGTGACACTTTTGTATTGTAATATTTTGAAACAACTGAGTCGCACTGGATAGGATGTCAACAAATAAATCATAATATTTTAAATTAGGCAATGTGCTGTTCTTGTCTGAGAACCTATGTTAAAGTGTATAATGATTTCCCCCGTGGTATTTCATGCTTTATTAAAATCTTTACCCTACTTTGCAATTTACTATACATAATTTATGCAATTACCTGAATTCCTCACGCAAAACATGTTTTGTCCTGATAATCATGTGCTTTTGGAGAGTTGGAAATGACTGTATACTGTAATCAGGACACACACCCAAAACCCAATGTACCCAACACAGAATACTTTTTTATTGTAAGCAGAACAGTCATCGGTTCAAAGTCTGACATTGCGATATGCAGGTATTCTGTACTGGTGTATTAATAGTAAAACCAGTATTCCGAATTCAAGATCGTCAACGGTTTTTATTCTGGTTCATTTCAGCTTTTAAATGAAAGCTGTTGTGTTTTGGAACAAAGCTAGAATGTGTCTACATGACAGAGGGTTGCTTCTGAATACTGGTATTATTTAAGGGGCGTGGTTATCTTTTATGGGGTCTTCTCTGACATTATATCGGTCGAACGCGTGGGCTTTTGTGCAAGAATCAGACAGAAACACGCTTACTATAGAACAAGCTGATGGGGCAAATGATACCTGCTATTGCAAATTGCAGTTTTGAAAGCTTTTAAATAAAGTATTACCCAGTAATATATGTCCTGCTTCAATAAATGCCTGGTATTGGACTTTAATACCTACCCCTAATTGTTTTGCTTCTGTTTTCTGCTGTTTGGGAAAAAATGGAGTTTGGAGATAACAGGAGATAAAACAACATTATCAACTTTATTGCTACTGAGATTTATTGCTCCACAGCTTGAAATGAGATTAGTGGAGGTTATCGCTTTTCAGAACTACTTACTGTACCGCTACGGCCCCGCTGCCATCGTGATACTGTCTGTAAAAGGTCAGGGTTTTATTTACAGCACTGCGGACTCTCCTAACCATCTACTTTTAGGGGTAATCTCAGGACAGCCCATGGATCGGCTGATGCAGTCCAGGGTGACACCTCCCTGCTGTAAAATCCTGAAGTGGTTTATCCCAGCAGGGCTGCAGGTTGAACTTCAAAACTGGTGTTTCTTGGGCAGTTTTAAGCCTCACTTAATTCAGTTACTGGCAGACACTGAGTTTCATTATTTATTTAACCTTGCTGGTAAGTTCCCACTGTGAACGAACCACAATATATAAATCACATCCAAGTTAAATAAAAAACAGCAGCAGCACAAGTCTCTTGAGCGACATTCCACAAAAATGAAATGTAATTTATTTTTATTTTTTATTTCCCCTTTGGGTATTATCTCCCAACACAGCTGGGCACACAGATATTCACGACATTGAATTGACCTAGGCTCCTCCAATGCTACTGCATCGTGGAACATTTTTACAGCAAACCTGCTACTTGCTGCCACAGTGTTTTTGGGTCAGCAGGCCATCTGAGCTGCACTGTATTGTAACCAGGCTGCATGCCCTGTGATGGCATCCTAACTCCCATCTCTCTCAGTTCACAGGGGTTATTCTCCTCGCTGTTGGCGTCTGGGGGAAGGTGAGCCTGGAAGCCTACTTCTCATTAGTCACAGAACAGAGCACCAATGCACCGTACGTTCTGATTGGCACCGGCGCTGTCATCGTCATCTTCGGCTTGTTTGGGTGCTTCGCGACGTGTCGGGGCAGCCCGTGGATGCTCAAGATGGTAAGCGGACCCTGGCCTGTGTGTTTCCAGCTCAACCTCTGCTTCTTCAGTCACTGACCACGTGGAGTCGAGTCTGCGGAAGTTAGAAAGAGGCAGAGTTGCATTGGTTTTTATAAACGTTTGCTGGTGATGTTCGTATTCCGAATGAATCTGCAATTTCAGTTACAGTAGTACAGACCAACATTATTATGTACTATCCTCCTTGTCTCTCCAGTACTCAATGTTCCTGGCTCTGGTGTTCCTGGCTGAGCTGGTGGCTGGAATCTCAGGCTTCCTCTTCAGGCACGAGGTAGGAGAGTCCAGACCCGGATCAATACTGTGTGTTCAGATCGCTCCGAAGTGTTGTGTCTTCTGGGCATTAAGTACATAGAGGGGGGGTCTGAATGGGGCAGCTACCTCCAGTTCAAACTTGATTCCTAGGCCAAGGTTCATGAGTCGATCGCTTAAATAAGTAATCATATATCATCTTTTTTGTTTTTAAATTGCAGTTTGTGAAATGTGCTGGAAGAGGCTTCTATTGTTTGTGTGTGAGGTAGAGCTGCATGAACAGATCTTTAGGATCAAGCGCTCCAGAGGTGAGGCTCACTGCTGTTGATTGAGCTAATTTACCATTGAACACACTGAAGACACAGCTGCTTGGACTTGTGTAGATGGCTGTGTTTTTACAGCAGCGATCATCACAGTTCCAAGCAGCTGTTTCTTCACTGGATTCACTTGGTAAATGAGCTCAATCAACACCAGAGACCCTCGCCTGATTTCTGTGGAGAAATGTGTGGGGTATGGTTTGTTTAGAGACTGTAAAAGTCGTGTGTGTGTGATTTTATTTTGTATGCTTGACATCAAATTAATTAGATTTTAATAATTATAATTAGACTGGCCCTTTCTTTCTCCCAGATCAAAACAGTATTAAGTACTACCTACAAGGATGCTGTGAAACACTACAACCAGACAGGCCCCATAAGCAAGGCTGTGGACAACATTCAGAGAAACGTGAGTGAGCTTCATGTTTAATATCCTGAGGCTTAGAGCCAAGGATATAGTGCATTGCTAACACCAGAAGACCAGGTTTATAATGGGACTAGTTCCTTTTCATTATACAGTTCTTAAAATATATATAATATTAAAGCTTGCAAATACCATGCCATTATTATAAAAGGTAATAAAATGCTCTAAATACAGCCGCCCTTTAACTCTCTAATCTGTTTTTATACTTTTTGTTCTATGTAAAGTCCTGGGGACCCCCTGTGTCTGCTGGTTTTCATTCCAACTGAGCTCTCAATTACTTTTTAAATTATTCCCAGCTCTTCAACAGTTGCAGAGTTCAAGTTACTTATAAAATGTTACAGCTAACTTGAAATCTGCAACTGTTTAACAGCTGAAAACAAATAAAAAGCAAATGATCAGTTCAGTTCAGGGTCTAGTTAAGTAATTGAGAGCTCAGTTGGAAAGAACCAGCAGACACAGGGAGTCCCCAGAACCAGGGCTGGGAACCACAGCTCTAAACAGTCCAGTTGCTCTGCTGCCCCCTGCTGGACCTAACTGGCATTTAAGGGGTCAGTGAAAGCTAATTTTGTTGTATACAACAACCCTGCTGACTGTAATCTCTGCACAGTTAAGCAGAGATGAATATTTGTTTAATATACACTATGAATATCACATTTATAATTAAACAGTAAAGGTGTTTTTTTCAGGGGTGAGGCAGTAAGGTTTCAGGTACATGTTTTAAAAGTGACCCTTTGCTTGTTTTCCTGCCCCGTGTACAGCTACATTGCTGCGGATCAGACAATTACACTGACTGGGGGAGCACAGAGTACTTTAAAGAGAGAGGCATCCCGATGAGCTGCTGCAATGACTCGCTCACCTGCACACCCGAAGCAATGAAAGACCTGAGCAAGGCTGAGAAAGTGGTGTATCACCAGGTGAGGGACTTCACCCCCGCAGGGGGAGCACTGGGGAGGCACCTTAACCGGCTCATTTCAGGTGCTTGTTTAGGGTGCTGGCTTATGAACCGGGTGCAAACACTCAATCCAGACCTTGCTTCTGAACCGGGTGCAAACACTCAATCCAGACCTTGCTTATGAACCTTTTTCCACTTGTAGCCAGGCCTGCCAAAATGTCTTTAAGGTAAGAGCCAGCGCCATCCAGAGATCTGCCGCTTTGGATCACGGTTGCTTTTGTCTGGCTGGCAGTACACTGCAGTTCACTAGATGATGCTGGTGCTTACTAATACAATACACTGGAGCAGAGAGAGTGCTGGCTGTAGTTTGAGAAGTAATGAAATGCCAGCCCTGGGAAAGCCCATTCTTTACAAGGGAGGTGTTCATGAAGAGACTTTCTAAAGGGCTTCTATTTCTCTTAGGGCTGTGTCAAACTTGTGACCACGGTCATGGAATCCAACCTGGGAATCATTGCTGGAATTAGCTTTGGGATTGCCTTCTTCCAGGTAAGGGTTTTGAATATATGTAAAGCAGCAGTCTTTCCTGTGACCGATGGAGACCAGGAGGCTGCAGCAGCTTCATCTAATACAGTGTTTCTGAGAGAGCTGCATGTTCTACAATTAACATATTCCAAGTGTAAAATGCAAGCTAAGAACCGAAAGACCGGTGCTAGTGTTAAGAGTTTTTAAACCCGGTTTCGCATGTTGGTCCTTGTGTCCGGACTGCATGAGATGATGTGTGTTGCTTCTATGTCCAGTCGTGAAGCCAGTGGACAGAACTGTTTTGATAGACAGCTTTAGCTACCTGATAATGTCTGTCTCTGTCTTTTAGTTTTATTAAAGAATACTTTTTCACTTTCTCCGCAGGTCATTGGAATCTTTTTGGCGTGCTGCCTGTCCCGGTATATAACAAACAACCAGTATGAGATGGTCTAATGGCAGACAGACAGAGGTATGAGGTCCTGGCAGTATAGCCTCTCTGATGCACCAGCACGGATATACAGATGGCTTTGGGAAGAAAGTTTGTTTCATTTTAAGGAAATGGATTATCTTACAAAAAGCACTTGTTTTTCAGTAACATTTGATTAGTTAATCTTGCATTCCTTTTCAGTAAATCTAAATGCCTGGGTTGGTTTGCACTTGGACTCAAACACATGACAATAATAATGTGCTCCTTATCTTTTCAGGGCATTTTCCAGATGTCTGGTGCTGTATGCTCATGGGAAGATGACACAAAGGAAAGACTTTTCAGATTTCTTCGGATTCTCCTTTTTTTCAGTTTTTTTTTTTTTTTAATAGACTGTTTTAACCAGGGTATGGAATCTAAAAAAATAAATCAAAATAAAAATAAAACTAGGGGCCAAATGACTACCAGCTCCAAGATGTGGCCAGCACAGTTCCATAGCAAGTTGCCAGGCAGCATCACAAGGACTAGGGACAAGAGAGTTTGTCTTGCTTGCAATTCTTCAGGGTTATACAGTATGACAACAAAGGGATGTTTTTTTTATGTTTGATTATGATACTAATTCAAATGGCACACCAGCGGCCTTAAGTACTGTATAGTATGTGCATGCTTTAATAAGGAAAGCAGCTTCTTAGCTGCCATTGTATACTGATAAGCTAGAGGGCACAATTCACTGCTGCTTGTAACCACCATGCAATGAAGCTATTTAAGTACAGGAACTGCCCCACAACACCCCCATGCCTGCTGTCTCCGAGCTGGTGGGGGAAAGGAAAGATTCATGGGGGGGGGGTGGGGGTGGTACAGGTTGTACAAGAATCCTGATCACTTAACATTTGTTTGGCTGTAAAGTAGCAGCCCATCATGTTTGTTTGGTAGCCCAGGTGAGTTAGCATATCATCTTTCAACCAGGTGAACCACCTCCGAGGGATACAAGGACGTCTTAGTTATGTGTTTGATTGGGAGGGGGGGGGGAGTGAAGTTTCATTTGTATGTGTGTGTTTTTAAATTGTAATCACGATTTCTTAGGGCATGGACTAGTTTTGCTTCATGTAAAGGATGGGTGGCAGATCTGAGTGGGAAAACTGAATAAAGAAATGCTTTACATGTAGATTTATTATTATTATTATTATTATTATTATTATTATTAAGAAGGATCATTTTAATACTTTTTTAACCCTGTTATTTACATCTGTTATTATGCTTTCCTTTAAGAGTTAACAGTGAATTGGTTTCCTATGCTTGCCTGTGGGGTGCGGGTTTCATGTATTTCATCTAAAAATATTTTTTTCTTTTTAAGAGAGTAGCTAAGTTCCTGTGTAAAGTGTAGCACACAGGCTAATCCCTTGAAACAATCGATCATGCCTTTTACAAGTTCAGTAAGACGTCTCTTTTTGTATTGCTTGAGGGGGGTGTACGTGCTACATGCAGAAGCAGTCAAGTGGTTAATAAATACACTGAACTAAAACAGATGCTGACTTTAAGAATAAGGGCATAGCATTCCGGTCCAGACGAGTTGTAGTCGGTCAGTTACTGTGGGCTAGCTTGTCTGTACCCTCTTGGATAGGCAATATTAGGAGGCAGGCTGGTCTGTTTATCCAGTCCTGGGGAGACCACATGTGCTGAACCGTCTGTTTTGCTGCCAATAGTAGCTCAGTGCAATAGATACCTTTATACTAGAAGATATTTTCTAAATGAAATATGCTAAATGAGAGGTAATCAGTGTTAAATGCTGCCTGTACAATTACAGTAATATGCAGAAACAGCATGTAAAATAAATACTTGTAAAAATAAACTACCCTCTACTTCAGTCTTTGTGTGCTGTGGAGTTATTTTGTGCTGTAATTCACAAAGATTCTGCATCGTTAATTCTTTCCTGTTGTCTGCTATTGTTTTTTTGTGGTAAATAGTTTTATCCAGTAGGTGGCGCCACTGTATAATGCATTTCCTCCGACAAATTTGCAAAAAATTCAAGCAGCAATCAAACTACAAAAAAAGGGTCGTTTGTATTGTTAGCAAAGTAAACATTTGCCCAGTCTTTGTGAAAGGAAAGCGACATCAGCAATTAACAACACTGTTTGCTCTTCAAAAAGAATGACAAACGGACCTCGTAAAGGTGATTTTTCTAATAACTTTTTTTTAAATCGCATGACATGTTAGGGTATTGAATTATATTATGCTGTAGTTTATTTGTGCCTTTGCATACATTCTATGGTATATTGTTTATTGTTGGTTTGGTAATTTGTTTGCAAGGACCTGTCCCAGAAACCGTGAAGTTGCACACCACTTTCCAACTGAACCCGCGAAGGCACGGTATCTTATAAAACGGAGCAAATTACCACACTGCATTTTCCTGTCAGTAATGGTGGTAAAGTCAGAACTCATTGGAACACAACCTTCTTCAAAGTTACTGTGACTTCTACTGTAGTTTCAAGTACAGCAATACAAAACAAATACTATAGCCACGGAAGTATGCTTTTATCAAAAGGTTTGCGCATTTAAAAACAACATCTATTCGTTTTTACTACAGTAATGAACCTAAATACGAGGCAAATACTTGACAGTCTGAAGCTGAGCTCGTTTTAGCAGTCAAGATAACTGCATGGTAAAGAATTGCTAATAACGAGATGCAATTGAAATCATACAATGCACTCCCTTGAGTCCCGATAGTCTGATGCTGGGCGCAGCCGGGCGTGCCTTTGCCGAAACAGTGAGGGGCGTGTCTTGGCTTAAATCCGAACCCTCATAATGAGACATTTCCCTTTCCTTATTGGTCGGTGGCGCTGTCAATCGAGACGGGGTAATCTTGATTGCTGTGGCTGTGAAAGCTGAACGAACAGCTGCGTCATTTTATGGAATTTGCAGCCGGTGGGGGGGGGACCGGTTTTTTTGAGGCTGGGACGCAGTATATAAGGAAGACTGGCGGTGCATTCGGTTACTGTTTAACAACGGTCACTTAGAAAACCTTCCAAACAATTCACCCCTGACAACAACAATCGGAACATCCCCTTAGAATACCCAGGTTTGTGGTTGTTTATTGTTGTATTATAATCTGGTATTATTTGTGAAAAGTATGCTTGCAGTATTACGTGCATGTTAATGCGCGTTGTTGAACTTGATCATTTCAAGATAGCTGCAGCTGGTGGCGCTTTTTGCTGTGATAGTTAATACTAATAAGAGATTAGTTAAACGCAATCGTTACTACTATAAGCTTTATAACCATGTTTTGTTTCTTAACGTCAAACTAACTTGATGTTTAGGTGTTGGGTATTCATATTAGGAAAAGTTGAAATGAGGTTAATAGCCTATAGAAAGCGGCTTAAAGTGCAAAGCTGTGCTCTTGTGTTGTACTGTTATTTGCAAAACTCCTTTGCAACAGGTAAAATGAATTGAACTGGCATAATGTACTGTGTAAAGCACAATAGCTCGTGTCTTTTGAGTCGAACTACGGCGAGTTCACTGATGCAAGCCTTGATAATTGGCCACGTATAAATGGCGTTGATTCACTTCCGTTTCGTGACACGCGTTTTTATTGTCTAGCCTAACTAAGCACGAAGGCGTTTATAGGCTGGTTCGGTCTTTCTGTAATGCGCTCGAGACGGTAGAGTTCTACAATGAGTTTCTGGAAGCTGGGTCGGTAGGTACTGCGGGTCTCTGGTATCCCAGAAGCTGTACTGCAGTATCACTGAGCTTGTGTGTTTATTTAACCGGTGCTTATCTCGCAAAGCAATGAGCCGGGGAGAGATTGTCTTCTAGCCGCACCGTGCTTACTGTGATAGTTACAATAACTATTGCATATGGTCTCCTAGATTAGAGTTGCTGTATTATGCAACCGTTTCTACACTAGTTTCATGAATAATAGAGCTGTGGTAATCTCCAGGCTTTAGCAGAGGGTGAAATAAATCTTTATCGTGGGACTGTTAATAATCCTAACAATGAAAACTACTTGTCTTGCTTGGGTGAGTTGTTGTTGTTGTTTGACTGATTTGTTTTAAATCGGTACATTTTTATATTTTAAAATAAAGTAACACGTTTTTATTAACTGAATGGTTTGTCTTTTAAGAAACTTCAAGGTGTAACTTGAATAAATTAAAGGTAGAAATATTACCAAATATGTAATTGGTTGAACTGTCTGTTTTTTACAGGTTTCAGCCCATATATATTTTTAAAGCAACATAAAGCCTCCCAAGATGATGATGATGCAAATGAACAGCGAGTGCATTAACCCCAAGCACTCCCTCCTCAATGTCATGAACAAGTTCATCGCCGCCACCAACAACATGGACGAAACCGTCATGGTTCCCAGCCTCCTGCGGGACGTGCCTCTGGAAGAGGAAGACCCCAAACTCAACAACAACATCATCTGCCCCAGCAAGCAGGGCGACATGTACGAGCACTACCTGCTGCTGAAATCCATCAAGAGCGACATGGAGTGGGGGCTGCTCCGCAGAGAGATGAACGGGGGAGCCGGCTTCCTGGAGATGGCTGTCAAAAGCGGGGAAGAGAATTCTGCTGAAGACGGAGCTGATCTGGAGCAGCAATTCCATTACCACCTGCAGGGGATCTTTGGGGTGCTCTCCAAACTGACTGTCATGGCCAATCGCTGCACTAACCGCTACAAGCGTGAGATCGGAGGCAGCGGCTGCACGGCTTAGCGGGACAGGAGGCTGGCTGGCTCTCAAAAGGACTTTGCTTCTTTGCACGAGTGGTGAGGCTGATGGCGCACTGACGAAAGAATCGCTTCCCAAGGGTGATAGTTGATGTGGTGTGAGGGGAAGCGTGTCTCGATGTTCAGCCCACTCTCATAAGCACCGTAAACTGCACTCCTACCCACGAATACATTCCCAGTCTGAAACCAGACCGGAGCAGCAATGGACCTGCAGGATTCTTTTTTTGCATACCCGTATAAAATATGCTGTAGTACTACCCACAATCTTAAAGGCCGTTTGGTACTCTGATGTATTTCAAATGGGCAGCTTGAACTGGTATGGTTTTGTTAAATTTATCCAATCAAATTAATAAATAAATAACCCCAAAAAACATAATTCCATATTATTGGCTATTCTTGTGTGTTTTATATATAATGTAGTGTGTTTTTTTTTTTTTTTTTAAATAAAGCTTTGATCGGTTTTAATTTGTTCTATTACGTAGGACCTTCTTACAAGTGGGCAGCATGACCCTGTATAAAGAGACCTTTGCATTTTTTTTGTAGACAAAGCTTCAAATTCAAGCCGTGTAGTCATTAAGTGAAGTCTCTGTAGGCAATGTGTAATCAGATTTAACAAAATGTAAACTGGGAAAAGGATCAGCTCCCACTGGTCTCTAAAGCAACCTGTACTGACATCTTCTGATGTTTCCCCAATGGAAACTGGTTTTGTAAGGGCTAGATACGCCTTCTGGAAAACATATAAAAAAACACAGCAAAATGATTGGCACACAGTGCTTGTTGGTATGTATTGTGTTATTTTTCTATTTTTAGTTTTCCAAGTTTTAACAATACTTCTTAAATGTTTTATATTTACATACACATGAAAAAAAGTTCTACACTGGAATCAATGCTGAATTCCTCAGATAGCACAGAGAGCATATTCCGCCCCACCCTTCATCTGCTTACCATAGCAACAGTCCCAAAGCTTCAGCCAATAGTCTGGAGGTTCTTTTCTTTTCCTTCAAAATGGATAACAGTGATTGGGTGGCAGAAGAGTAGTGGAGCGTCTCCAATAGGGAGAGCTGGCAGTGTGACAGTTGGCAGGGGATGCAGTGAGAATTGTTTGGGATCTTTCAATACCCGCTGCACTGGATATCAAGGTAAAGAAAGAAAGAACGGTGCTGGTGGATTGCCAAGTGGAAAGTTTGAATCCCTTTTTGTCTTTTCATCTGCTGAGGTTCACTCTGTCCCTGCTTTTACACTGAAGTTTGACCAAGAACAACGGCTGTCATGTCGAATACCCCAAGCATGATTATGCCCCATAAAACACACATGCTGTCGGTATTGTAACCCCATTCACTTACTTCAAAACTGTGGTTTAATACAATCATGCAAGAAAAGACTCACTAATACATAACCCTTGGGGTGGTTTCACATGCTAATATTGGAATATCTTATCTAATGTTACATTAGGTCAGTCCACGATTAGTGAGAACTTAGGTAAGACCATCTTGCACTACCCTATATTACCTTAAGGAAAGGTAGTTCAGGATTAGGTGCAGTTAGAAGCCAGGATTTCAGTATCGGGGATCCTGCCATTCCTTCAGCCCTTATAGAGATGTCCGTATGGAGGAAGTTACTCCACCCCTGCCTCTCGGAAGAACAGGATCTTCTTGTCATTGGAGAACCCAGAACACACCCTGCCTCAGCTCTATAGGAATCCGGTATGAATGCTGTGAGTAATGCAGACACAGTTATTTTAACAGAAGCCTAACCCCAGCATCTCAATTTCCTCAAAGAGCGAGCGTCATGCTTGAGCCTCTTGAATTCAAAGTTATTTTTATAGTGCTGAGAGCCAGCAAAAACATAACTGGAAGTTATCAAAGACAGAGGGACAGTCCTTGGCAAGCTCCTCCAAAAACTCGCTGCTAGGAGTTTTGTGTTCGTACGCTGAAGGCTGCGTTTTATGTGAAATTCTCATTCCCGAAGTGCAAAGGTACCGTAAAAAAAAACAATACATATTGTAACTCTGTCTTTGTAGACTTTGCTTTCGGAAACTCACCTACCTTTGCCCCGTGCTGGCACACAGATGTGCTAAAGTATGTTACAAAAAAGCACAGTAGCTATAGTTAAGTATGACAAACTGCAAAGTTATGTAAATGTGAATAGAGACATGGTGAAGGAGCCTGCTATAAAATGCTGTGTTGGTGTCTTTCCCCTCGTGGTAAATGTTTTAATTTGAGCAGGAGCACTTTAATATTGCAATGTCTTATTTACAGAAGTTCTCTGAAGATGGCTAACTTCAGAGGTTAAGCATGTAAACTGAATAAGGATTACACACATACAGTGCATGCTAAATCACAGAAGGTGCATGAAGAAACTACATCCATTGTGTTAAACTTGTCGGTTTTTGCCTAAGGGAGAGCTGCTACTATATGGGTGGGGTGCATATTCTGTAAAGAGGACACTGAAAGAGGAGGGGGTGGGGCTAATAAGACAGGGTCATCCGATTTTTAAACCCCACCATGCATAATATGTATGCAATCTCTAAATCATTAGAGATTAACAGTTGTTGTTATTCAAGCAGCCGTGTGGCTACAAACCATCTCGCAGTTCTTCCCAATTAAACTATACTGTAGTAATCATCACCTCCGTCAGATAACTGTTGTGTAGAGCCAGCTGCTGTCCTCAGAGGACCTCGGATCGCTCCCTCGTGTTCTTGAGAGAACTTTTTTTATATTGTTACTTCTTCTTTCACAATCTGGGGATACGGATCCAACTGGCCACAGAAAACAGGAACTGAAATAAACGGTGCGGGGCGGGGTGGGGGGGCAGTTCATAAGCAGCACTGCACACAGATGGCCAGAAGAAAAAGGGGGTTCAGACGTTAACAGTCTGGGGGCAGCTTTGGGACTGCCTGTGTCGAAGCCACTTGGGCATCGTCCTTGGCAGAGATCACTGGCTGCTCTGTACACTTCATGTAACATCCATATACCTCCTGCGGAGTCTACAGTCCTATCTGTTGAACTCAGCAATAATTCCTAGGCTAGGTCCAATTGCTTCCAAGGTTCAGTAGCTTGGTAACGCTGCTTGATTAGGTTTGGCTAGACAGCAAGTACCAAGGTTGAACTTGAATCCTCCTGATCCGTAAGCGGGTCCCCATGGCAAGGCGGCATTCAAATGTGGCATTTAAAATTGTATAGAAAAACAATATGAATTGAAAATATATGGCTATGGTAAATGGTTATTAGAAATATTGCATCATTTAGTTAATGACAGTGAAAGCACAGTAAAGCACGGGCTTGTTCAGGGAACTATGAAAAGAGCATGGAAACATGGTTACCCTGGGGAAAGAACAGCACATTCATAGAGTAAGCATGATAAAAGCATGGTTATCTGCAAAATGCAAATGTACTATGAGGAACTTTTGTAAGATTCGGGTTTTGATTACACCATAAAGGACTGGACCTGAACCCAGGTCCATAGGGATAACAAGCAGACAACACTGTTGACTGTCAGCCAATGCCCTCAGTAAGCCAACGTGGTAAGACGTGTCAGACAGTGCAACAACTGCACTGCGGTTACAGACACTGATTGCAATAAACCAAGGCTGCTTGATAAGGTGCTTACAGATCGTGCCAGGGTAGACACACAGTTTAACAGACTGGAGTGAAATTAGTGCTGCAGGTGCTATTGTGATTGTAAAATGCATGTAACATCATGAAACTGCACTATAATGACGCATGCAGATGTAACAGCTAAATTAGGGATTGGATACATTTTAATGGCACTTGTATAAACTTTGCACTGTCATACAAGCAGACCAAGAGAATTCAATCTACATTTGAATGGATGTGAAAGAGATTTTCAGCAACTGAGATATGTACAGATAATGTGTGCACGGTACGTGTTTTCAGACACTTCCCAAATGAAAACAACTGTGGTTAAACAGCATTGAAAATGCAAAAAAAAAAAGGAAATACAACTGCAGTCAGGATCTTGTAACTGATCATGAATGGTTTGTGCAGATAAACTGTACTTACTGAGCTCATGTGGGTCAAAGTATTACACTTGCCCTTGTAGGTCTCATTTATCCAGTTCCAATGATTATATCATACATGCTACATGTAAAATGTTAGAGTTTTATTTTCTATAGCTTTAGAGTTGTTGTTTGTAGATCAGCTATTAGGCTCTCAATTTGCCCTATATGCATGGAAAGTAGCTGCAGGCTGGTGCAAGTTCATACAGCATTGTTTATAGTTGTTTCTTTTAAGTTCTAATATTAAAAGGAACTTTGCACTACAAACAGGGCCCTGAGTGTTACAACAGGGTGACTTGTTGCCCGGTCAGACAGCTGTATAACAGGGCCCTGGCAGGACCCCTGATTGGAGCCCATTCTCCAAGTAGACCAGGATGTGCCGATCACAAGGTCTACGTGACCAGACTCCCTGGCAGGAGAATTCCTGCCCCGACTCCCTTTTCAGTCAAATATCCTTAAAGTACCGCCCACTTTCTTGGCAGGAAGGAAAGTTCACTGTTTAAATATAGTGGCCGTGCATCTTGACTTCTAAGCAAAGGAAAACCCCTGCTTACCTGCCTGATAAAGCATTTCCATAAACCAGAATCGCAAAGAACAAATAACCAAAGCTGGATTTTCACCCAGAGACTTACACAAGCACCAGGTGTGTAATATATACTGTATGCATATCTTACCTGTACTGTCAAATCCACATATATGGTACACCTCAAAACAAACTAGATCAAGTATCCAGACATTTCAGCTAGTGTCTTCATTTACTTATGCACACTTTACATACAGCACACCATCTGTGTGATTGCACAACTAAATTTAGCACCAAAACCAAAGCAATCCTCCCAGTCTGTCTGCAGCATCAATCACACAGGGTGACGCAATACATGTTGATAAGAAGAATAACTTACATGCTTTCTTTATTTTGCATAGATGGAAGCCACTGTATATGGAGTACAAAAAAAGTGCATCAGTTCTGTGTTTTTAGGGAAGTCCAGTACAGTACATGCAGGTTTTAATTTCAGCGCTAGCAGCAAATAAAATTTGAAGATTGAGACACTTTGCCTTATAGAGATATGAAACAATTTGTTAAACTATGGCTTTGTATTGTTTGCCCAGTTTCTATTGATACATCAGAATGGATGTGTTTATAGATCATGTCAGCTTTATTTCTGTACACTCTGACAATCAGCCATTTCAATATCTGCAGACTAAAAACAGACAGGAGACAGCAGAGGTGATGCTTGCAGATTCCTGCCTATATTACACAACACTACGAAAAACGGCCAACGGAAATATGAGACTTAAATAAACCAAGCCCTCTGCACATAACATTTGCATGAGTTGTGAAATTAAAATGTTACTGGTATTAATAGCTTTACATTCGTTTTTTCCAATATGAAACTGATAATAAAAAAACCCTGTCCTTAATGAGCCGTTATAAAAATGTGAGTCAACTGCAGGAATATGTAAAGTGCATTTCAATATCAACTGGGCAGGTCTTTACTCCAGTGCAATCCAGATTCACCCGCTTGGACACACAGTGTTTATGGAAAGGCAACCCATTACAGAGCGGGTTTATCTGCTCAGACTTCACTACCGATCTTGTGGAAACTGTTCTATCTAAACTGATGTGAGCCCTCCTCCCCAGCAGGTCTGAGTTGATCCGGTCTCACACCGGTGTTAGTGTGAACAGTCACATCACTCTGGAATCAGTCTTGGTTTGGTTTTACAGCCTGGTCTGAACACAGCTTTTGATTAGTAATGCTGATGTTCTCCAGTGCTTTGGGGATCTTGCTCATAGCCTCCACAGCTGCAGCACTAGTGCTACACGAAATCGAGAGCAGGTAAGAAATCCTGGGGAGTCAGCTTCTGCCAGCTGTGGTTAATCTCCAGTGTCGAGGGAGTGGAGCAGCACAGCCACTGTAAATGTTTAGTGCACATGGAAGCCTGCCTGTTGCTGGGGAAACTTTCCCATTCATCAGCCTGCAGCTCCGTGATCACTGAGTCCAAACAAGACAGGCTTTGAAATGCACATTCGATAACTCTCTGGGGGATATTTCCATACCTCCAGTCACCCTTCCTTACATTATTAATAAAAGAAAGCACAGTAAAGCATGATAAAGCACAGGAGATGGAACACCTCTGTGTCACACCTTTCTGTATATCTAGAGACATGGGAGTACATGACTACATTATTAGTTTTGTCTGATATCTGACATGGAGCCTGCGAGTCATGTTCATATGTCCGTTCTTATGCCTTAAATACATACAGTGGATCTTTCTGACACTAGCTCTAATATTGGTTTTAAATGCCTACTTCATATACATTGAGAAGGGCATTGATTCCATTCAGTACTGTACATACGGACCCTTTTCAGGATTGGCGTACAGTCGTTTTCATAATCAGTGGCTGGCTTTACCTCTTCAGCGCCTGCAATCCAATCCTAGAAGCAATCATCTGTGGTGACACAGCCCTGAACTGCGGATGAGAATGTGTGCAGATTCCACAGGCTATTGAATGAAGTCTTGAAGAAAGACTCCTCTGGTCCTCATCCTCCAGTACAAGGCAACACTAGAACAAGACACTAGAACAAGACACTGAAAGAAACTGATTGGAGGGGGGAACACCAATAAGACATGAGCCTAATAATAAAACATTTTCACACAGGCATAATGAGAAGCACGATGTTTGTCACAGTTGGGAGACCACCCTTATAAAAGTTCCCCACAGTATTTTTGCATGCATTTACCATAGTGTCCCCTGGTTTGTTTATTAATATGCTTTACCATACCTTGCGATTCTTTACAGTGCTTACCTATGCTTCACCATATTACACTTTGCTATTGTTTAATGTTAAAGGTGTATAAGGACAGTCACAATGTGGCCAAGGAAATTATTTGTAAATCCCTGGTTATCCGTCCTTCATTGAAAGAGATATGAAATGGGACATGTGCAGTCCTCATTGGCCCTCTTGTAGGCAAGCAGTATAGACAAAATGACTGAGTCATGACCCAAGACCAGGCCGAGTGAGATGTGGAAGACGTGTGGCAGGTATTCAATCTTGCTGCTGCTATTTTCAGCTCTGGCGGGCACTAAATAGTTGTCCCTAGTACTAGAAATGAATGCCATACATCGTGCCAGATTAGCAGGCCTGGGGGGTTACACTACAGACCAGCTTAATAATGTATATTAGGAAAGAACAGTTTGTGACACAAGCCCATTCCTTCAGCTGTCTAAAAAAGGTTTCTAGTTCAAGGTGAAGCTGCGATAAGAATGTCAGCCAGAAAGCTGAGATACCGGTAGTCAAAGCTGTGACCCCCAAAATATACATTCATTATGAAGGAGCAATTAATATAAAGATAATAAACACCAGGGTTTTTTTTCTGGGGTGTTTTATACATGTGTAATGTGATGCAATACTGCTATGAATATGCTATAAATGAATGTATAAAACAAGTTTAGGAAAATGTGTGAAATACTGTGCAACACAGCCCTCTAAATATAAAACTTTGAAAAGACGCAGGTTTATATGAGCGCAGACCAACAGAATATAAGCAGTTCTTCCCTTGACTCTGAAATGAAGCTGTCACCGAATGTGAACAATAAATCAGCATGAACTTTTACTGGAGTGAAAATGAAGAAACAAAGGGGGCTTGGGATCCTGCCAGAGTATGAACAAACCGCTTATTCAGAGGAGAATTAAACTCCTTCTGCTTACCAAGAGGAATATTTTATAAATCCTGTAACATGTCTTGCAAGATCGTGAGGGCAAAATCGTATCGTAGATCGTAGAATGTGCTGAATAGCAAGCCGTGAAACAGATTTCAGAAAGAAAAAGCCAATTCATTTGCTGGTTCACATTCCCAAACCTCTGTCTGCACGTAGGTTTAAAGATTTGGGGTTTTTATTTAGGAATGTGTGAATTGGAAACGTCCCTATGCGATGCTCCAGTATTGTCGTTGTAGCTCTACGTAGATAGCGAGTGTTTGAGGCACGTTAAATGTTGCAGCATTGGCTTAGCATCGACCCAACAACTAAGCACTGAAGCCAATCGCAAATTTAAGAGACAACCAACTTGACATGCTTTTAACCTGAAGTCACTGCTGACGTAAAAGACAACCAACTTGACATGCTTTTAACCTGAAGTCACTGCTGACGTAAAATAACCAAGGAAGTAAAACAGTGACAGACTACTGAAAAAAGGGCATACAAACTGATAACTTCCTTTAACCAATTCTGGTATCTGATTGCATGTTCGCTAGAACGTGTTTGTCTTTCAAAATTGTGAGTATGGGATCCATGGATAATGGAACAGGACAGCAGGTAAGATTTCTAGAAGTGTTTCATTTGCTCTAATAACTTAACAGGTATTGGAGCAATGTCCATATGTACCAACAAGCAGAGCTCCGTGAAGCTGTCAATGAACAAGCTTGTTTTCCCACAAAGCTTCCTGCAGCCGTTTCCCCACATAATGTATCCTTACCCTTTTCATGCTAGGGAGCTCTGTGCACTTGATATAATATTCTATTCTGCTGTGAAAAACCTCCCTCTTTTGATCACTAAGAAAGCAACAGACCAGTCGAGACGTGTCCTCCTTTTCAGCTTATCAGGAGTGACCCTTCTCCGTCCACCAGCCAATCAGAAGTCTGGAATGCTGGGGGCTCGGTCATGGGGCGGCTCTCTGAAATTGGAGTCCAGGCGATAATGGCAGAGGGCAGGAAGGGGGATGTTAGAGATATTGTGATACAGTAAAAGAAAACCGTCCCTCATGTCTGAAATACATGGCAAGACATCTAAAGGGAATTTGATGTCTGCCAATAGCTCTGTCTAGCCCGATCAACACGCAGTGGGCACCACTTGCCTTTCCTGCAGTGTTAATGTTTGCACGCCCTATGAATGTTTAAATAACATTCTGAGTAACAGTTTTGTACTCCCTGTACCAGAATGTTTAAACATGTTTTTATATTTTGCAGCCAAGGCAGTTTTGGGGAGTCTTCCACTTTTACTTAAGCTGCTTACTGTAGGTTGGCACCTTGCCTGGGTAGTTGTGATGCATTTTCCCTGTAGCCAACAGACCTTAACTTGCAGAACACAGAGGCAGTATTTCAATAAATACAGATTGAAGTGAGGAAGGGGTCAGCGTTACTATCTAGAAAAATATTAAGACTACAAAAGTTGTTTCTGGATTTCAGATGCTTGTGGGTTGATCTAAACAAATGTGCTGCGTAGGGTTGATTTCAAGCCAGGCCTCGCTTAGAAGGGTCGGCATCCTGTTGAACTGCAGTAACCTTTTGATCACGAAGCTGCTTCGTGGTGTGCAGCATACAGCCAATCCCAGCCTGGCATGAGGAAGGGTTTAGCCAATCAGAACACAGCAGTGAGAGGGTTTGGCTCTGTTAGATTCCACGAATGGATAATTCACATATACACTTCCTTTTTTTTAAATGCAAGCCCTTCAGACAAGGATATGGTAAAGGTTTGTTATTGTACGAAGCAATAAATGCATTTTATTTTTGTTTAAGTAGACTGAGTTTACTATAACATATCCTTGTGCTGAAAGCTTTCTTCACTGACAAGAATTTAGAAAACAAAGGGGCAACTAGAATGAACCGTGCACTTTAGCATGGTAAAATCACAGCAAAGCTGTGCATAGCAGCACAGTAAAGCATTAAGCAGGTAAAAGACAAAAGCAGCGCATCCCCACTGGCACAATGTAAGTGTACAGGCATCACCGATGGTATAGTTTGGAAACAACAAGCTGTAAATGTGTTCCAATTCCCGTTTCTTTCTGGTCACCAGTAGCTGCTGGGACATCGATTTACAGAATTAGGTAACAGCCGCCATGTTCCAATACCTAGCCTATAGGTCTAAGCTGAAAAGCCTTCACAAGCACTTACACTATAATTGTTCCCAAATATATCAATGGACCTAAGCCTACTTACCTCTCCTCAATCCAAAATCCATTTCAATATCCAGCCGTCATCATTAGTGCTGCATCTGAAGCAGGGATGGAAAGAAGACTCCCATTGCATAGCAGTGTCACCCATTCCAGGCTTTAATACAAGCTTGATTTGCCAGTCTATAGGTAACAAGCTCAGGTGTGTCTGATTAAAGTCATAGTAAAACCAGGAATGGATCAAACCGCTATGCAATGGGAGTCTTATTTCCATCCCTGATTTAATGCAGAAGATGCCTTTTACACCTACACTTTTCAATACAAATATCAATGACTTTGAAGAGTACCTGAAACCGAGCAATTAATAGGTTCTCCACGATTCATAAAAACGATATATATTCAGTCTCGCTATAGTGTCGACAGGCAGTGGCTGTGTGCTATAGCAACTAAACACAGAAACTTACCATATATCCACCCAGCCACCTCCATTCAAGTGCCTTGGCCATGGTATATTTAGACTCTAGGAATTCTGCTTGAACCACTGGAATATACTCAAAGAATGTTTAATAGTGCAGTGCAGCTCCTGAAAAACAAGTGGTCCTGGATGTAAATCTTTCGGGTATTAAATTAAAGAAAGACCTGCACTTGATCTGACAGGTGAACAGATCACAGGGTCATAGTGGTCTGGTTTACTCAAGAGACGATCCAGCTTGAGCTGTCTGCAACCCCTTTGCAGTTTCCCCCCTCGTCAGTTAGGCTTGCCCAGAGAGAAATGCAGAAGGAAGAATATCGCCTCAAGCAATTAACTGAGCGCTCATTGAATTCAACTGATCTGCTCCACATTCAACTTACCCTCCAGCTAATAAAGTCAAGGACATATGCTCCTTTCAAATGATGCATTCTCTCAGATGTAGAACAAAAATGTTATATACAGCTGTGTTGTCACAGTTTGATAGCCACAGATCTTTACTATACTGTTTGGTTTTTAACAGTAGTTGAAAGATTCTGTAGAATATTCAAGTGCATTCTCTTAACTGCAGTGTAGAGCTCTCTCTCTCTCTCTCGACTTATAAACCAACTCTGGGTTATTAGCGCCTTCTTGTGGATAAACCATGTACAAAATGAAAGAATAACATTTTCAGCTTTTCCCAAAGCTGGGCACGTTATCAGACCCTGATTATCACTAATCTTGGACTTTCCGAGGTTACTTTAGGTAAGGTAGCACAAGATTAGTGCTACTCTGTGAAAGCAGCTGTACACACTGTGGGCTGTTAAATCAATGGGGGGGGGGGGGGGGGGGGAGGAATGCTGCTTTAAAACAAATCAAGAAAAACCAACCAATTGCGGTTAAGGATTTGTCTCCTATGAGGGAGATCATCTTGCAGTCTGAGCAGACAGAGCCCAAACTGCAGAAGATAACATCTCACAAGCACCCTACACGTCAACTTAAGAATTAATAAAACACATTCAAAGGTTTAAATGATTTGTTTTGTTTTTGTCCATTGCCATTACACCTCCTTTGAATCATATGAAATCATTTTGAACTCTGTAAAAGAGCTGTTCTCTGCATGGGTAATACCTACACACAGGAGGAGCTGCACTGGAACTGAGCCAGTGTATTCGAGAGGTTAATCGTTCACACATTTTAAGAAAACATCTTCAGACAAAGTAATTCTTTTCACTGCTACGCAGTTACCCCTGATAGATTACTGTTAGGTTACCCAGAAGATTAAAATGAAAAACACAGCCAAACTTAACAATCATGCTTTATTCTGTTGTTTGTTTCTTAAAAAAAAAAAAAAAAAAAAAAAAAAGTTTAAAATGTTTTCATTTTAATACCTTTTATCAGCAACACACCTGCTGTTACTTGTTAATGAGGTTTTAAAGTATTTTCGCCCTGTTCTTTTTTTCTACCCTGGACAGGCGGATAACCTATACTGGAAAACTAAATTCACAATTACTATTATTTTTTTTTCTTATTATTTATTTATTTATTTATATAACTTCAAAAAGAAAGCTTCAAGTGATTGTCAAACACAAAACATCAGTTTTCTGTTTTGTTTTTTTTAGCACCGGGTACAATAAAACTGTACTCTTGCTTGTTAAAATACTTCGGGGGGAAAAAAAAAAAAAAAAAAAGTACTTCAACCGAGCAAAATCTTCCACGGTATGTTTCATAAACAGCACCCAACCATACAGAGCAATCTTGTTAAATCATCCCACACACACACACACACACACACACACACACAAGAAAATATAATAATTATAAGATCTATTAAATAAAGCAAGGAAACAAACGCTGTATTACTTTAAATTATAAAACAAATCTCAGTGACTGTAGCATAAGCACATCATCTAGGTAGAGAGAGGGGGAGGGGGGGGGGGGGGGGGGGTCGTGGGCTCTGTTCACATCAGAAGGGGCGCAAGCCCGTCTCCTAATTTTGTGCAATTTCTGTCTTTCTCAAAAGCTCCCAGTTAAACAGTTTCCATTAATTCAATGTTGTATCTTCCTGCTTCATTGAAAAGTCTTTGGCAGACCTGGATGAGGGGCAAAAACAATGGAGAGGATTCTCAAAGCCAGTGTGGTAAACACTTAGCAGTACTAACACCAAGACCAGGATCAAATAAAAAATACAGCACCGCTGTAGCTCCATGCTATTTAATACAGCACCCCTTTCTCTGACCTGTATGTCAATACATGAGGCTTCCAAAGGTATAGGATTCAGCCGTTACAGTCAGATTCAGCTCTGGCCTTTCACATCTGCTGTATTTACACCCCTGCGAAGACTGCACTTTTTATTTGGAATCGTTTTTTTTTTTGACATCTGTACATCTTAGACTCGTCAACATCAAGTGATATGCGCGAGCTGGCCAGCAGTGGTTAAAACGTTTGAACTCAGAGTACCTGATTTCCGGGTGATAGCCTGAACTTATCTTGTGCGCTACTGGGATGTGAACTTGCAAGTAAAGCATTTTCATTTTTAATAATTCAAAACCCTGCTACACAGCTTACAATGTTAAGGGCTTTCCTGACCATGCCTGCATGCCAATTGAGGCTACATCTGTACTGTCTACTGCTGGCATGGGCTGAACCAAACGAACACAATCTACAAACTGCTAAGGAAAACAAACAGCCTAATGGGCCTTTTTGTCCCTCACTATTCTTGTGCTTGTACAGCTGGTGAATGCTGGCTTAGTCTTACTCTTACTCCTGGGCAGTTCATTCTTGAGCCAGTGTATTCCTCCTCCTCCTCTTCCTCCCCCCCCCCCTCCTCTCCTCCTCCCCCCTTCCTCTCCCCCCCTCCCCCTCCCCTCTCCCCCCCTCCCCCCTCCTCCTCCTCCTCCCCCCCCCTTCCTCCCCCCCTTCCTCCTCCTCCTCCTCCTCCTCCTCCTCCTCCTCCTCTCCCCCTCTCTCTCTCTCTTTCTCTCTCTGAGAATATTCAAATCAATTTGGAAAACAAGAACACTTCAGGAAACTAACACAACAACAACAACAACAACAACAACAACAACAACAACAACAACAACAACTCTGCTATCATCTTCACCAAAAATATATTATTTAAAAAACAAAACCAAAACAGGATTCTATTAGAGGAGCACTGGCTTGAGGATAAAAACTTTTTTTTTTTTTTTTTTTTTTTTTTTTAAACACTGTATGTATAATGATCGATCTAATTCATACAAATCATTTTAAATACTGAATATCAGAACGTTTCTCTAGCCCTCAGTGTGAATGACGGCCACCCCCTTGCAGGAAAAACGGTGGCAACACCTGATCCCTGCCCCTTACCAGATACGCAGCAAAGCAAAGGAACGAAAATCACAAGTGATAAACCACAAGGAATTTATCGGTTGGTATTGATGGTTGTGTCCGCTTCTCCTCTTAATATTTGTATGGAGGAGCCCAGCAGCCCAAGCAAGTCCGGAACACAGCGCACCAGCTCAACGGGATCCTGCAGGTCTTTGGGTGGCTGCATTAGCTGGCTTGCAGATGCCTGTTTATAAAACTCTGCCTCTGTGATGCTGGTGATCTCAAAGTGAGGGTATCGAGCCCGAAATATCCGTGCAGAAACTTTGAGTCGCTTCAGAACGTCCGACAGCAGCAGCCAGTTGCAGGAGCTGTAAAAATAATATAAAAATAAGATCCATAAAAAATATATATATACAGTCAGCCATTAGGATCAGTTCTATTATCATTGGAAAGACATTGTTATATGCAGTATACTTTCCACATGAGAGGAAGAAGCAGCTCTTATGATAAAGGACCATTGTACACTGCAGTAAACCTTTATAAGGGGCAGCCTGATTGCTTTGAAGCTCACAGCCTGTTGAAAGCTTCTAGAGTGATGCATAACATTATAATAACTGACTAACAACTCGGGGTGTCTGAAATGTTCCCAGTTACAGAACTAGCTCTTCAGTCATGTAGTTCAAATGAAGCCCACTCACCAGCCACCTACAGTAATAACCCACTTTTAGTTATCGGAGCTGGTGCAGAATGTCGGGGGATCCCAGCAGCATGCTCTGGAGACCCTTGTGGCAGTAATGAAAGTCTGCTCTTGTGCTCGCTGCTCACCTCTGAGAGATGGAGGTCTGGATGCTGTAGCAGGGCAGCAGTGGCTCCTGTGAGAACTCAAACAGGAAGGAGCCCGAGTCCTCATCTTCCTCCTCCTCCTCCTCCTCGGCTGGGGGGGTCAGTAAGAAATCCCAGAACACCTCCTTGTCCGTCTCTGCAACACACAGAACACAGTATTCTTTCAGGGGGGGTGGGGGGCGTGCTAAGCACCAAAATAAACAAAAAAAAAAAAACGATTGCAATGAGAATGATGCTGGTGCAAGTACTCGAACATACTGGACTTGTGCCAGCATTGCTAGATTAAAATGGAGCAGGGAATGAAACTGCTGCAGTTCAGCAATCTCACTACTGTGCTAGTTACCCCCTCTAGTGGCAGAATTACTTATTTTTTTGTATCACAGGTTACAGTGCATGCCAATAGCCAGAAAACTTGCGAGCAGAGTGGTTAAAATCCTGTAATATCTTTTCACAAGGAGGAAAACAAATGTTTAAGGAAATACTTTCCCCCAGGGTAAGAATACAAAACCTTAAAAACGTATAAAAAATAACACTAAGCAGAGAAAAAGCATCTTCCATATTGTGTTTGCATTGATGTTTAATTGGCTCGTTAGTCATTACTGCCAAAATCCAGTCTGTCGGCTCAGGTTCCCTCTGCAATCCCAGCCCCTCAATGAGCACCGTGGACACACTGGGGAAGGGCAATATTAATATGTGCTGCAGCATGTGTGGAGCACCAAGGAGCACGCGACCGCTGCAGCAATTCAGAGACACGTCGGATCCTACATGCAGCAGGAGAGTATAAAGGATCGTCTGATAGTCTGAATATTCTTCACTTACCGAACACAGAACTGCTGTAGAAATCCCAGCGGATGTTCGGATCGTCCTCACTGCGATCCAGTAAATCTGTAAAGTACTCTGCAAATGATCGAAATGATAAAAAGGGGTGTGTCAGAACACAAGAGCGTACCGGTCCTCTTCAATGCTGGCAGGATTTGTGGACTTTAGACTAAAGCATTTTGATTCCCCAAATTCCCCTTCTATCTTTAAAGCTGGTGACAAAACTCCACTCTGTTAGGTTCTAGGTCTCTTGTCTCTGCTGTAGTTCGTTTTTCAGTGACAAAACCACTTGCTTACCAGTCAGAAACACTTTCATGGGCTGGCTGCTGGCCAGTTTCATAGCCGACTGTCCCGAATATGTGGCGAGCGTGGGGTCAGCCCCGTGGGACAGCAGGATTTGAACCACATTCAGGTTGTCGTTGGCAACAGCATCGTGAATAGGTCTGAAACATCCAAAATTACGGCTTTTTTAAATTACTTACAACACAACAGCTTCCCTAGAAGCTAGAACTCTGTAGTACATAAGAGCTTGAGAAATGTTCAGCCCATCACACTGCCCCTGTGTCATCTGATCAGGATTCAGTACAGCCTACAGTCGACCAATCAGTGAATAAACACAGAATGCTGCCAGTCTGCGTGCAGCAGTGATGCAGCGGAGGCGGGTCAGTGGCTGAGCAGCAGCGATGTGCCTAAGAAAGCCGCTCAATTGAATAATTTTTTTCAACCACTTAAATCTGGAATGGAACGATACTCCAGAACCAGAGCTGCCTACACTTGGTCTTATATACTGGCTGCAATGCAACACCTAAACAACTAAACTGAACAGTGAAATGACACATCTGAAATATCACTGTCACTGTAAACATTTTCTTGAGACAGGAAGTGTGTGCGTTACCTTGTCCCATCTTGCGAGCTGCAGTTGACATCAGCGCCGTGCTCCACCAGTAACCTGACGATGCTGACCCAGCCTCGGGCGCAGGCCTCGTGCAGGGCTGTGTAGCCGGCGTTGTCACGGTGATTGACCTCACTCACCTCCTTCTCCAGGCAGTAGAGCACCACCTCCTGCGGGACAAGGAGTGGAATTAGCATGGCAGCACACATCAGAGCCAGAGCCAGCGCAGGGCCTCTGCAATAGGTCTCTAGGTCTGCGTGGCACTGCTCGCACTGTTTCTGCACCCGGTCCAGGGCTTCAGATTCATCAACTTATCCCAGTATAAGTAAGTCATACCTGAGTCTGTAGGTTTACAACTAGGAGCTCTTCATGCAGCTTTAAGGGAGGAACTATTTCTAACAGCAAACTTCTGGTTCCTAATCATTAAAATAACATACTCAGTTGGGGGCAGTTGTGATACCTCTGGCTGGATTCTGTACCTGGTATCCGAGCCGTGCTGCCCTCTGCAGGAGCGTCTCTCCAGCGTTCTTGTTCACAATCAGTCGCCGTGCCTCTGGCGGGACAGGCCTGCCCGTGGGGGTCTCCGGAGCAGCCCCCTTGGCCACGCTGCTTCTCCTGCCACGCTGGGGAGACCAAGTGCTTTTGGGGACCACAGCGGGAGAGCCACAGTTCTGGGACTTCCTCGGAGAGGGGCGGTCCCGTTCCAGCCCGCCAGAGTGCTTGACTGGACTTCCTCTCTTAATCTTGAGCTGCAAGCACAGTTCAGAGCCCAGTATAGAAACAGCACGGAAACCGTGCAAGCCCAACGAGCTACACATGTACAGAAACATCTGATGTAATCATCACAGGGACATGCTGTTAACCACTAGGAGTAAGATTCACCAATCATTTTCAGCAATAGGAAAACAAAACTGTTCAGTGTTTCAAAAGGTTAATTTACAGACTGATTTGCCAATATTTTTCTGTTGGTAGTTTTGTAACATCATTATTTTCTTTTCACAAAAAACAGAGCACATTGCATTCTGGCACATAAAGATGTGCATGTGTTAATTACACATTCTGCAATAATTTTGGGAGAAATCCGACCTCCCACAAGCAGATAATCCCCTCCCATTGGCCCTTATTCACTGCTATCTCAGGATGCCTACAATAAAGATACAGCCATACTCAATGTACCATTTCCCTATGATTCCGGTCTTGTGGGACACCATGGAAGTGAGCTGTAATCAACCGCAGTGTAAGAAGCAGAATGCTTTGTTTTACAGCCCTTTCAACATTAACCTTTAATGGAAACTTTTGACAAACAACAAATCAATCACATCATTATTATTATTATCAAATGAATGCCCTTAGCAAGTTTCATTACATATGGAAAAGCGTTTCTCTACATCTAGATGCGATTTTGCTTTTAAAATGTAGATTTCTATATTTGTCATTTATTACAAACGTTTAACATTATAAAAGGTAAAAGCAAGTTTTGAATCAAAAACAAAAAAGCTATTGAAGTTACTGTGCATTTAACTACAATATGAAGTTACAACGTGTAACTAACAAGAGTGCTATTTTTATGTTCTCCACTAGAGGCCAGTGCAGCTCTACTCTACTCATTAAAACTGTTCTTTGCTTGCAACTATTTGCAAAGTTGGCTTGTTCAAAGGGGAGTGCCCCCTACCTACATTTCAACTATAACATCTAAGTTGTCAAACATGCATTGCAGTTAGACACACCCTCTAGTTAAAATAGGCACTTAAAAGCAAAAACATCAAATCATTTCTTTGTCATCCTGCTTCTGCAGCAAAACATGCTCTCCTTTACAGGGGGCCCTACCTTTTTCTCCTCTGCATCACCCAAGTGCTTTGTTTTGCACTTTCGTTTTCCCAAAGGCTTTTCCGTCTGCTCCTTCCCGGCGACGCCGCAGTGATGCTCTGGCTGCCTGCACTGGGGGCTGGAAGACTGGGAAAGTCTCCGCAGGGATGCAGAGCGAGTCTTGAAGCTGCTCCCTGGACTGGGATCCGGGCTGGAACACTTACAGGACAGAGCCGCGCTCCGCTGGGAACACGCAGGCAGCGGAGTCCTGAAATCTAGTGAGGAAGAACCAGAGATGTACATGTTTCTGATCAAAAGAACACGCTTCCAATTGAATTGTCAGAGAACACACCGGGGAATACAACAGCAAAAGGAGCAATCAAATGAAAAAAAACACATCAGATCCACTACTGTTGGGCTTTCAAGAAGCATATTCCATTCTGTAATTAACTACTCCCAGGTCCTTTGAAGCGCTGTTGTTGTGTCACCTGAAAGCCAGTTTTGTATTTTAATTCCCCGAATGATGGAAGTTTAAAGTATCATTTTGTTCAGCGCTGCTGCTTTTATTGCGACACCTGTGTCTTGCTAGGATCCCCTGGGGAACAAGACTGTTTCACTGCCACTAATAAAGATCTTATTACGAATACATCAATTAGGTTCTACAAGCGTGAGACTTCATTCTGTAGCAATGTGTCCAACTACATCCGTAACAGTGGCACCAACAGAACAGAAACGTAACCCCTGCCAGAAATCTAGCCAAAAGAAAACAGAAATCATAATAATTTACAATAAAAAAATGTGTTGGGGGGGGGGGTAATGCTATTGTGAATAGTGGGCTCTGGCTTACTAGGCCTTTTTTTGTGAGCTCAATTAGTCACGCCTGATCATAATAATAAAATAATAGACAGCTCAGGTGGGCCGACATTAGGCTACAGCAACCTGGAATTGTTCAAACAGCTATTCAATGGGAGTACTACTGTCATCCCTCTTGTACTGTTCAGTCCAAAAGTTACCCAGACTCTTAGAACTTCTCTCCCCTCTGTGGTGTTCTAGTGTACCTGCTCGCCCCGCTCGCCGGGTCGTGACGACGCTCTGCTCAGCCTCCTCCTCTCCTGTCTGATCCCGGTAGGTGATGTACTCCCCGTTCTGGTATTTGCGGTTCCTGCGCCTCTTCCTCTTCTTCCTGGCAGGGCTCTCCTCTGCGCTCTCGTACCCCACCCCTGCCTGCTCCAGCCCCGCCGCGCTGGCTCGAGGTCTGCCCCTGGCTGCTCGCGGGCGCTCCGGCGGCTTGCGTGGGTGGGGGGTGAGGGGTGAGGGGCTCCTGGGGTCTTTGCGAGCCGTGGTCCGCTGGCCACGCCTCAGCTTGGGGGTGGTCTCCACGGGCACCCCTTCCTTAGCCGGCCAGTCCACATGCTCATCTTCCTGCAAAGTGCGATCATGGTCCTCGTTCCCCGGACAGCCACCTGGAGTCACACAGAAATTGAAGGATGATAATCTGATACATGGTTGATAATGGCAAAAATTAGTTATGGTAATAATTTGTAGTGGTTTGCTGATAATGCAGCTCTGGTCACTGTGGATTTGCCATTTGATTTTTTCCCCACTGCCCTCTGGGCCCTTCTAAAAATGTACCATAGTAAAAGCACAGCAATGTTTAATAACGCACAGTGAAAGCACGGTAAAGCACAGGTAAGTGCTGTAAAGCACAGAGGGGTATCCTAAAGCATATTCAAAAACATGGCAAACCATGGTAAATGCATCGTATAATCATGGGAAAAGCATGGGGGGGGGGGGACTGCAAAATTGCTATCGAAATTTACAGTGGTATAGTTGTGCAAGGGTAAACCCAGTTAAAAACATGGATTGATCCTAGACCTCAAAAGTTAATACATACACACGCACGCACACATACAGACACACACACACACACAGTAAGAGTTTCCCCAAGACAATTTACATTGTTACCCAAAGAGCACCAATCATGCTAATCAGTCCATTTCACAGCCACTGTCCAGCAGCTCTATGTAACTGGTGCATTTTTTTTTCAGGAGAACCTTTGTAAAAAAAAATCATAAACTTCCATGCACAAATGCAAGCCCAAGGGTCTTTTTTAATTTACAGGTACTGTCACAATGATCTGGCTGAAAGGAGAAGCTGTCTTTCATTATGTGCTGCTAAAATCCAGCACAATTGTGGCTGCTGAGGTGTAAACCACGTTCTAATATGAGAGCCAGCAAACCTGAAAGAAACTTCAGGGAAGGAAGCCAGTGGGGGATGGTTCTCTGCAATAACAGCTCAAATAGATACCTTGAGGTGTTATCTACTGTCATTATGTGGGCAACTATAGTAATATTAATACATGCATGCCTACATTTGTACAGCCCAATAACATGCAATTCAACTTCTCTTGGGATAATGCAATATTTAAAACACACACACACACACACACACACACACACACACAGCAGCAAATATATCAAACTGACAAATTGCAAATGAGCTGCTGCTGCTCAAAACGCTACTGCGGTGAAATAGATATGATTAGAGAATATATACTAATTCAGCTGCAACATGAGAATTATGGAAACAAGTGAACTTGAATATAAACATATTTTAAAAGCAAAGGTTAAATAGTTAAGAGCGTATTATATTCATTCTCTGCCGAGAAAAGAAATCCCACATACAAAAATACATCTAGAATTGAAGCACACAGCTGGGGAACCGCAGGGGGAGACAGAAAGCATTTATCAGCATCCTTGAACAGGTTTACCAGTACACTAGACTCAGCGTTACTCCTCCTTACTGAAGCATTACCTGTAAACCCATCATTGGACAGGTAACTCAGACTCAGAAAACAAGACCAGTCAAAGCGTGGCTACACAGAGCAAGCACAGTCCACATTGTGAAGCCAGCAGGTGTTTTATTTGGGAATCAGTAGATTCGACCTGAATTCTACCTGCTGCTTCAGCCCTGTGCCCTACCTGTGTCCTTCAGCGATGCAGGTCCCAGCTTTGGCATTCTCCCCCGTCTCCTCCTTTTCCTCTTCAGTTCTTCAGTTTGTGTTTCCCCCACACTCTCCTCCAAAGCAGACGCCCTCCTCTTCCTTCGCTGCAAGCACAAACAGCACCGGGCACAGAAACGGGTCAGCCTTCAACAGCACGGGACCCGGACTGCCCCAACACCCGCGCAGTAAAGAGCAGTCTGCACTGTAACTCAGGAACACATTACTGTGGATTTCCCAGGAGAAATTCCTCTGTACTTCACACAGGCCAGCAATACACAATCCATACACACATGACTGTGTAGGGATGGAAACGAGACTCTCTTGGCATAGTAGTTTGAGCCATTCCAGGTTTTACTATGACATTAATTAGTCATGCCTGATCTTAACAATGGAAAAAGTAGACAGCTCAGGTGGGCCTACATTAGGCTACAGTAACCTGGAATTGTTCAAACTGCTATTCAACGGGAGTACTACTGTCATCCTTGTTGCACTATGTAATCTCTAAACCCACAAGGTCTATGAACAAAAGCCGAAGCAATAAATGCCTTTGCATTGTATATTCTATTATATGCATCTGAATCCTAACTTATTTAACACCACCCCCAAATCCTGATTACTGTAGTGCATATCTAAAGAGAAGTGCAAAGGGAAAAGACTTCAATGTATTGCAATAACCAATAGCTGAACGGTACCTTCTTTAGCAGAGGCTCCTGTTCCATGGTATTGCTTCCCTCCTCTTTCAGTTTGTGAATGCACTTTGCTTTCTTCTTCTCCGAGGCGGGTGAATGTTCTGCCTGCTTTTTCAATGCGGGTCCTTTCTTTTTGCCGACTGTTCCCTTTACCTTCGCTGGCTTCCTGGGCTCTTTGGTTCCATTTTTCTTCTCCCCTTCGGCAGCAGCAGCGCACTGCTCCTTCAAGATGGATAGAGCAATCCCTTCCAGCTTCATGCAGGGAGAGAGACCCTTAGACTTCTGATCCTCCTCTCTCACCCCCAACTCTTCAAGCTCTTGGCTGCTTTCAGATTCGCCAACAGCAGTCTCCTTCTTGCTACAGCTGTCCAGAGTCAGGTCACTCGATCTAGAGACAGCTAAGCCCTCCTCCGCAAGTCTGGGATCACCTTTACCTTCCCCGGCCGAGTGTCCTGGGGTACTATTTGAAGTATGTCCTTTATCTCGTTTGAGTTCGGTCAGTCTCTCATCACACTTAGGATCTCCTTTCTCTGCTTTGGGATGCAAATGCGCTATGCTTGCTTCTCTAGATCTGGTCTGGTTTTCAGTGCTGGAGGCTGCGTCAGGTTTTTTGGAGTCTAAAGTCATCTGCTTGCAATCATCCCCACAAGCAGCCCCTGTCACCTCCATCGATTTCCTTTTAACTATGGACTCCAGGTTGGACAAGGGGGTCCGGACTTTCTTCCCCTTCTCTTCTGCTCCTTGGTGGGAATTTAAGGGAGCAGCGAGATGAGGAGTGCTTTGCAAAAGGCTGTTTTCACTGCTGCTGGCCACCCTGTCCTTAAGACCTCCAGGGATGGGGTTTGTCTGTGCCGAGGAGATGCAAGTGCTAGGCAGGAGTGCTGGCTGCTGGAGCACAGGTCTATCTTCAGGGGGTGGCGTTGAGCCCAGAGATTTGCCGTTAGTGAGTTTGTAATGAGGGTATAAAGCAGTGGGAACCGATAAGGCTATCGGAGATGCATCGTTGGATGGACTCAGCACATTGCCTACTGGAAAACCATTGTTTTTGGGGCTCCTGGAGACCAACCTTTGGGGGACATCCTTGGTCACATGGGGTGTCTTCTTTCCCCCACATGCCAAGGTCATCTTCTCTCCTTGGTCGACGATGGAGATGGTTTCCTGCTTTGCGATGCTAAGGAGATCATCCACAAAAGCACCTTTGCCGTCTTTGCCCCGCAGAGTGGAAGCCAGAACTGGGTTAGCCACCCCAACGTAAGTTCCTGGTACAGCACTGATGGAGCTCTGTAGAGGGTTCTTAGCCCAGGATCCAGAGGCTTCCAGTGACTGGGAAGTCAAACGGTCCCCAGACTTCTTTGGAAGAGCACCACCGTTTCTTAAGAAGTCCGGAAAGACCACAAAAGGAGGTGCTACACCCAAATTGGCGGTGTGGCTTTGAGGTAATCGCTTCACAAATGCGGAATCGCTCCTGCCCCCCTCTGCTGGGGTTAGCACTGGCATTGGCGGTGTCTTCCGAAGGTCTTTTGGCATCTTCGAACGCTTGGACTTGGCAGACAAGTCAAGAGGCAGGTCCCTGACTTCAGGCGGAGGGACAACTGTCTGTTCCTCAAGACGAGGTGGAGATTGCAACCGAGTATAGGCCAGGGAGGGTTTATCAACACAGTGTTGTAGGGGCCTGTGTTCTACATGGCTCGGCAGGCTGGTCAGAGTGAGGGTGCTGGTAGGGCGGTAGCAGATCGGAGAATTAGAAGACAGAGGAAGAGGAGGGGGGGCAGAAGCCAACATGGGCTGCTTCAAAGGAAGCGCTACGGATGACGCCACAGAAACAGGAGGGGAGTAGAACTCTGTGGCAGGTTTGGAATGCTTGCTGCTAGATGCAGAGCTGGAGGGAGAGTTGCTACACAGAGGCTTGTCATTACTGGAAGGGGATTTGGGATTGACAGAGAGGGTTCTGCTCACGGAGAAATGGTAAGGATAGGAACGCAGCTGCGTCGTCATGCTGGGACTCGAGTTGTGGTGCTGTCGGTCTAGCATGAACTGGGATGCTGTTGCTTCTCTTAACGCTGCTATGGGGCTCAAAGTGGCAGGCAGTGTCACCTTACACAGAGGGGGTACATAGTTTGTAGACGGCAGAAAGGCCAGGGGTTGGCCTTGGTTAAAAACCGGAGGGCATTGAAATGCTGGTGGAAGATTAACCAATGGCTGGGCCTGGGCTGCTGGTAGATTAATTCTCTTTGCAGGGTTGGCTGCGTTCAAGCTCGGGTTCAGAGGCAAAGCCGAACCGTCCACTTTCCAACGGGGCCATGGCTGCCCCAGAAAGGATGCATCTCCATCCAAGCTTGGTTTGGGAGCTTCAGCTTTCTGGTAAAGTGCTCTGTTGACGGGGGAGCGGTAAGATGAGGAGGTGCAGTTCTGTAGCTGGACAGGAAGGGCTTCAGGGAACGTTGTTAACCTGCTGTCCTTGTGAATTACATCTGGACTTCTGGAGTTCTGAGAGCTGTCCGGCTCTGGCTGCTGGCTCGATGGATCAGAGGGTGTGGCCTGCTTCTCCTGTGTGAGCTCTGAGGATGGGGTGTCTGGTGGTGGATCCCCAGTGATGCTCTCCGGAACCTCTTTAGAAGCACTGACTTCTTTGTTAACAGTGCTTCCATCGCCATTGTTCACCTGAGGGGAGTCATCCTATAAGAAACAAAGAGAGCGAGAGTGAGAAAGAGGAAATACTTATTCAAATGCTTATATTCCTATTACACCCCAACACACCTTATCCTAAACCAGCTTTTGAACTTAATATTTTCGAGAGGAGAAAATTGAAATATGCTAAAGGGACACAGTTCATATATGAAGAGTAATGCGCTTATTTTTATCATTAGGTTGCTCTACAGATCTCAGGTTCAATACAATTTAACCTCTACTGACAACCTGCTCACTGGAATCTGAGAGTTCCGACTCATCCAGCTGCAAAGACAGACAGGTGCACCCACCTACTTAATATACAGGACACAAGCATGCTACCGGTTGCAATAAAATACTTACACCATTTTAACTTAAGCACTGGAATGTTTTAACAGAAGGAAGTATTTTTCTCTGCCCCTTTTTGTTTCTATAAGCTGAAATGCCAGTGGACTTTGCTAGTAGGGTATCATTAGTTTTGCTTGCAACCAATTGTGCCATGCTGTTTGTAAAAGCATACTAGGCAGTTTAAAAAACTCAAAAGGAGAGTCCGGTTTTCTGTTTGTTACCTGCGTAAGAGTGCTGGTAACACAACATTCCTTCACAACTGTTCGCTGTGAGGCTGTGTTAGTTGAATCCTCTTCTGTGAAGGACGCTCTCCTGCTGATTAAAGACAACACATTATACAGGGCTGCTGATTTTCCATGATCGCAGAATCTCGGAATTAGGCATTTTGGGAATGGAATTTTTCAGTGCTGTCTTTTTCTCCTCGCAATTTTTAGTAGTCACTACACTACAACCCGTTTCATAAAGGCAGAATTAGCAAAGAAACAATTGGGAGGATTAATTATGCGTTTACATTAAAAGGGGCACTATTTAAATTACAATCGGGTGACACACAGCAGTGAACCTGTATAGCAACGAGTCAGTCAACACGCCTTTTTATATTTGATCCTGGTTACTGTAATGCCAGTAAAACGGTACACTTCATTTGTGGAGTACTGTACACTGGATTACTCTCACGTGACATTGCTGGACTGTTACTAAACTGTTATATATCTTGTATTGTTATTGGAATGCCAGCATTAAGCTAAACAGGTCTTGTGCGATACCAAGTGTCAGTTTTAACCAGTATTACAAACTTATTACAAACTTATTATTACAAATTGTATACATCGTCTGCAGCCCTTACACTGACACCTCTTTTCAAATGTTTAAAGTGTTGCTGTCTTCTTTCAGCACCCCCTGGGCCACTGCTGCGCTTTCTACTTCACAAATGATTCAGGATAACCTAATCAGTTTCCATTCTGATCTTGTTAGCGGATGCGAATCCTGCGGATTCCTCCCCGAGATCAGCAATTAGCAGCTTGTTGAGTGTGGGTGTGGACCAGGGCAGGCTGAGGTGCCTTGTTTTGCAGGAAACTAATTGCACAGAAACTGGCTTTGCTTAGGGACCCTCGTCACACTGCACCTAGCATTGCCACTGGCTGAAACGTGAAGAAGGAGAGGGAAGGGGAAAGGGGAAATACGCTAAATACTTAAGGGACATAGTAATACTGAAGCCCTCCCACACACCATTTTATCTTGTTTTGAGTGTATTGGGATTTCAACCTTAGACCTAACTCACTATGATCTCCCACTTAGGATATTTCTTCCTAAAACTTTGATTTTAATAAAACTATTCTTTAGCAACTTAGCTAGCAGACATGCAATTAGCTATATATAAATACAGGACACAATAACCAATTAATATAAATAAAAAAAAGACAGAATGGGCAGCAATACTGAAAGAAACTTAAATTCATAGATAAATGTTTTGCCTACAAGTCTTTCTCAAGACAAGTTTGTCAAATAAGGTTTCTTCTAGTTCTATTACAGCACACTGTGTAGGACACAAAAATGCACCGCCATCCTGTGCACACAGTGGCTCGGTGGGACAGTCTGCAGAGAACGTTTCTGAGTGAATGTTTCAAGAGTGTTCCGATTTGCTGTATGTGCTTAAGGGGCTTCGTCCAAGACACCCCCCCCCCAACAACAGGCTCGTAACCTCACCTTTCCTCGTTGATCCCACACATCCGGATGTGATCGTTGTTGACCCAGTCGTGCACACTGCTGCAGAGTGGAGGAGCCGAGACCATGGCAGACAGGCTGAGCACCGTGCAGTCTGAAACACAGAGCACATGGAGCCCTCAGCATTACATTCTGAGCACCGTGCAGTCTGAAACACAGAGCACATGGAGCCCTCAGCATTACATTGTGAGCACCGTGCAGTCTGAAACACAGAGCACATGGGTCTCAGCATTACATTGTGAGCACCGTGCAGTCTGAAACACAGAGCACATGGGTCTCAGCATACATTCTGAGCACCGTGCAGTCTGAAACACAGAGCACATGGAGCCCTCAGCATTACATTGTGAGCACCATGCAGTCTGAAACACAGAGCACATGGAGCCCTCAGCATTACATTGTGAGCACCGTGCAGTCTGAAACACAGAGCACTTGGAGCCCTCAGCATTACATTGTGAGCACCGTGCAGTCTGAAACACAGAGCACATGGGTCTCAGCATTACATTGTGAGCACCGTGCAGTCTGAAACACAGAGCACATGGAGCCCTCAGCATTACATTGTGAGCACCGTGCAGTCTGAAACACAGAGCACATGGAGCCCTCAGCATTACATTTTGAGCACCGTGCAGTCTGAAACACAGAGCACATGGGTCTCAGCATTACATTGTGAGCACCGTGCAGTCTGAAACACAGAGCACATGGAGCCCTCAGCATTACATTCTGAGCACCATGCAGTTTGAAACACAGAGCACATGGAGCCTTCAGCATTACATTGTGAGCACCGTGCAGTCTGAAACACAGAGCACATGGAGCCTTCAGCATTACATTGTGAGCACCATGCAGTCTGAAACACAGAGCACATGGGTCTCAGCATTACATTCTGAGCACCGTACAGTCTGAAACACAGAGCACTTGGAGCCCTCAGCATTACATTGTGAGCACCATGCAGTCTGAAACACAGAGCACATGGGTCTCAGCATACATTCTGAGCACCGTGCAGTCTGAAACACAGAGCACATGGAGCCCTCAGCATTACATTCACACCCGAGTTTACATTTAAACACTGTCACAGGCATATATTACACAATAGTTCAATGGTTTAACATAAGATTTACACAAGATAAATTTAGTCAGAACATATTGGAGTCTATTCAATTCATCTAATACCACTGTATTTTAAAAATTGTTTGCATTTACATGTTTACCAACAGCAGTACACTGAAGAGGCTCTGTGTGACTCTGAAATGCCCTATAATTCTACAGGCTGAGTGTGAGGTAAGAAAAATGTTAAGAGCTTGTGAAATGCGAGGCAATGGGTTTTAGTTAATGAATATTAGATATTATTAGTAATACATATTATCCCATAACATTTCACTGAGTGGAGGGCATCATTCTCAGCTGATGTCAAAGACACTGAATGTGTGCTACAAACAAACACTGCAGACTGTGTGCCTAACAAAAACAAAGCAAACTAACAAACAAAGTCTCCGATTTTAAAACTGCATTTTCCTCAAACAAGCCCCGACACCGGGAAACGCATTTTGAACCAGGAAAATGCACATACATGACGTTGGAATTCAGCAGTATTCCTCAGTACAATCAACTGGATGATTAAGCCTATGAGAAGGTAATCATTTTCAACAAACAACTAACCAAGCTGCACGCCTATTTAAATACTCTCTTGATAACAGTAATATTTCATGAAGCAACAAATAACGTTCAAATGAATGTCTTCAAGCAGCGGGGTTCAGTCGCATTCGCTACAAGATGCGAACTGAGAAGTGTTACCGCAACCTCCTGTACACCAAAACCAATCCAGATGGTGAGTTTTGTTTATTTGAATGTGCCTCTGTGATAACTGCGTTTTAGTGAGGTTACGAGGCTACTTCCTTTTCCCAGATTACTTTAAACCAGTTTCTAATATAATTTTTTTTTTTTTTTTTTTTTTTTTTTTATACAATTACGTCCACAAGTATGCTACAGTCTGAGACTGTTTTTAAACAAAGGTACTGGAGTCGCTGTCAGATTCGTTTGTTGTTTATCTGAACACTTTCTATAAACACATACACGTTAAACCAAACAAAAGCCATGAAACCATTTACACTTCAACTCTGATGCCTGTCAAATCCGTCTTTGTAACCTCACACAGCGAAACACATAACTGCACCGTCTGTATTGAAACAGCATCAAATCAAACGGCACGGGCACAAAACACATTTAAGAGCCTCAGATAAAAACATAAGCTTGAAGCTCTGTATATCAACCAATCGCTTTGTTTCAGATAAGATATAAACATAAGTTTACCTTTGAATATGTTTATTATAAATACTCCCGACCGGTGCATGCAGAAGTCCCTTTTCACAGTATTCGCAATTCAGGAATATGAACGCGGAAGAGTTCCAGTCACGATGCAAAAGTCAACTTCGTATAGCCTATTAATAAAGGCATTATTCTCTCAAATGCCTCAGCCTATTCAAAATAACACCGCACACAAGCGATTTAAATTAAACCGATCCCTGCGCAGCAAAGTCAACCAGGCTCCGGCTGGACTGGCTAGTGCACCGCTTGAAAACATTTTGAAATATGTTGATTCAATATAAATACAGAAAAACAGCACAACCTAACAACTACAGCCTCGTCCTCTGGGTTTCTGTTATGATGGTAAAAAATACTCGGGATTCACGTCGACTCGTCTAGCTAGCGCTGACTAAATTCGCAGCTTAACAATTTATTTCAAAATGTATCAACAAACACATTTTCGCCGGTCTAATATGGTTTTACACAAAATGACATTAAATGGAGAGTCAATTCCGTACCCCTTCGATCCGGTTCGGTTTAGTTATCGAATATCGTCCGTTTTTCGGTTCCGAAAGTCCAAGGGGGTTTCGTCAAGGCACTCCGTACTCTATCTCTTCTCCGATGGGAGAGAGGGACAGATGGAAAGAGGATCGTCTGGGACTTGTAGTGTTTCAGTCCCCACGCCCCTTTAGTGAGAAGTGGAATTAGGGAGGAGTAGGGACTACGCGCCCCAGCATGCACCGCAGGAAAACAGCCGCTCAAGGGGAAAGGGGATCGCAACGGTGCGCTAAACTGAAAAAGCTTTAGTAGCAAAGTGAAAACAGAGATAAGAGAAAACAAATGCCAGTGTGCTTGTTTGTGGATAATAATAAATACAAAAAACTATGGATTGATTAAAAACGTTTCACCGGCAGCGCAAGCATAGCCTACACATGAAAGTGAGTTGAAAGTGGGCACAGAACAGCAGCAACCTTTAACATTACGGCACAATATAAACACTGGTGACAGAATATCCTGACATGTTTGTCAATGCAGAATGCGTTCCTTAATTGCAGTCCTAAATGCCGTCCAATTTAGAGAAAATAAACGCATATACCTATATATGATACATTTATATAAAAACAAGAGGGGTGTCACAGTGTTGCAATCAAAGAAGAAAAATGAAGCAGGACTATAAAGACGTTTGTTCAATTTTTTTTCTCCTCGTTAACCTAAGTCGTGAGTCGAATTAAAACCTTAAAATAAACATATTAAAATGGTTATAACACATTCTTCTTCGTATATTTTCCATACAAGTTTGCCCATGCCCTCTGCTGAAGGTTACTTTGAAATAGTGTCTTAATTCTTAACCTTGGTGAATTTAAAACAGAACACGAGCGTGGAGCCTATGCTCTGAGTAGTCGCTAGTACTGGTGTATGCCATCACCCAACGACAGACAATGTGTAGCCGAATGCACGCAGGCATTGTACTCTCACAAAACATACAACTTGCAATTAGGAGACAAAATGCTGGGAGAGAAATCTGCGTTTTCTCGCAGCTGTACATCATCTCAACGTCTTTTCTTGTCCCGTATTGCCGGTTTAAGCATATAACTTAATATGACGAGCTATAACTATAGCGTCCTGTATCTGTACTACATTACCGGTATTTAATTGTCTTGCAAACAATGTGTCAATCAAATGACCAGAAATGCGTGACTTCGAATCAAAAATAACGCGACTAATGGGAAACCTGGAACAAAATATTTGCATTCTACTAGAAACACAAATGTTTATTTCTATATCTTTAAAATAAGCCAAAACTAAATTCAGTAGCCGATGCATGGAATATTTAATACCATCCGCTACCGGCCAAGTCATGTGAGCTGAACTAACCCAGCGTAGCAACAGAGGCGTCTACCGTGTACTGGAGAGAGATGTGCAGAATCTTAGGGAACAAAATGCCTCCGATTTCTGCAATTATTTGCTCGATGCTTTTGGGCTTTTTTCTTATGATACATTTTACTCCGATCTACTATAAATCCTGATGTACTTTACCCAAACAGAGTTTGAAGGAAACTATTTTTTAAATGAAAATTACTTTTTAGTTAATATATGACATATATATATATATATATATATATATATATATATATATATATATATATATATATATATATATATATATTGAAACTGGCAACACACATCTATTTTAAAAATATGCATATGTTAAAATGAATGCATTAACATTTAAAAGTGCAATGTACACAGATCCATTATAGTACTGTATCTTATTGATATTTTGACCGCATAAACTACAGCCATTCCTTAGCGCGACGTTTTAACCTGTAAGGCGGACATGTCTGCAGAGACCCACAGAGAAAAGGGAACTGTTCCAATGGAATTCGAAATAGAAGCGTCAATGAAAAAAAACAAACACGTATTTTACCCATTCGTGAAATATAGGGCAAATACATTACACAGAGCTTCGCAATTATAATACCGCGTCTGCAGAACTACAATCAAAATCCTCTGAGAAATAAAAGATACTTCATATTATTCTGTGAACGGTATACAGCAGCATCAGCATACCTCTTATAGTTAAAAGAAAATATGCATCCTTATGCTTTAGTGTCTGATGGAGGTGGGGGGGGGGGGGGTGCAAATTAAAGATAAATAATTAACACATGACTCCATTCCCTAAACACACCCACATAAGAACGCCATTAAAAACATCTGTTTTCCTGTTCTAATTTAGATGGTCACAACAAAATGACTTCCAACAACATCCTACAAATTGACAGCATGGTTTTCAAAAGGGGCAACATGAGAATGCAGCATGACTTTAGCAATAACTGCAAGGTTAAAAACATGCATTTTGTAGCTTGAATGAGATTGCAAAACAGTGCAGCAAGTAACCCAGTTGTTATGTATGCAGTGATGCAACCAATGCTATTGTGTAAGAAGAGCACTGTTTTGTTGCAGATCTTAAGAGGCGTGGGCCACCTTCCTCCTTTGCCGGTCAGCTGTCATCACACAGGCCCTTCACATGGGTCATCCCAGAGAGCAATGCTTTGGTTTTCCTTGAGCCATGCTCTTTAATGAGCACGTTTTTGTTATCTACACCCTTCTTGCAATTGTGATTTTAAATTGCTTTATTTTAAAGTTTTATGGCATAGGATTAATGTGTGATTACAGCCAGCCTTCAAATCCCTGGGTAATACAACTTTAAATTACCGGTAAGTAATTTTGTAGCAGTTTACAGGCATGGGATATATATATATATATATATATATATATATATATATATATATATATATATATATATATATATATATATATATATGAGAGAGAGAGAGAGAGAGAGAGAGAGAGAGAGAGAGAGAGAGAGAGAGAGAGAGAGAAACAACTAAGTAGATGTCGGTGTAACCCAACATTGTCTTTCATTGACCTATATTGCTCACAAATCTGTGCAAAACCCATGTTTAACCTGAAATGCATGCTTGCTGGTGTGTTTTTTCTGTTATCAGCTTTTATACATAATATATGACAGGCATAGGCCAGTTCTGGGGGTGGGGTGGGGGTGCTGCATCAGGGTTAACAGGTATAGTGAATAAGTGAACTGCTTTAGACCTGGACGGAGGGTTCATTGTTTCAATCAAACAATTAAAAACTGGGTTGGGACAAAGACTAGGTAAGGAAAGGTCAGAGTTGCCCAACACTGAGATACAGTTAAAAAAAGAAGCTATTTTTAACCCCATTGTTACCATCTCTATCTATACACAAAGCCCACTCAGTCAGTCCCTTTTAACCGAGATCTCCCTCTATTTGAACCAGCTCCAGTTAGACCATTTTACTTTATCCCTTTGCTTGTCATAATTAAGGGATTTAATGGATAAATCAAGTCCTGTATTTACTGTGCATGAAAAATTGCATAACCCTCTGGCATACCAAAATTCTAGACAGTGCACACCTAACACACAATAAAGCATACAACCTTGCCATAATTATAAGAAAGGCTTTGTTAAAAAATGTCCCTGTAAGTTACGTTTGTTCATGTGAGCCATGATTGCAGCAATTCACAATTAAAACTCTGCAGAAGACTCTGTTTGGAGTGCATTAATAACAGGTGGAACCGTTTGCACGATCCAAATTAAGAGGACATGGCTGGCTCAGATTTAAAAGAGCAAGATTTGAAAAGGATGTAACAGAGAAGTCTCAAACTTGTATTCAACTCTTACGTTGAAAGTTTAGGAAATGGACAGAAAAGTTAGGGGGGTTGATGAGACCACTCTGACCTGGACTTGAGCCCAATGTGCTTTCCAAAATGCCACCTAACAGTCTACTAATGCAGACTCAATCCTGGTACTTTCATTAAAACCTATTGGAACTAAAAGGATGAAGAGACGGCCCCTGTCTGTTTGGCAGAGTAAGTTTGGTGCTCTTGCTACACTTCAGTGTGAACGACAGGGGAACTCAGTTTGTTTGCACACAGGGCACTGACCTTTGTAGCTACATGAGATGGAAGTGAAGTTTCCAGGATATTTTGGTCTAGTTTGGTGGAAAAACGTCACGTGGAACAACATGGACAGTGAAAGAAGGGGATATTTATAGAAATTTGGTTGCCAAAAACCCAGGCAGAACTTAACAAAGAGAATCCAGCTCCTGTACTTTCCTCCAGTGCTCATCATTACTTGCTTCAATAGCGATACATTTTTTAAAAAATAATTTAAAAACAAGGTGCCCAATCACCGCCATCTTAAAAAGACACCAAGATGCATTGCAGGCAGAGCCAATCCACTCATCATAAAAAAAAAAACAAGTTCACTTGCAAATTCCAGTGTGAACACAAATGAACTGTCACACCCATACAAAACTAAATACATTTGCTTCCAGGTAAGTGTGAACAGCAAGCAAATCAAGCAAATTGATTCATTGCTTTAAACCAAAGGAACTGAGCTGAGACTGTACCAAATCCATTGTGAACACAACCTTAAAGGGGCACATAGACCCTTATCAGGCAAAACTAACCCTAGAGAGAACTCACAATACAGATCACAATTTTAAATCAGAACATATGCAAATGTTCCATTCTGTGGTACCTGTATATTTTGCATTATTATTATTATTATTCTTTTTTTAAACGCCCATACATTATAATATTGCAACGGTGTATCTCTTTTGTACCAATAGTCAAGGTGCTCAATAATTAAACATGTTTCTGTGGCAACAGTTACAAAGTGACCACCGACAGCCACCTCTGCTGGAGCATATGCACCTACTGCTTTTCTGCACCACTAATTTCAGACCCAAGTACAAACCTTCAGGGAGCTGGAAGTATTTATAAAGGTGTGACAGGCGTGTCCCTGTTTTGGGCACACCTCAATCTCTTTAATGCAGCAGTCTCATGAATAGACAGAAGAATGACAAGACAGACAGGCGGACAGAAGGGCTGCTTTGCAAGCAGCAGGAAGTGGGGATCAATGTCACTAGATGAGCACATGTGCAGCTGTATCTCCCTGGCCGTCCTTAATGACATGTACAGCAGTCAGACCCCCACATGCTGCATCAGTGAATTAATTAATGCACCCATGTGAACCCTATTGACAGTTTTATGGAGGGGTTTAAAATTGTATGGTTATCTCCTGTTTTGAGTCTGCTGGATTAAGAGGCTAGTACTGTAGGGCTGTAACTGACCCCCCTACTCCCTAAAAAAAAGACAATTCAGACTTATTGTTGTCTCGCCTTTGATTTAATAGAAAGCATTGGTAAACTGCTCATTATTAAAAACACCCACTCCAGTGCCATGAAGTCAAGGGTCAAGAAAGTTCAATTTTCAATGGCACCTGTGCCAGTATCCAAAAACAATGCAACAGTAGCCTATACTTTTTTAAATAGTAATAAAGAAATTATGACAATTCAAAGAGCAATTGATTCGCTAGTCGTTTATTGCACATGCAATGAAAACGCCTGCACTTCCACACAGTGGACTTACAGTAAGCTTGACTCAACTGATGGAGGACCTAGCTAAACAGTATTTTGCTTTACGTGCCCACGCAGAAAGCTAGCCCAGAATGCGCAATCCAAAATATGTTTTGTTAGGGTTTCCACTGGCCTGGCACATGTTTGTCCTGTCGCCTTCTGGCGTCTCCTTTGCAAGGTTGTGCCCTCTGGTATTTTCGAGTGGTGTAAAAAGCCGAATTTTGCCTCGCCCCTAGATTTAGAATTAACGTTCCTAATTACCATAGGCACGCAACACAGGCACAGCCCAGGCATAACTCTCTTTACAGAGACAGCCACACACACACACCCACCCACACACACACGCTGCGCGACACCGTTGCGCGAATTTAGCTTAACTCGCTAAGAGGCCCTGCTGGTTAGATAGAATACGGTAAGAACATCACTATTGAAAGGGTTCGCCAGGTAAATAAGTGGATTATAAGAGCGTCGGGGTTTGGAGGGCCCGCTTGCCTCAGAAAAAGCTTGCTCTCCCCCGGTGCAGTGCAGCCATTACATTAGCGTTGCAATTCCTCACACCTAGCTTAAGCACCAAATCCATTATAAAAACATTTCTTAAGCAGACTGTGACAGAAAAAGATCGTTTTTTTTGTTCGAGTTGATTTAGATCATAAAGTGATAGCGTACTAAAAAAAACAAAAACACGATGACGTCTTAAATGTTTAATGAAAATGAAAGGAAGTTTACTACAGTGTGAGTCGGTGTGTGTTCTTATCTCCCGATGACAGAAATGTCTGTGGTTTATCTTTCACTTAAAAAAGTGCTCCTACATTTTTTGATCGGTAGAAGTAGCCTGCCCGATGTCTCAAGGCCTCGGTTTGCCCACCTTTTTAGAAGCAAGCAAGCAGACTGAAAAATAAACATTGTGAAAACGATGACCTATTTCTGCATTAGGCTTAGAAGTATAGCCTGCTAGTATATAACAGTGACGCAAAATCCAGCCTGTGGAAACAACCTTAAATCCATAGACAGAGGTTTTACAGGGAACGGCAAAGGCTTCGTGGAGTACCTGGGTTGCTTTTACTGTCAATACAGGTGTGTGTAAAGAGTTTTTTTATATATACAATAGCCCAACATTTGTAGTCGAAAAGGAGGCTGTCTATTTAAAAAGCAAACCAGAACACGATAAATAATATTAACAACCTAATTATAATAATTAAGTATTTAGCCTAATTATTTTTTTAAAGGCTCTTTCTTATATATAAAAAATACTATCTGAATAGCACCGCGCGTCTGTTTGCTGCCACAAAATAATGCATCGTTTTCTGCTTGTTTCATAGTCTAAATAAAGATCGTGGCGCAGCGGGTTATCCTCGAGATCGCTGACCGACAAAGAGCGCTCATTACCCGGTTGGCGATCCCGACAGCTCCCGGCTGCCTGGAGCTCAAACTCGCCCAGCGGGGGTTACTGCTCGTCCCGAGACTCGTCTTGCCCTGGGGTATAGATCGAATTCAAACGTACAAAGCGAGGCGCATAGGGTTTTAAACAGTCCTTGAAACAGTGTAACACAAATCGAGAAAAAAACAAAAAACCCATGATAAATACAGATAAAAACAAGCCTGTGTTTTTTCGGTCATCCTATCACGGAAAGGTTTATTTATATCTGCGTCTTTGGGGTTTCCATTTGCAAACATGGCAACAACCCGTTAAAGCCGCTTCCCTAAACGCAAGACACAAGTTCTTAAAGAAATGTCACTATATATGCATATTCGCATGTTTAATAATATTTACAATAAGATTAACGAGCAGACCTTTCACTGTCAGACATCCTGTATGGATGATGTGAGAGCGAATGTCCAGCAGTGCAACCAGCCATTTTTACAGAGGATAATTCAATTGCAGTAGTTCTCATTACAAAATGAATAGAAATGCACAGTTTTTAAAATGTATAAATATGAGTCAGGTATACAAATGAATATAGGATGAACTACTGCTTCAACCAGAACGACCACTGCAGCAACTGTAACAATAATTCTACGATGCCCCGTTTGAAAACAGTCGACCATACATTATTATTTATCAAGATATCTCATTGTGGAACTTGGAGAGCTGTGTAGAATAATAGCTTCAAAATATTTCAGGGTGGTGGGTGGTGGTACAGATTTCAACCCACCCACACCCGTCAGAGAGACTGCAAGTGCAACTCAAAAGAAGAGACACACTGAGCTTCTGAGAAGCTAGCTTCTCTGTAACTTCTCGCTCCTCAAATGCGCCACATACGTTGCATTAAAAAAAAAAAAGCCTTTTAAAATGACACATTTAAAAACACAATAACACAACATGCTTGCGATTTATTTGTTTTCAAAACCTCGTACAAATGCAGGTATTAAAAAAAATATCGCAGCTCTTTAATGTTTAAATACACAACACGACTGGGTTTTTTTTTATAACAATCTATTATCTAGTCACCGAGTTTAAAATTTAAGAAAAAAAGTTTTAAGACTCTGGTTGTTCCCCGCTCTCTCTCTCTCTCTCTCTCTCTCTCTCTCTCTCTCTCTCTCTCTCTCTCTCTCTTCTGCAATGCCCCTTTAAATGCCCCCAGCCAGCAGCGCCTCTCTTTTGTTATTAGCAATGGCACTCGCAGAGCACCGTCTTACCTTCCCCACGAGCGAGATCAGAAAAGGTCTCCAGCTGGTCCGGATTCGGAACTGACACGGGGACAGAGGGCTGGATCTACGAGCTGCGCAAACTTCCGGTTCGGGGTTCCGATGCGCTTTTAAAGTAGAATGAATCCGGGGTGAGATTTGGGTTTCTCTCCGCGATGTTCCCACATTGCCAGTTTCAGACTGCAGCAGCTGGAGAGAAATCGCGCACGTCGGGTCCTAAAGCCTGCGTGTTTCTGTCTGCAGGTGAATAACATGCAGGTTGTGTTTGCCAGACCATACATTTAAAAAACCTTAGCTTAGAACATAAACAGTCAAACCCGTGCATTACTCGCATCGATGTCAATTACTTCATACATAGCACGCAACTTAGTTTAAATCCACTGTTTTTTTTCTTTTTTTTTTTTCTTCTAGTGCTAACATGCGGCCTCTCTTTCTTTCTCAACTCTTTGCCCAGCGTTTAAATACAATACAGGTCTTTTTTTTATCAACAGTTCAAAATTCATGACACTTTACATGCGACCCAGCTCCGTTATAGAGCCCTATTAAAAACAACTTTAAGATGTTTTGTTAAAATCCCATTCTGATTAATTAAAATATGTATGCATTCCATTAAAACTATTTAAAACCGTTTAAGAAATTAAAGCAGCATGTATGCTCTGGTTTTACACTTAGATTGATATATATATATATATATATATATATATATATATATATATATATATATATATATATATATATATATATATTAAACTCAAATTATTACAGTAGGCTATGCCCATCCATGTCTAATAAGCGAAGAATACATTTAAACTATATGCTCAGTAAAATCACGGGAGGGTGCTGAATTCTAGATTACAATAATGCGACCTGAAGGCACGTCCCGGAAAGCAGTATTTCTGATTTCAAAATACAACATAAGCCTTTGGGTCGGGCCAAATCTCTTTATTTTCGTACATCTGAAATAACTTTGGATGCATATGATGTTAATTGAGGGTGTATAAGAAACTGTATCACGTTACAAGACTTCAATAGAGAATCACGTGTTACACATTATATACGATTTGAAATATACAGTACTTAACAAATCTACCGTTTGTTTTTACTGATACAGTTTTAACATCGGTTAGAAAACAATAGGCTACCCACCCCATCTACACTGAAGAAGAAAAAGGAACGTATGTTTCTAAGAGATCAGTTGGTGGATAACCCTTGCCAGAAACAGCGCGTCCATTCACAATATAGGTGGGGTTGTGCGATTGCGAACTGTGCCTGTCTCTCATTCAGCCCATGCGTTCTGCATTCCCTGACAGTTTACAAATGACGTCAAGAGATGCTGTAATGCGATAACACAATGGTGCATTATTATAGCAGGGCCGAGCTGAGACAATCACAGATTAGAAATCCTCTTGATAAGCGAAAGACTGACTCGTGCACGCGTTACATTCCTCTGCTGTCTTTTGCAAAACGTAAGACTGCAGCTCTTGTGAGTGAGTGTAGTGCCAGTTATGGTTACTGCAAACACAGAAGCAGTCAGATGCAAATGGGGGGGTGGGGGGGGGGGCACTGTTTGAAGTCGTTCTTAATGCAAAAACCGTACTAGTAAAACATGGAGAAGGTTATTATTGATCTTAAGTTTCTTCATAGGTCAGCTTGCTTTGCATGCATTGTTTGTGTTTGTGATCTACAGAACATAGCAGAGAAGCTGCCCACTGTTTTTAAGCGCATGCAGGGAAGTGCGTCTTAATCCTTACCACGCGTGGTGGATTGAGTGAAATTAACCGTATCCCCTTAGCCGCATATACCGGAACAGCTTGTTCAAATGTTTTGCAATGTCCTTCCAAAACTACATTTGCGAGTACAGTAGCAATTTATGAATAACAATAAAGAAATAAAAAGTCGATGTATTATATTATGCCCATTCATGGCCAATAAGCGGATAATACATTTTAAACTCCGCTCAGTAAAAGGAGGGGAGGGTTCTGAATTCGAGACACTCTGAGACAGGAAGACACGTGCCAGAAAGCGGCTCGAGAAGCATGGTGCTGTATCCCTTTTTAGGTCTAAGGGTCCCTGTATGGTCGGACCGACACCGGCAGCTTGTCATCTGTATTTATTGCAGATCGTTTGGTATGTTGGACACAGCCAGCCAATCGTTTGAATTACAAACATGCCAACAGGAACGAGACCAACAATACAAGGAAATGAGGTTTGTGCAAATACGATTAAAAGTTAAAAGAAAAAAAAAAAAATCGAGCACTTTGTGTTTTCTTACTTCAATCTTTCTAGCTCTCATTTCTTTCTTTTGTTTAATGATAAACTCGATGAGAAGATAATAGATTGTTATACAACCCCCAGTCGTGTTGGGGCCTTGTATTATAATTAGATAGTCTATATTGTAAAAGGTGTGTTACTCCTTTAAAAAACAGGAGTGTATTCAAGTCTGGGGTAGACTGTATGCCCTCGTTTCTGACTCTGAATGGTCCCAGACTAATCACCAGGACTGGACGAAGCAGTGACCAATACCACCGCACACAATTAACAAAACGACAAAGGAAAGATTCATGTGTGGTAAAATGAAGCCATGTCATAAATTCATAGTGTTGATGTGGTTGAAAGGGGTCTGTCTGTTTATGGTACAAACCGTATATAGCAGAACTAAATAGCACTATTCTTTACCACTGTATTCTTGCTTCAGTGGAGCCCAGGGAACACATAACAAAACAAACAAACTTTTGCCTTTATTCTGGAGCGTTCGTTTCTTATTTCTGTCAATGTATACAAACACAAAGTCAAGTATCGTCTTGTAGTTTCCTACAGTTTTATCAGAGTCCTGACTGAGCAGAAGGGTTTGAAATGTTCCTACACCTTTAAGACTCAACCTGTTGCTACAGTATGAACGCAGTGCACAGAACCGTGGAAGTGTGGTGTGGGGATGTTTTGATGCCAGTAAAAGGCACTCCCTGTAGGAGTGTATGTCAGGGCTCTTTCATCATCAAGCTGTAATCTGTATTTTCCATGTTCTGTATGGTAGGGGTTCACCCCTTTCTTAGCTCAAAGCCCCCTATGACAGTAAGCATTCTGCCTGTGGACCCCCATGTGACATGCTGCTCTCTTTAGCGAGAGAGGTTGTACCGGTAGACATGCTGCTGCTTTCATGATGTCATTTCTTGGATGTTACAGAAACTACTCCATAAAAACTGTATTCAGTTGCATACTGTGTGGCTGCCAACTGAAATCTAAAGGTAAGCATGATAGGTCTGGTTTATTTTTATTAAATAATGTTAGAAACTGAATTTTGTTCTCCATACAATCACTGATCATGTTCTCCCCTTTGTTGTATAGCTGGCCATGGTTTTGTCAGGGTTATGCTCAGTGGTCCCAGATAAACCCTGGACTCGTGCAGTACGTTCTACACAGCATTCTGGGACACACCTTTTTTGGTTTACCTTCACTTGTATTCTAGAACTCAGAAACCAAAGAAAAAAAAGCTCTCGTGTATTTCTATTGAAACCCATAACCAGTCAGATTGGATAAGCACAGAGGACTGACATGTCATAATACTCTGGGTGTTTCTGCGTGCTAACAACGGCGATGGTTGGAAATACAGTTGGCTGAACTAACCCTACAGGCCAGCCCACAATAGCAGAGATCACCGAGCACTTCAACTGGGGTGCGGTTGCCGCTGCCGGACACTATTTTAAGTAAACCAGGAATAAGAATCCATAACAGATGTTTTTTATGTCACGTCAAAATGAGAAAGAATGACAATATCGCCACATAGTGCACAAACACCGTTAGTGTTTTTGAAATGTGAAATATTTCTCCTGGTGAGGTTTTATTTATTAATGCATTTACTGTAATAATAAACACATACGAGACGTCTGACGCAGCTCTGTCCACTGGGGTAAGATTCAGTCTCATCTAAATGGAAAATCGCAGTAGCACACTTAGGTCACTGTTGCACAGTATTGTTCATATGTGACGCATCCAGTCACGATCGCATTGTTTATTCTAGTTGTTTGTAGAGTAGTTGGCGTATACATGATGTGTTTTCCGTCAGCGGTGTTGCCTCATTTTGCCAGTGTCACTGCAAACACGTGCTGAGCGGGTTGCACTTAGCTTATGTAAATTCGGTTAGACTTTCAAAAGCATTGCCCAAGATAACGGGGGCAGTCCATCTTACAACCAGCTGGTCTTGGAACCAAGACGCGTCCATAAGGTAGTCTAGCGTGTGTGTGTCTAGGATCGGAGATATATTCAAAACATCCAGTCGCTAAAAGAAAAGGCTGTCCCAATAAAGACATTGTCACTCTTGCATAACTACAACGGCGCGCATCTCCCATTAACACGAGAGCCTATCGGAGCGATTTCTTCTGAACCGGGCAACGAGCGACTGGGACTTGATGGGAGGCCATGGTCGTGGACTCTGCACTGGTGAACACCGATCGTTACGGGCAAAAAAAATGCTGTTTTTCCCCTTGTTTGTTACTTTTCAAAATAACAAGAATGCATTCTGAAGAAACAGCTATTATTAACCCCAGTCGCTACGATATGAAATCATTATGTATAATCATTTAGAAATGTAGTCGATCCGTGCAGATAGGGTGCTTACCTTTTTAATCCAGCCCCCTTTAGTTTCTCCGGCAGCGGATCAAATTCCTCAAGTTGTGAGGCAACGACTGCTTTTTCGGTCTGAATTACACAGAAGCTGTAGGCTGCAATTTGCAGTGAAGAACTTAAAGAAATTGTGAAGGCTGCACTTGATTGTTTGTGTTCCTGATCCTTAGCCGTTCCCATCCCCTTTTGATTGTGGGGTTTATTTAGCTAATCCACGCGTGCTATGAAACCTACATCAAATCGTACTACAATAATTGTCTTTCGGAGGTTCATTGGCTGCCGTCCTCAGCTAAATAATGAGGACACAAATGACAAGCAAATGTTGGATTGGCCGAGTGCGTTCACATTTACACGTTCACAATACGCAATGTAAATTGCATTATCATGATTCGTTAACTGGTTTGCGTGTAGCTGGTTCCATAGTGTAGCGGTTATCACGTCTGCTTTACACGCAGAAGGTCCTGGGTTCGAGCCCCAGTGGAACCAACTCCCGCTTTTATTTTACAACGTCACACGTCCTTTTATAAAAACAATCACTGCAATTAAAAATATAATATATATATATTTTTTTTATACCTGGAACAAAAAGACTACAAACTACAGCCTGTGTAAATGCACGACTAAAGAAGTTCAAATATCGTGGCTAATGCACTAATTGTTTAAAACCTATATATTCATTATTATTTTGTATGCACTATTGAATGCAAGTATCACCAATTAAACATTAACATCTAAATATTGAATGCAGACGTTAAACATGTTTTGATATAAAAGTAGGCATCAACGCGCCCTCCCGTGGTTGTTTTTATTAACTATGTTAAAGTCAGTACTTTTTAAAACTAAGTGAAAATGACTAATAAATGACAAGCAAGTTTGTTAGAAACAGTGGTTTTTAACAAAAACAATGAACAAATGAAATGCTACATATTTTTGAAATCCGAGAAACTGATTCATTTAATTTTTTAAATCTCACATGCGTCACTTTTAAATAAATTGCTAAAAATCGCAGCGCGTATCTGTACACGGATTATTAACACATTAGAAAAAGCAAATAAAATGAGGTTTTGTTTTGGTCATTTGTTTTTATCAGTTTTTTTGTAGTACTTGATAACCTCAGTATAGAAATCGAATATATTTAACTATAAAAGAGTAAAGGATTTATAAAATAAAGGTATGTTTAGAAAGTCATACACAACGCAACAACATTTAAGGTCTACTCATGGCAATACCAATGCACACCTTCCCTCTACACACAAACACGCACACACACACACACTCCCGGAGATGCTACATCAGCTTGAGCAGCAGTGTTGACACCAGCAGTTATAGATGGAATATGCGCGCTCTACCCCTTGCCTGCCCGATAAAATGACGCTTCTGAACACCATCGCCGCGGACAGGCAAGTGGTCTATGTATACCGAGAGCATCGTCTATGGAAAGGTATGGAATGCATGCAACACCAGCAGTGAATCCAGATTGATTGGCATTTCAACCGGCTGAATAGATCCGGTCGTTGTGAGAGATCCTAAAGGATCGCTATCAGAAGAGCTTGGAGGTATTTCACCCTCTATTGACTGTAGCGAATGCCAATACACGCTTGTGTCCTAGTAACAACAGCGTTCTTAATTATCCAGGACTCCCGAATTCCAGTAATGAAATATTCCTGCTGCGCATGCGCAAACCTGACGCTATACTATGATATGTTACTATACATGTGTTGGTTACGATAGAACATTTAGTAAAATACCTAAAATATTTAGCCTGCAACAAAGAATAACGGGGGGGGGACATGACTAAAGTCTTTAAAATGTTAAATTGAGCTGACATAGTTAACTAAAACCATTTCTCTTAAGCGCAGTACAGAAACCACGACCAGAGGCTGGAAATGAAGTGGAGACAGGTTTAGGACACAGGAGATACTTGGATCCTTTAAGACCCAGCTTGACAAAGTTCTGAGACCAATTCAGCTACAAGCAACTGGATGAGCTTACATAGGCTGAATGGCCTCCTCTCGTTTGTAAAATGTCCTATATTCTTAGGATTAGCTATGGGTTTATTCTTAATTTAACTATACACAGTGCTGTACGATACAAGCTGATAAATATTAAAAAAAAGTAAATTCCTTGACATGTACCATGCAGACTTGGTCTGCAGCACTTACCGTGGTATTACTTTTGTGATAGTCCCAGGACTTTACCCTCTTAGACACAAACCTGAGGACAGGGCTTTATAGTTGGTAAAACATGCATACACAAAGACTGATATACTGTACCAGCTCCTAATCTTAGTATAGCTCAATAGCTCATTCAGCATCCATCCTAACTTTCAGGAGTATAATAACCACACATGACAGTACTGGCATTCCATATTCATTTATTTCAGCTGTTTTTTTTGTTGTTGTTTCTATCACATTACAAAAACATGCCAATATTTGTATTCAATATTATAACAATATATGCGAGCAAGGTGTTGAGGCCTCATCTGATATCAAGGTTGCTCTACCCACATCCTGGTTACCAGGCAAAGGGGTTGCTATGGCAACTGGTAAATCAGTCTACTGCTTCATGCAATCCAGTTACCCTGACATGTAATGAAAATGCTTCCTCCACCATTAAGATGTGAAGGGACTGGATTGGCGTGGTGGCTTAACTCCCGGTCAGTCCTGCCAGGACAGGACTGAGGGGCACATTGGTATTTGAGTGGGAGAGAAGATCTCACACTGAGAACCATGGGGTTATTACAACAACAACTAGAGATTTCATGGGCAAGAACTACCAAAATAATATGCGTGTTAACCGTCACAACATAACAAGGGCTGAAAGTTCACTGTCGACCAGTAAAGGCATCCAGACTGCATTTAAACACCCATCGACTACACACAAAAAAGAGAGACAGGGCTGCAGATCACAGTTCAGATCCAAGCATCTCTCTCTTCTCATTCTCAATGAACCATGCCTCTGCCATGCGGGACCTTCTTCAGTCCTTTCACTGTCCGTGCCGTGATCAGGCAGCCTTCTTGGATTTCTGCTGCTGGTTCTTGTCTATGTGTTTCTGGGGTCTCCTCTTGTTCTGGGGTCTCCTCTTGCTCTCGGGTCTCCTGTCTTTGCGCTCTGTGTTTTTCTTCCCCTTCTTCTCCTGTGTCAGCAGGATGTCCGCAATCCGCAGTTTGACTGGTGGTTTCTTGTCTATGGCAAGGTCCTCCTCGTCGATGGGGTCGATGATGGTGCCCATCTTGGTGATGACCCTGGGCGCGGTCAGCTTCTGCACAGTACGCTGGGTGTTCCAGTTGTGGCCGATGGGCGCCCGGATATTGCGCTCGAACTGAGTCGGGTTACTGAAGGGGAAGGGCAGGTCATTCACCTGCGGGAGGAAGACAAAGAGAAGGAAGTTGTTTCTTTTCACCCTCGTATCTCAAGTGAGTTAACAAACGACATGCATTGATCTCCCCTGATCCTATCTGAACCTGCGTGGCTCCTCAGCGTGTCTCTCTCGCTGTCTCAGAGGAATGCTGCGTGGGGTCTCTTACCTGGTGAGCTGCGATGGACGCGTCCCTCTTCTCACTGATGATCACATTAGGCAGGTTGCGATCCCGTCTGGGAGGGCCAGGGGCTGCTTTTATACAGAACCTGCAATTGGGGTTTAGTGAGCAGGTTTACAGAAATAAAGAGAACTCATCAAGTTGAGCTCTTTATTTTCAAAACTTTAGTAGCTAACAAAATAGTTCCATCAAACTTCTCCGCCATGTACATCTCTTTACAGGTCTCCAAATGTGCAGTTTTGAAAGAAACACATATTCTAGCAAACGTCCATTTCAAAACATGATATCGGGTACTACACTAGGTTAAAGAAAACAGTTTGAAAGCCATGCTTTTTGACCGTCTTGTACTTCCTAGGTCATTTCACTTGGAGAGTGAATTTGACCTCACCCCTTCACTGGCTTCTTTCCTGTCAATAACCAATCACCTTCTTCCTCTATTGACAGACATGCTTTCAGCCAGTAACATGCTTTGACCCAGAAGACACTGCTGAGGTGATATGACCCAGGAAGTGTGACTGCAAACAGATACTCTGAGAATAAAGCACAGAAACTGAGAGTTTCCTTTAGCCCCCAGTAGTACCAGATGCAATGTTTTATTAAAATGTGAGCTATAATGGATTTCTTTTAAAGCAGAACATTTGAGATGTGTTGCGAATGGATGCAAAAAATGGCTAAGAATCATGGAATCATTAGCTACAATTACTTTAAAAACTGCATCCCAGCCTTGTTTCTTTGCTGTTGTTCAGTTTACACAAAACATTAGTGGATACATCATTTGAAATGCCAGTTTTACCTCCTTCGCTTCCTCTTGGAGGGTTTGAGCCCCACGCCGCCCCACTCCCCCCAGCCCGGCAGGGTCAGGTCCACATCTTTGGGTTTGGACATCTCTGTCTGCTTCTGCTTGTCCTTCAGGAAGTCAGCGATCACGTCATCGGAGGCAAAGGCTTCCTTGATGATCATCTTCTGCTCTTCATCACCCTTCAGAGCGATGGCAAAAAAAAACACAGCAAATAAAACTACACAATGTAATCATTCAGCTTGAACACACACATACACACAACTGAAAATAACTTCAACTAATATTTAACACAGAGTTTCCAAACCAGAAATAACCAACTCAGAGCTTACAAGCAGTCTTCATGTGTTTCCTATCACATCGAAATGTTGGGCAGCTGGTTCTTTGAGCTATATATATAAGCCCGCTCCTTCTCCACCCTTGCTCCGCAGTGGTGGAATGACCTTCCTACAGATGTCAGGACTGCCCAGTCCCTTACCACATTCTGGCGCCTCCTTAAGACTCACCTCTTCAAAGAGCACCTGTAGAACTCCTCTGTTTGTATCCTGGGACACTATCACCCTTCATGTAAATGTGCTTTATTTTGCTCTTATCAGCCCCTATTTTACTGCATTTAATCCTGTACTTCAGAATACTGTAATCTGCTAAGTTTTTAACCTGTAGTACTTTGTATTTAATCACATCCTGATGTAACTATCACTATTTAATCATATCCTGATGTAACTATCACTATTACCTGCTGTATTATTGAATTGTGGTTTGTCAAACTTGTACTTTACTTGAACAAAAGTTATTGTATTTCTTGCTCTTATTGTATTACTTGTATTGTAACGCTTGAAATGTTTTTGCCTACGATTGTAAGTCGCCCTGGATAAGGGCGTCTGCTAAGAAATAAATTATATATATATATATATATATATATATATATATATATATATATATATATATATATATATATGACCACTTCAGACTATGATGAAACCTGCTTAGCACAAGTTATAGAGTATCACAATCTAGGGATGTGTCAAAGCATCTTTCAGTCTTTTGTTTGTCACAAAACAATTTGTTTTGAGATTTTGTTTCATGCTATTAATGACTTGGAGTAAAAAATAAAATAAAAAATCTATTAGAATCTGGTCCAAAGTGTGCCAGGTATAATCTGGTTCCACCTCAGACTCCAGTTTGTAATACATTCGCTTACACTACATAAAGAGTCTCCCTTTGAAACGGCCCGGTCCGCAGGTGTGCACTGTGTTCCTTACCTCCTCATCCTCAATGGCGGTGGGGGCTGAGGGCACCTTGATCACTTTGGCCTGTCTGGTCAGCACCTCCTCAGGGTCGATCACCTTCTTCCTCTTCCTCTTCCCTGCCTTGCTGGCCGGTTTCTCCTCCTCTGTCTCTGTGCCCGGCCCTGTCACGGTGCTCTCTGGTTCAGGCACCTCAGCTTCTAACGTTTCCTCTCGCTCCAGGTGCTCCAGATCCTCCATGGTTTGAACCCGCGTGAGCGTCTCATCCAGCAGGGGGGGCTCTTCCCTTTCCTCGCTGTCCTCCTTCCCCTGCTCCTGGCTCTCTCCTTCCCCCTGAGGCGCAGGCGGCCTGGCTGCCCTCTTTGCTGCTTGGGTCTTGGGCTTGTTTCCCACCAGTCTCTGGAAGAGGCTGTTAAACTCGGACACGTCCTCTTCCTTGACCTCCTCACACTTCTCTTCTCCAGCGTCTAACATTCCGAGGGAAATAAAAACTCAGCATTAATCTTAATATCAACTGAAGAGGCTGCTAAATTAATAAGCTAGCAAATGTGGAGTTGCACCTCAATTGCAAACACATGCTGGTAAACACTAGTACATATGGAAAGCAGACAAATAGAAAAAATATATACTGTATATTATGGGCCTACTCAGAGCTCAAAAGTACAAAGGTGGAAATAAAGCCCCTACTGCATAGCAGTTTGATCCACTGCTAGTTTTACTATGAGTTTAATAAGACACACCTGAGCTTGTTAACTATGCTGGGGCTACTCAAGCTCATAGTAAAACCTGGAATGGGTGAAACTGCTATGCAATAGGAGTCATTTCTATTCCTGAAGTACACCACTTTTTCCTAAAATGATCACTGTTCATACTAGAAATGTGTCAATAATTTGAAATTCCGAGTGATTTTATTTCAAGTTTGGGGTGCATATTCTGTGATAGTTTGGATTTGGAGCAGACAGAGAAGTAGACGGGTATGTCCCTGGTGTGTCCTCACCTTCCTTGTCCACCTCTGCAGGGACAATGTCCTCCTCCTGCTCTTTCCGGAGGCGCCGCCTCTCCTCGAACTCCCTGAGCAGAGCCTCGTCTTCCTCCTCCTCCTCCTCTTCCTCTCCCTCGCTCTCCTCCACAGCACCCCCTAGCGCTGGGGCTTCTGCCTCCCCACCAGCCTCCCCGGGGAGCTCAGCTGGGTCAGAGCTCAGCTTCCCCTGCATCCAGGGGTTGGCGTAGTCAGTCCCGGGCTGGGCCTCGTTAACAAAGCCGGGCAAGACCTCCTCCTCCTCTTCCTCCGGCTCTTCGTCCTCGCTCTCTGAGGGCACCACCAGCTTCTGAGTCAACTCCTTGTTCACCTCCAGCTGCTGCTGCATGGCTTTGCGGGCCTGGCACACAAACACGTTCATATTTATAACTGCAAAGATACATGGGGACCAGAGCACGCGACGCATTCATCACCATTCATGCCCAGCCACATGCGGATAACCCAATGCTTTCGTGATAAAGCAGTTCCCTTATATAGCAGTTGTGTGCCTGTAAAATAGAAGTGTAATAATGGGCGCACTTCACTTGCTCTGCCCACAGGTCCCTCATCTGTCTCCTGTACTTGATTTGCTTGGCAGAGCTCAAGTGCTATTTCTTCTATTCAGCAAGGTGAGATTTCATAATTATACTGAAGTAGCAAGCTAGTGCAAAATGTACCACTTTTTATACAGTTTATCTAAATTCTAACCCACAGACTAAAAAAAACAGATGTCATCCATAACTTTAAACACACCAGATAGACAGTAGTACCAAAACAACCTAACCTTAGTAATACATTTATCATTGTTTTATAAGATCACTAATAAAAAAGAAGTTGACTACCACATTAATGGCTGGTTTCAGACACCAATCAGCATTAATCTTGGACTAACTAACTTTACTTTAAGTACGATAGCACGAGATTAGCGGTAATTGGGGACCGTCAAACCAGTTTCTAACGTTTCACTTTAACCCTGCACCTGCTCAGCTGTAACTACAGGCTTACCTCGTCATCGTATTTGGCCATGATGGCTTTGGACTTGGCCCACTTGCCGCTGTTCTGATGCTTCAGGGACATGCGCTCCTGCAGGACAGAACACACAGCACCTTCAATGCATTGTTTCCATAAAGAACACATTATTAAGCAGGCTTCTCCAGGGAAAGCCGGAATACTGTGTATTCACAATGGCACTCAAGACCCAGCAGTACACAGGAGAACACAACAGTAATGTAGATTGGGGATAAACAATTAGTGGTGAAGGAGTAAAAAGAATCCACAAATAAAACTGACCTGTTTAGTTTATTTAAAACATAATTGAACTGATATTCAGCGATATTCTGCCGAATACACAGCTTTCAGTTTAATTGAAAAATGAATCCATTTAAACATCAAAGAATGAAGTCTTAGACAGGTTTTAATCTTTTGAGTTTTTGGCGGATCTACTGTATCTGTGTTTAAAATCTGTGTGTCATCCTGCTGAGGGCTCACCTCTATCCTGGACAGATCCATGATAAAATACAACCCCGTGTGTCACCCTGCTGAGCACTCACCTCTATCCTGGACAGATCCATGATAAAATACAACCCTGCGTGTCACCCTGCTGAGGGCTCACCTCTATCCTGGACAGATCCATGATAAAATACAACCCTGCGTGTCACCCTGCTGAGGGCTCACCTCTATCCTGGACAGATCCATGATAAAATACAACCCTGCGTGTCACCCTGCTGAGGGCTCACCTCTATCCTGGACAGATCCATGATAAAATACAACCCTATGTGTCACTCTGCTGAGGGCTCACCTCTATCCTGGACAGATCCATGATAAAATACAACCCTGTGTGTCACCCTGCTCAGCACTCACCTCTACCCTGGACAGATCCATCTTCTTGAGCTCCTCGAGAGCAGCGTCTGGGTTTGTCTTCCGCAGTTCCTCAAACTCCTTCAGCACCTCCTTCCGCTTCGCCTTCTTCAGGACCCTGTGGTATCTGAGCCAAGCAAGCAGCAACACTTGAGGTTATCTCCAGTCTTCACTTTCCTAAACTGTCATTTCATGTCAGAAACAGTTAGGGTGCAACGTCCTCCCTGCTGTAGCCCCATTCCCACCCCAGTCTTACTTCTTGCTCTTTATTCTTCTCTCTCTCTTGGCTCTCGCCTCATAGTAGGACTGGAGCGCACGGGCCTTCTGCAGCTCTGCACGCCGCATCTTCGCCTGCGTTGGAGGAGAAAACCTTTTGCTTTTTTTTTTTTTTTTTTTACCAAACTAGACTTTGGCACAGTCTAAGGGGAAATGGTGTCTCTTATGTAGTTAAAACAGTGTGGAGGCAAAATATAGTGGAGCTTGAGAAAGAATATCACAGAACACAGTGGCTTGCCAAGGGAATACGAAGAAAGTATCTCAAAGCATACAGTCTCTCATACAGAAACCTAACAAATCACAAGACCATTTAATAAAATGGCTCCCAAATTCTATTTTTTCACAGGTACATCAAAATGAGATCGAAGCTGTACATATAAAAACCATGCAAAAGCTCAGCTTCTGGGAATGCTTAATAACAGGGATGGAAATAATACTGCATAGCAGTTTCACCCATTCCAGGTTTTACTATGAGCTTGATTAACCACAGTGTACAGGTAATAAGCTCAGCTGTGTCTCGCGTCAGTGAAACCAGGAATGAATCAAACTGCCATGCAATGGGAGTCTTATTTCCATCCTTGAATAATGAAGCTCTAGAAAGCAGATTCTTTGTGTCTACAGCGGGGCTGTCAGTATGAAAGCTCTCTACGTGTTACATATAGTCTCACCTCCTCAAGGCTCATGGCTCGGAGCGAGGCCTCCTCTACAGGGGTCAGGATGGGGTCGGTGACGGGCTGCTTGTTCTTGTGCAGGAGGTTGAAGATCTCCAGCTCCAGGGGGGTCCTGACCTGCAACAGCCAAGGGAGGCAGGAGCTTCAAATAGCACTCGGGATTCCACAGACAAGCTCAGGCAAAGGCAGCCTTAGAAAAGAATTCTAATACAGGAACAGAACCCAGAATCCCGTTATCACCTTCCAGCTGGCCACAACCTGCTCCACAGGTTTGATCCCCCCTGGCTCCTGGTTCAAGGGGAACACCAGCTGCTCCGCCTTACGGTTCTGGCGCACCACATGGTCCCAGCGAGTCACCTTCTTCGAAGTCTTCTCATAGGCCACCACCCTTTGGATCTGTGGGACAGAGAGACCTGAGTGAGTGGGGAACTCCTGCAGCTAACACATCCACACTGCCCTCCCCCCACAGATATTAACACATGCTATGGCAAGCAGGGCCCGCTACCCCACCGCACTTTCAAAAATGGCATTAAAAGGATAAAATGCCTGGGTTCATTTTTAAATATACCACTGCCCAGTATGTTTCCTTCATAAGACAAGCAGACTACTGTTAAACATAGTAAATGCAGGAATAATGCAGTTTCACCCATTCCAGGTTTTACTACAGTCTTAATTAGCCACAGTGTTAAAAGTACCAAGCTCAGGTGAGCCTTATTAAACCAGGAATGGCTCAAACTGCTATGCAATGGGAGTCTTACTGCCATCCCTGTCTTACCTTCTCTGTCTCCTGCCTGCTCAGGGGCAGCTCCAGGGTCTTATTTTTGTACTGCAGTTTATTCAGCTGCTTCTTGATGGAGGACATTGACGAGGCAGCGGGGCCGATCGTCCCAAGCAAGTCTTTCAGATCAATCTTCTCCCCAGCACCTACAAACAACAGAGAGTCGTATGGAATTGAACTCTTTGGGGCGCTCTCGTTTTCTTACTCCTAGGCTTGGGGCATTCCGTGCTCTTCCACAAGTCAGCATTCTCAACTTTGCTTTGTACCTATTTCAACTGACTTCTGCAATTTACTGATCAAGTGAATACATGCGCATACCTCATTATTGTTGCCCTTGTATTACATTAACTTTCTCAGTGCATTAATGAGGAATTCCTAAGCTGTAATATTTCAGTGTACAGCAAGCGGTTCCTGATGAGAGTCCTTTCTCCCAGTCCTTGGGATGGTGTGCTGAATTACATGTGTTGACTTCTCTGGGTGTCAGAAAGCACTATTTGTGGTATTTCCTGGGCGTTGTGTTTTAAAGCATTACCAGTTCCTCTTTCCTTACCTTCAGCACTGACGGTGAACTCTGACACCTGCGTGCTGGCCTCTGACCTCTCAGCCAGCTTCCTCCTGGCAGAAGAAAGAAAGACGCCCTGATTAAACTTCTTGAACCATCCATGTTACCTTTACGATTCAACACTGAGGTTCAGATGATCCCTCAATGCATTCCTGCTGTTCATATATTTGGTGTAGTTGTAAGTAATGCCTTAATCCGACAGTATTTACCATGAAGAGGACACTGCAAGTTAACTGCTTTATTTAATAATGTAATATAACAACAAAAATAATAGCTTTTTTCCTGGGGTGATCTTCCACCCCTTTACCTGGCTTTAGCTGAAAATCTACCCCAAGGACACACAACAAGTCAGGGGTGCCTGAACTGGTAGTGAAACCCAGATCACCCAGCTCCCTTTGAAATACAGCACCACCCTCCAGCTGCTTCCAACGCACCTTTTCTTCCCATCCAGGGAGCTGATGGCCTCCAGCAGTTTGCAATGCTTCCTCTCATCATCGCTCTGGGCCTGAAATGCATGAGCCAGAAGTTAATTCTGCAGGGCCACCAGTCAGTCAAGGTGTAAAGTTATAGCAAACGGCATGAAGTACTGTACAGTTAGCAGCATATTAACAGCAAAACTCACTCACCTCGTCCTCACTTGCGCTGATGGCATACTCTGTGTGAAACAGTTCCTCCTCCTCCTCCTCCATAGTCTCCTCTACAGCCTTGCGATTGGACTCCACGCTCTCACTGCTATTTAAACAAACACGTTATTACTCAACATCTGGGATCTTTTCAGGTTCTCTGGCCTCCACTGCTTGCTAGTAAATATCTGCTGAGACGGTGGACCCGGTTCTGAACTGCAGTACAGTGCCAATAGTGGAGCGCACAATTACAAGTGATTTGTAAAGATCGTTTCATGCACTAAACAGTGACCAATAACTAGAAATAAGAGTTTTTGTAAATAAAAACCAAGCATACCACGGGGAAATGGCTTGTCAACTCAAATGGAAACGAAGTAAAATGTATATTGAAAAACGATCACTCCCTAATCAATGGGTCATGCATGCATATTAAATACTCAAAATGAATCTATGATGTTTCATGTGCCAAACTCATGAGGGGATGTTAAACCTGTTTGAGATAGTTTACATCGCATTTGCCGTAACATTTTCCATAACAACTCCACGCAGATCATAACACAGGCGCTCTTGTCTCATATCACTTTCCATGTCTCTTAACTAGCTAACACATCCCTGATCATTCCCATTACCAGCAGGGTCGCCCGGATCCTGTAAACCCACAGATACTAACCTTAACAGATTTACAGCAGCTCCACTTTTGGTTTTGCAAATTTTCCTCGTCTTGGCCATATTGATGACTTATCTCCCACGTGTGTCCAAGATGCCGTAATCCGATTTCTGGAAACCATAGAGACCCTGTTTCCACTGTCGTAAAACTCTTGTTTGTGTCAAGACAAAAAGCATGCACAGAAAGCGAATAAATAATTAGATGACTTATTTCTCACTTGGTTTAATTTATTTCTCATTTAATCAAATCGTCGGCGCGTCAAGGCAAACTGAAAAACTATTCCCAAAGTAACCAGCGGCCCTGCCAACTCCAAACTGGAACTAGAGAGGACGCCGTTGCTCTGGGTTGTGAGGTCGTCTTTCCAGGCCGGAAACAATCGCTTTGGTCCTCCGTTGAAACAGTTCCGTAAGAGTCGGTCACCAGGTTGAAGATGGCGAGTCTAGCCGCTGCTGTTGCTGCTGCTGCTGCGGCGGCGAACAGGGATCCCGCCGTGGACCGGTCCCTGCGATCTGTGTTCGGCAAGTATTACGGCGGAGAAGCGGAGGATCATTTCAAGTTGAGAAGAGCAATCTGTGCTCCATAATAATGCTAAGCAGCGTCTCTTTTGTTGTGCATTGACTAGAAAGTCCACGCTGTGCATGTTTCATGGATGTGAGGTTGTTTTTTTTTACAAGCTACATACATACACACACTATATGGAATTGTCTGCAATGTATATGCATCAGTGACTGTTGCGTTAATGCATTATCTGTTATTGTTATAATTAATATGTCTCCGTACTCTATGAAAAACTAAAAATGACCCTATTTCATAAATAGTTGGCTGAAGCATATTCCTTTGCGTGGTAAAGAAAGTACATCGGACAAATAGAAAAATGATGCCTGTGCCATGAGTATAGATACATAGGAAGCCGTGTGGTCCAGTGGTTAAAGAAACGGGCTTGTAACCAGGAGGTACCTGGTTCAAATCCCAGCTCAGCCACTGACTCATTGTGTGACCCTGAGCAAGTCACTTAACCTCCTTGTGCTCCGTCTTTCGGGTGAGAGGTTGTTGTAAGTGACTCTGCAGCTGATGCATAGTTCACACACCCTAGTCTCTGTAAGTCGCCTTGGATAAAGGTGTCTGCTAAATAAACCAGCTGTTACCAGCTGCCCTAGAAATGTGTGTTGTTGAGAAGTTACTTACCTGTTTATTTTGTCCTGTTTTGCAGTGGGTAATATTCCATATGAAGCTACAGAGGAGCAGTTGAAGGATATTTTCTCAGAAGTTGGGCTGGTGGTCAGTTTCAGGTAGGATATTAATAGATTCACATTTTAATGTAAACATCCTCAATATGTATTTCTTGTAACTGTTTTATGTACATATTTCAAGCATAAATGTAATGCTTAAGAACGAGTAATCCAGTTGTAATGAAACTTGGTACTGACATTCCTGAGCATGTATTCTTAATTATGGGTTACAGAACGTTCTGTCATGTTTTCTTTTGCTGTGTGCTTGACCACTAGGTTAGTGTATGACAGGGAAACTGGCAAGCCCAAGGGGTATGGCTTCTGCGAGTACCAGGATCAGGAGACTGCCCTGAGTGCCATGCGCAACCTGAACGGGAGAGAATTCAGCGGGCGAGCCCTGCGTGTGGACAACGCTGCCAGTGAAAAGAACAAGGAGGAGCTCAAGAGTGAGTCCCTGCTAATGTAAATGCATTTGCCGTGGAGAGCAATGATCACAACAAGCAATAGAACACGCTCAAAGTGATCAAAACACTAGCCAGGGTACAGGGTCAGTTCCTGTATTTCAATTCCAATTCCTTTTGAAGGAATTGGAATTTATATTTTAGAGACGTAATAATTGTTGTGATTGTTCAACTGCTTTTATTTGGAGCCAGTGTATCTGACTAACAGTGACTTCAGTTGAAGTAATTCAAAAGGGAATTGGAATTGGAATTAGGAATTTGATTTGAAAAAGGAATTGGAATTGCAGTTGAAAAACAGTAACTGACCCCAACCCTGAAACTTGCCTCCGTTTTATATCCTTGGTATATTTTGTCAGGTCATTTTTTTTGGCATAATTTGTTTGTTTCAAGCTGAAGTCTACTGCAGATTGTAATGAATTGTTTTCTCGGCCAGATGAATTGAATTGCTGGAATGCCAATTCGTTCCAAGATGTTTTCATCCGTCCTTGTTCTCTCCAGTCTCAAGAGGGAGCTGGCAGGTCGTTGTGAAGCAGTTGAAGTGTGACCCTTGCTTTGCCGTCTGTCTCAGGTCTGGGCACCTGTGCCCCGGTAATTGAATCACCGTACGGAGAGCCCTGTAACTCTGAAGAAGCCCCCGAGTCAATCAGCCGCGCTGTCGCCAGCCTCCCCCCAGAGCAGATGTTTGAGCTGATGAAACAGATGAAAGTAGGTATCGCCACCAACCGATAACCAGATTCACCAGGGATGATGATCATGGAAAGCGTTTCTTTTAAGTTTATGGGTTTTTTTCTTCCTAGTTTAATTGTAATCTGTCATGATGTTAAAGAATGGTTGATCTTCTAGTAAATCCACAGAACGCAGGGGTGCTTGAGTGACTCTCAAGCAGCTTTTTATTTCTCTCCCCAGCTGTGTGTTCAGAACAGCTCCCAGGAAGCCCGGAACATGCTTCTCCAGAACCCCCAGCTGGCGTACGCCTTGCTGCAGGCACAGGTGGTCATGAGGATTGTGGACCCCGAAATCGCACTTGTAAGGCATGCCCATGGCAGAGTGTTCATGCTTCTCTCTGTAAAAAAAAAATACAGATGGATCCACACACACACACACACACACATACATATATATATATATATATATATATATATATATATATATATATTATTGTTGTTTTTTTTAGAAAGTGCTTCACCGGCCCACGAACATCCAGCCCCTGATTCCCAGCAGCCAGCCAGGTCCAGGATCTGTTCCAAACCTGCCCCTCAACCAGCCCAACCCTCCAGCTTCTCAGCCTCAGCAAATGGTGAGAGCAAGTGGCACCCGACTCTGGATAGAAAAGAGAATACTACCTATTTTAATATAACACATAAGAAAGTACGTTAAGTAGATACTGTTTAGCTCGTTAAAATGTCTTTTAATTCATTTATTTGTGTGGTTTGAAGTGATGGATGCATTACCTATTTTAAAAACCCAGAATTTGTTATAGCCATGAAGTACACCAAATAGATATGTCTGCACTTGGATGCTGTTTATTGTTGCACCCAGCAGCAATATTTAGATTCTTGGCTTTCTGCATACAAATTAGTTACACTTTCTATTTTCACAGTTTATATCATAGTCACTTTAATGCTGTACATGCTCCAAGAAGCTTATCTGTTTGTCCGAATATTTGTGGGAGAGTTTTTCTGAAGGCAGAAGCTAGGTGTAGTCCAGGAAACATGCTTCCTTGTTTCTGGGAACAGTATCTCCACCATGTGCCAGGAAACTTCTTGAAAGCTGTTGCTGGAAGTATGCTGGCATGCTGGTTAGTTTCTAAGTGATCTGTGTATTTTTTGCTGCAATCTTTTCTGCTTGTTCTTCCTTCTCAGGTGGGCATGCATGTGAACGGAGCCCCTCAGATGATGCAGCCTGCTCAAATCTTGGGAGGGGTGGCGGTGCCAGGCACTCTGGGTCCAGCAGGTAAGAGAGAAGGGGGAGCCGTCTGAGATTCAAACACCAAGCTAAAGCTAGATGAAAGAAATGGTTGATTAAAAAGCTTTGCCAATTAATCTCAATGTCCAAACTGACTGGCCAAGCTGGCATGTGGTAGGACGGTTCTCTCAGCTTTCAATGTGCACCCACCCCAGTGTGCCACCAAAGGAAAGTTTAAGTAGCATTTCAAAATGTATTCATCTGTGTGGCCACCAGAGGGAACTAGTGTGTTTGTTCTGATATGCAGAGCTACCTGAATATACGTGGGAAGATTTGTCTTGATAGTCTGCTGATTTGCGTTTGCCTGTTACAAACAGTAAGCAGGGTATATAGTATATTCTAACTGGACTGAATGGATGCTTTGTGGTTGTGCCCTTGTTGATGCTTGTGTTTTACCTGGATAGGTGGCATGCAGCAGCAAATTGGCATTCCTCAAGGAGGTCCTGTACCAATGGACAGAGGGCAAGGTAAGGAGGCTCTTTACTGTAAGGTATATATGCTTGGTCCACCTTCATTTTAATACTGTCATAATGAATAGACAGGGGAGGGGCAATAACAAGTGGAAGTGCCTGAAAGCTAGTTTTACTAACCCAGAAAGCACTCCGTTCTGTATGTGTTAGCAAGGTGCCACAAAAGATAGACAATATTTAGGAAACCCATAATGCTGGCAGCAGACACAATTATTACCGTTTGTATAACTATGAGGCGATTCTAAATTCAGTCTTGATGGCTGTTGCATTATAATATGTAGCCTAAGTTGTAGGTATGATCACTATTAAATGGGGACAGTTTTTGCATCTATAATTAGTGCAACAGTATATGTCTTTACATTTTAAGTTCAAGGCATAAAACTTAAGTAATTAAAAAAAATTATATATATCTTTTTTTTTTATGTATACAATATATATGTAATTATGATGTCCTGGAGTCTTAATTAGTTTAATCCTGCAGCCATTCACCACTGTGAGGTGCTATAAGCTCAGAAAAATGCAGTGAGTCTTTATTTTTCAAGTCACTCAGTAAGCTCAGGTTCTGGCGGGATTGATCTGCTGAGCTGTGGATATACTTTCTATTGAGTGCAAGAAGTTGAGCATGTGTCTTGTTTCCTGTGTTTTATTTCCTGCTGACCCAGGAAGCCTTCAGCACTCGCCTGTAGGACCCGCAGGGCAGGCGCAGATCGAGCGGCCTCAAGGTATCCATAGCAACTCCTACCTCTGACCTCGCAGGGTTAGGCTGTTGTATTATGGGGTGTCTGTATAGCAGGTTAAGAACAAAGGCAGGCACGCAGGCAGGCTGTGAAAAGGTTATTCTCTTATTAAAGACTGGCACAGAGAAAGCTTGAATATTCCAGTGGAAAGTTGTGATTTTAGTACCGAACGCTGGGATCGATGGAGAAAGTCTGCGTTTTTAGTTTTTTACACTTTTCTGAGCTGTGCTGAAGATTTCAAATCAGCAGGAAGTAGTTTTTACCAAAGTCATGCCTTAACGGTGAAATATGTGTTTTTATTTATTTATTTATTTTTTTTTTTTGACCAATTGTTTCCTTGTTAATCGGTGTGCAGTGGTTTCATAAAAAGCAGGATGCTTGGCATAATCAAATTACCAGATTTCTTTTGTATAAAATCCCCTCCTCCTCAGAGTGGTTGTATATACATGTATTCCCCAGTAACGGATACAGAGGAGCCCCCAGTATCGCAAGCATGTGAATAACTGGTTATACTGGGTGGGTGGACGTTACCTCAAGTTATTTAGAGCAGGGTTTCCCAATCCTGGTCCTGGGGGACCCCTGTGTCTGCTTAATTCTCAATTACATAATCAGACTCTTAATTGAACTAGTAATGTGCTTATGTTGTATAGTTAACTTGAAATCTCCAACTGTTTAAAAGCTGAAAACAATTAAAAAGGTCTAATGAAGCTAATGAATAGTTCATTTAAGGGTTCAAGGGTTACTTCTGTTGGAAGTAAAACCAGCAGACACGGGTCCCAGGACCAGGATTGAGAAACCCAGATTCAGAGGATCAGAAACTGGGACTAGAAGAGGTTCTGGTGTGTGTCTCTGTACGTACTGGACTAGAAGAGGTTCTGGTGTGTCTCTCTGTACGTACTGGACTAGAAGAGATTCTGGTTTGTCTCTCTGTACATACCCGTCACATTTGTACATATTTGTATCTACTTTACCGAGATATCGATTCATTTTGTAGTTCCAGCCGTGGTGAGGGATGTGTATTACTAACGCTTGTTTTTGTATTGGTTTTGCAAAGTAAGCCTGTGTTCTGTACCAGCACTTTGCACAATTCCACAGCACATTACCGCTCTTTCAAGAAGCCATGTTAATAGTGACTTTTGTGAGCATGCAGGGAAGAAAAAGTCACAATATTCTAGATGACTATTGCATATTATTACAGGATAATATCAGTGTTACAGACTCGGACATATCCTGTTGTAAGCGTACAGATACTTGTGTTTGCACATAAAGGTATTCATTAATGTGTAGTGAGATTGTGTGTGTGTGTGTGTGTGTGTGTGTGTGTGTGTGTGTGTGTGTGTGTGTGTGCGTGCTTTATTGCTTCTTCCCATCGTCTCCTGTTTTCATGCCTAGCGTGGGGCAGTTGCTGTCCTGTTATCTTTATCCAGACAGTGCTAACGTTGCTCTTGTTGTCTATTTTGCCCCCCCCACAGTGCCCATGCCAGACCCCCGGGCCCCAATGAGAGGGGGTCCCCCAGTGGCAGCCGTGCCTCCCCGAGGCTTGCTGGGAGACGGGCCGAACGACCCCCGAGGGGGCACCCTGCTCTCCGTTACAGGGGAGGTGGTGGAGCCCAGGTAGGCTGAGTGTGTGCACTGATGCTTGGGGTATTTCACAAACCAAGAATCGTAGGCTATAAACACAGACCACATGGACTGGCAGAGCCTTTGTCTTTGTGATACCCACCACTCTTTTGTAAGCATTTGGCATGGGAAGTACATTTTGAACAGAACCGAGTTATTTCAGTAACATAGTATTTGGTCTTCTCGACCTGTTTAGCACCCTGTAGAGCGCAGCAGGATTAGCTAATCTTCACTTGGCGAGTTTTAACTCTGCACACGTCTCTCTCTCGCTGTGTTTCAGCCGGGGGGGGTTCATGGGTGCACCACCTCACCAGGGGCCGCCGATGCACCTCCCCCACGATGGACGAGGCCCCCCACCAGACAACCGCATGGCACACGACATGAGGGGCGGCCCCATGGGAGAACCCAGGGGCATGATGGGAGAGCCCAGAGGACCAATGATGGATCAGCGAGGGCCGCCAATGGAGGCCAGGGGTAGGTTACAGTGAAGCAGTAATGAAGAAGTATTATCAGGTTTCCATTAGTGTTTCTCTTTAACTATGAATGTAACAGAAGAATGCCTTTGTGTTGCTATTAAGTCAAAGTTATAAAGTATACCCGTGATGTGTTTCAGGTGGCCGGGATCCCAGAGGGGTCGAGCCCCGGGGTCTTGATCCTAGGGGCCCTGTCCCTGCACCCAGAGTCCCCATGCCTGGTGGAATGCAGGGTCCGGGGCCACACAACATGGGAGCCAATGTGCCTCAGCCTGCCAGACAGGTAGAGATTTCTTTACCTTTCGTCTAACCTGCGTTTCCAGTTTACTACGTGAAGTGGCTAGTCTTGGTGATTTAATGATCGATTTAGAGAAGATATCATTTGACAAGGATCAGGGTGAGTCAAGGTTAGAAACCCACATTTCAAGAATGAAGAAAAGGCATAACAGGAATACCGTTTGAAAATTACAAATGGACTTTCCTCTGCCAAGAGAAGTCTAAATTGCCACAATGTGATCACAAATAAAACAATGGCAACAAGAATCCAGCACAGAGACCAAGAGTGATCCCCACACAGTACATGAAGCTGTTGGAGATGACAGGACTACTGATTACACATTACACAGGCCCTCAGCAACGTTACAATCACCAGTATTATTTATTATTTGTTTATTTAGCTGACGCCTTTATCCAAGGCGACTTACAGAGACTAGGGTGTGTGAACTATGCATCAGCTGCAGAGTCACTTACAACTACGCCTCACTCGAAAGACGGAGCATAAGGAAGTTAAGTGACTTGCTCAGGGTCACACAATGAGTCAGTGGCTGAGGTGGGATTTGAACCGGGGACGTCCTGGTTACAAGCCCTTTTCTTTAACCACTGGACCACACGCCATTAGAAGTGTTCTGGTTTCGGAGTCACCTCTGATGTGTTTGTTGTATTGCAGCCAGCGCCCGGTCTCCCTGTGGGGGCGCAGCCGGGAGGTTTCAGCCCTGCCCAGAGTCAGGTGACCCCGCAGGACCATGAGAAGGTGAGCCCTTCAGTTCACTTTACACTCTAGAAAGTTCCCCGTAGTGGTAAAGTGACAGGAGAGCTTGTGAAAGTGGTTTGTCAGGTATTGTCAATAGCAGTGCGTGTAACTAACCGCCCTGTCCCCTGTGCGTGTGTCCAGGCTGCCCTGATCATGCAGGTCCTCCAGCTGACCCCCGAGCAGATCGCCATGCTGCCCCCGGAGCAGAGACAGAGCATCCTCATCCTGAAGGAGCAGATTCAGAAATCAGCGGGAGCCCCCTGAGAGGGGAGGGAGGGGAGGTGCGGTGAGGAACAGGCAGCAATTCGATTTTAAACAACTAAATACTGAAGGAAGAGCAAATTGCTCAAAAGACTGGTGACAGTTCATTGCAGAGCACCCAGTATGTCTTGCAAAAGGAGAAGTGTTTATACTAGCACTGTGAGACTCTTGCTGTGCATTTACCTGCTGCAATGTACTCTGAATGCATTTGTTTTATTACTAATAATGTAGATTTGTTTTACAGTTTTATTTTTAAATCTGTATGATTAAGACAATATTAAGACTTCTCGACGATTTTAAAGTTTGTCTTTGTTAACACACAGAGAGACACTTATTTCCAGTACAGAAAACCAGATCAACCAAGTTTATCTCCTTTTAACTGAAAGTTTCTCACACAGGCCCCATATTTAATGAGTTATGTAACATCCATCAGCATTGCTGGAATTTCAAATATACTTCTTTATCTTCTCAGGGACAGTTTGCTTACAAGTCAATGTAAATACAGGAAATGTTTGCACAAAAGCCAGTTACTCAGAACCGACAGTGTTTTTTTTCTTTTGGACAAAGCCAGTATTGTCAAGGGATAGTCTCCCTGTTTAGCCCTATCAGAGATGTGTTTTTCAAATGCTTCTGGTTCTATTTCTGCCTCAATGTTATCGGTCAACTTTTTTCTCTTTTTTTTTTATTCCAGCACCCCTGTATCTGTATGGGACAACTATTTCCATGGAAACATGTCACCTTCCCAACTTGTGGCCCTGTGGGTGCTGTCCTCGTGTTCAACTCCACTATAAAACTTTTTATAGTTGTTGTTTTTTTTGTTTGTATTGCTTGGAGATGGAATCGAATGTTAGCGGAAACAAATGAATTGTTCTTTACAGCTGTAAAGGCTTCAGCAGAAACGATCTGAGGTTGGGCAGTAAGTGGGGTACAGTAAAGATACAGAATGGCTCGGTAGACATTTCATGCTGGTACTGCTTCCTGATTAAGATTGTTTTAAACACTGTAGCTTGTGCACAACTTTTCCCTTTCATGGTCTTGAGACTGAAGTTGAAATCTGCCTTTCTTGTCTATCTGACCGCTGCTCAAACCCACTGAACCTGGATTCCACCTCTGTGATCTCAGAAGAGCGTCTGTTGAAGTTTCAGTATTCTGAGAATCTTGTTGCTTGTAAACCAACAGTTACACAATAAATCTTTTTTTTTTCTTCTAGATTTGCCTTTGTGTCTTTAAGAAAATAAACTTGTAGTAAGCCGCAAAAAAAAAAAAAAAAAAGCTGTGGGAACAGATTCTTTGTATTGAGGATAAGATATAATCTGTAGCGACATTTACTGCTCTTTTGGTTTCCCTTAACGTCTCTCACCTAACAAGGAAATGCCACCTGGTGTGCAGCTTGAAATAGTGTGGAAAACAACATTCAACAAAGAAGTTATTGAACAGAAGAAGGAAATGCACTGCCTGGGGATGACTAAGGCGACAGAACCAGGAAACTGCAAGAAAAAAAGAAGTGTGTTTTTAGTAATTTGTGGAAAGGTGAAATGACTCATTGGTTTATTGTTTTATCACAAGAATTCAACAGGTAAAAATGTGCAGTTTTGCATATATCTGGGTGGGGTACGTTGTGGCTGTTTGTTCATCCAGCTGGCTTTCTGAATGTAATGTTAAGAGCTGTCCAATTCTAATGAAACTGGCTAAAATATATATTTCTCACAAGTTGTGAGTGTAACGTAATGTGGGTAAGTAGCGTCTGTCTGTCAGTCACTCTGACTGGTTACCTGTATGTCACACTGCCGTTTTTACATGTGTCTTTAGAGCCCCTTGTCAAATCCTGTTACCCCTTGTAGGATTGGGTTGAGTTGTGGGGAACCTGCATTCAAATAATGTGATGTGTTTATGCGTTTTATACCAGTAGATTCACTACACAGAAAAATGATTTTGTGTTAATGCAAGAAATGTGCATAGTTTTATAGTTAATAGTTTTTATTAAAAATAGTATTTCAGGAAAGAAATGATTAGAAATAAAATGGACATATTTAATCTTATACATTTACATTTTACAGAAATTATTATACACATTGTACTGTACATTAAAACAATTAAAGTAATTTTGTTTCCAGTAGTACGATAATCACTCAAACGGAAATCCTGTAGTTCATTTGTTAAAATTGAACGCTGGTCTCAAGAGACAAAAGGCTAAGGTTAAGAAAGATCTTTTCACATATTTAAAAAAAAAAAAAAAAAAAAAGTCCTTTCTATTTTTAGCACTACCCTTATATTTCTAAGAGGGTGTGTGACAGTATTCATGCACTGTCACAATCCAAAGTCTTGGTTTTGCTTCCATAATTATCCTGTCATCCCACTGCAAGAAGGGTAATTCTAGATTTGTAATGCAGGTGGAACCAGAGCCCAGGGCTAAAAAGAGGGCAAGGCATTTCCTCAAATGGGATATCTGAGTTCAAGATATTCCTGTAATCCCATCCTACTCTCGAGCAACGCTTGGGATCATAAAACAATAAAAATGAAGTTTAGAGACGCAAAGGGGCACTCTCCCAACATAACATGCAATTGTCTCTGTTAAATAAATCTGTTTCTGACCTGGGAGGTGAACAGTTCTTTAGTGCGCTACAGGGATGAACTTTTAAAGCCCACAAAGACTTAATGACACACTAGCACCTACATAATTACATTAAACAGTAACGATTATTATATGGGCATGCGTACATTTACACCTTATTGTGCCATTCAACCAGCATTTTCTGACCAAGCCAATTAAGTCAGGTAAGATTATCTCTGAATGTTTGCAGGAGACCTGTTTTTCTCTTTAATTGACACTGTTGTCCTAGTATGAGTGTTCAGATGAATCCTCCTGATCTGTTGCTGGATCTCGGAGTCAGTTTGACCAGATCAGAAGTTCTCCTTGTTGAAGTAAAACCGGGCTTTGCGAGGATCCACGTCTGAGTATTTGGCACAGCAGCTTTCCAGTGTCTTTCCCAAGGCCTGCGGGCCACACAAGAACACTCCAACCGTCGACCTGCAAATATTGAGAACATGAAACACATTCCATTTACTTTGTCTGTTTCACTTTGACATTTCCAGCAATCAAGTGGAATGTCCTTCACCGGTTACCTCATGTACGTCAACGGAATTACTTTTTACAAATAAAAAAAAAAATACATATGCAACCAGTTTACAGCTTTGTGACAAAAGCATTGAAAACAGCGTTTCAGGATGAGCTTTATCTTTGTCCAGTTTCACTGCGGACCACACCAGACACCATAAGTAGCATTTTACTTGTGCTTCAAACCGATGAGTCTCACTTTCATAACCAAACAAATGGAAGTAATGGATACAAACTTACGTGGGGTGGGCGTTGTGTATATCCTCAAATTCCTTCTCCCAGTTTGGCCTCCCGTAATGTGTTTTCTGTTTGAGTCCAGTAACAACATCTGTGTCTTTATCAAAGTGTACCATCACATGAGCAGCCTGGAAGCAGGGAGGGGCAGGGAAGCGTTTAACATGACTCAAAGTATATTTGGTTGCAGTACTAAGAAATACTAAAAGAAACTTAATAAACCGAATGACAACGTTTTCACTAGAAGTCTTAGTTTGAATGGTTTGAGATTCACTACACTGGAGTATGGACTCCACCCATAATTGAAGTGTAAGTGGTCTATTAATAATCACATTATGACCAGTGGATGGGCGTTCATTATCCACAAATGGGACATTAAGCTTGCAGAGGTGTGACAGTTATTCACTTGCTGAATCTGCAAGCTTAATGTCCCATTCTTGGAAAAGAGAAAAAAAGTTAAAATGATATAAAATAAAGATGTGAGAATTAGAAGAGAGGGAAATAAAAAGAAAAAATAAAGCTGAGAAGATGGTGTGTGGACTTCAGTGGGAAGTATTGTCTGGTATAATGTTATTGTTAATACCGAACAGGCTGTCTGTTATTCATGGTGCTGCGGCGTGTTGCTCTGATCTGGTGTGCTGGTTGCATATAAAACGGACATGCATGCGTGCAGTTTGATATCGTGGTAGTCTAGTCGAAACGCATGTCATTGAGTTTCTCGTCATTATTGAGTGTTCAGTAGTTATGGATGATAACACTGTAGTACATACGTGGCTGTGGTCCCAGCCGGTGAGGAAGAGCTTGTAGCTGAGGAAGTTGAGCATCCCCCTCTCCTCCATCTCTCCCTCCAGTGAATGCAACAAGTCCGCAAACCACTCAAAGGCATGGGTCTCCCGACACAGCCAGTAGAAATAGATCTGAAAGTCAATGCACGTAAGGAAGTTGATTCATTCAACACTTAACCATAAAATATGAAGGGAAAAACAAATTGTCAGCTGGACTAAGGAGTTTATTCATGTTTTTACAAGGGTTTCTTTTCTTATTAGTTTCCTGCAGTCTGTTAATCTGTTACCTAGTACTTCTATTAACATTGCCCTTGCAAATGGGGGCATTGTTTTGATTAAAGCTTTGTTCTGCAAGACACATGCATTTTAAAATGCTGTATGGCTGCTTTCCAGAGTTTTGTGCTTTCAGGAGTGACCACTGTCTTCCCCACATCAAGATGAAGTCAATAATGAGATCCTTGAAAATTACAGGAGATGTGAAGGGGTTTAAAGGGAAGATGCCAAGCTATCTTGACTGGAATTCCTGACCCACCGAACATGTGGGGGGCTGGGTACCACAGAGTCTGAGAAAAAAGCCTCAAACATTGATGTTAAAAATGGGACCAACCTGAGATCAGAAGATCAGACCAGAACGAATGACTGAGAGAGAGAGAGAGAGAGAGAGAGAGAGAGAGAGAGAGAGGTTACCTTTTTTGTTCGCAGTTTTTGGTTGGACTCCTTGAATTTGTACCAGATGGACTTGAGAATGGAGGCAAAGGGCGTGACCCCGATTCCACAGCCAACCAGCATGCTGACCTCGTAATCGAAGACATCCTCGCTGGCCGTGCCAAAGGGCCCGTCTACTGCAATCCTGCGTGAGGAGAAACCATCTGTTTTACAAAATGTATGAAAACTAACTGCTACTCTTTCTAGCTGGTAATAAAACTATGGTAAATGCATAGTATAACCATGGGAAAAGCATGGCAAAACTGCAGAAATACCATACAAAAACACCATGGTAAACATCTATAAGGGTAGACAAGTTACAAAATCCAACTTTAGTTGCTTCTACTCCTAATCCACCTGCTGAGCCCTGCGGACGGCTGTACTCACTTGGGCAGAAACCCCCCCTTCTCCGCCTCGTTGACCTTGCTGATGAGATCCCTGGTCCAGTCCCCCATGGAGCGGATGTGCACGCTGAAGAAGTCCTCCTCCGGGGCCGAGGTCATGGTGAAGGGGTGCCATTCCAGCTGGGAGATGGAGGGGCAGTTCAAAAACACGTACTGACCCACCTCCATGCTAAAGTTCTTCTTCTGCATCTGCAGCTCCAGCACATTGGAGGGGTGGATCACCGTCTGAGAAAGAGCGAGACACACCAAACACAGCCATCAACTCTTCAGGCAAGATAAGACACATGGCCAGACGTAACAGTGATCCCTGCAGTCGGGAATGCAAAGGAGCGATCGATGGAGTTGATCTTGGGCTGTTGTGACATACCATGGGCACACGAATGAAACTCACATGCACCCTTTTACCCTTTTAAAATCCACTTATAAAATGACTTGGATGTTTCTTGCATCCTCCTGCTTGGCTGCTGACATTACAATCCCATGTGGTTAGAAGAGTTCAATCAATGGTCCTCATCTCATTTCTTTCCAATCAGGAATATCATAGTTCCATGTCCATAATGGACCACTTTATAAGCGCAGTAGCACACACAAAGGTGTGGGTGATACAGCTTCACTTCCCAGATGTTTGAAGGTGAGGTATTGCTTAATGCTTACAAGATGATTGATGTATAACTATGTGCCTTGCTCAATACTTTTCTATTATTAGTGACGATGAGTATGTGTCAATATCCCTCATTCAGCCCACTCTGTATTTATCTGTAATTAAGTGAAGAGGCTCTTTACCTTTCTGAGGATGACTTTCTGCAGTGATCGGTAGAGGCGGAGGATTCTTTCAAACACATAGAGAACCATGGGCCCCAGAACCCACATCCAGGTCTGAAACAGAGGCAGGAAAACAGAGGCTACAATCACTTGGTAAAGAGGACTAGTTTCTGTTACAGCAACTTTTAATGAGCAACACAGAGGTTTATCAGGATGCCCTGCGATGCAGTATTACTGAACAGGAAGGGAATATAGGGCAACAATAGCAGTTTATTACATTAGCCATAAGCTAAGAAGGCATTACTGTAAAGCCAGGATAATCAACTTCAAGTTCCTGCACACCTCTCTTATGCAAATAGCTCGCTGGCCCTCTGCCATGATGTTTGCTCGGCTCTTCTGCTCGGTCGGGGAATAGAAAGCGCACAAACTAGCCTTTCTATCCTTGGTGCAGACAGCTCAGTAAAGTGTGTTATTTATTTAACTGTATTTTGTAATAATTTGTTTGGATAACAGATACTTAAAACAATCAATCATAAAATATATTAAGATTCACAAAAACATTTAATCAAACAATTGTAATTGTATTGAGCTATGCAGTTCTTATGCATGTAATTGTATTCAGCTATGCAGTTCTTATGCATGTAATTGTATTGAGCTATGCAGTTCTTATCCATGTAATTGTATTCAGCTATGCAGTTCTTATGCATGTAATTGTATTGAGCTATGCAGTTCTTATGCATGTAATTGTATTGAGCTATGCAGTTCTTATGCATGTAATTGTATTCAGCTATGCAGTTCTTATGCATGTAATTGTATTGAGCTATGCAGTTCTTATGCATGTAAATGTATTGAGCTATGCAGTTCTTATGCATGTAATTGTATTCAGCTATGCAGTTCTTATGCATGTAATTGTATTCAGCTATGCAGTTCTTATGCATGTAGTTAAACTCTAGTTTTTTTTAAGTTTGCCTTTGTCTTGCTTCAAAATAAGACCCTTATTTGATTGTGTTTAGTATTGTCTGCTCTCCCCGAAGCCTAGGCATTAACTATTAACTGCTTCACCTTTTCTTAACAGTACTGTATTTTTCTAAGTGACCAAATAACATAGCAATAAGAAATCTTTTCACACCAATTTGATTAAGGAAAATGAACGGCTAACAACAAGCCCTGTAATATAAAATCAAAAGGCCCACATCACAACATGTTTGATTTCTCAGGGAGTTGGGTTTTTTTTTGCGTGTTTCATAAGGTCTTACCCCTGGCGCCCCTCCTGCGAACTGAGGCATAGGGCACTCTGGGATCTTTCCCCAGTCCAGAGGTCGATCCTTACAGTAGGTGACGTTGTGTTCATACATGCTGTCTTTCGTCTGAGAGCGAACAATACGCCTAGAAAACAAACGAAATAACATGAGCTATCATAGAGCTGAGATTGGTCATTTACTGTGCTGCTGACAACTCACAGCGCAGGTCCCTGCCCATTCAGAGCTTTAAATATATCTAAAGAACTGCTTAACCTATTGTGATGAAACTTGGCAAATCATTGAGTGCACCATCTACATGTCTGTGCCTGTCCTGACTGTCTGCATGCCACACCCACAATACCGTATGAACATGTGCATTGCTGACAGCGCTTGAAGGTACAGGAGCGGCAGGGGGGGAATGTCTTGTTAAGATAGTAATAAGCGTCTCACCCGGCCCCGTGGAAGACGAGCCCTGCGAAGAAGATGATGAAGAGATGGTGGGTGTACCAGAAGACCTCGTAGTAGCTGCGGCGGATGACCTCCATGGACGAGGTGATGATGAGGATGAGGGACAGCGTGATGATGACCCCGGTGATCCCAGCGATGGTGGTGAAGGCCACGTACGAGGGTGTCTGTGAGGAGGGAAGGAGGGCAGGGGGGTGGATTATTACACAAGGTCAGACCCCTTCACAAAACACAGCCGTCCCGGGCTGCAGAGCCATCATTTAACACTACACGGTGTACTGAACGGTTAAAGGTGTGATCGGAAATAGAAAAGCAAAAAAAGAAATGTCAGGGAAAAAGAAGAGGTTTTTTAGTAACAGTAACTTAATTGCTGAAGATAAGGGTGGACACATGGAAGCCTCCATGGGAATGTCAGACTCACCGTGGAAGGGGAGCGGATGGGGTTCAGGAAGGTTTCATTACTGTGGTCTCCGATCTCCGATAGCTCTGTGCTGAGGTTGTCGTAATCGCCCTGCCTGCTGTTGTTCAACCACTCCAGGTTCAGCAAGTGAGCAATGGTGTGGACAGCTGAAGGTAGGCAAGGGAAGAAAGGGGTACTCTAAATAAATCCAGCACGTGCACTTAAAGGTGTGGGAACTAAGGTTTTAAACCCACTGTCCTCTTAATAGGCCAGTGGCCCATTTACCTGCCCTAGAGCAGGATGGCACAGTGGAATTAAAACTGTAACGGAGAGCAAGGGGGCTCTAATAGACACACTAACAAGCTGGAGAGAATGCTCAGTGGTATAAAAACATGACCCTTTTTATGCATGAAATATTGAAATTAGGTGGAAAAAAGTTTTGGACACATAATAATTTTTTTTCCTTTGCTTTATATGGAGAAAAATGGCATTCTCATATGTCCCCATGTAAAGACTAGAAGATCTTTTTTTTTTAATTTGTCCTGACATAATAATGTATGCACACATTATTATTATTTTTTTTTATTTCTTAGCAGACACCCTTATCCGGGGCAACTTACAATTGTTACAAGATATCACATTATTTTTACATACAATTACCCATGTAAACAGGTGGGTTTTTACTGGAACAATTGAGATAAAGTACCTTACTCAAGGGTACTGCAGCAGTGTACTCCACCTGGGATTGAACCCACAACCCTCCGGTCAAGAGTCCAGAGCCCTAACCACTACTCCACACTGCTGCCCAATAGGTGGGAGGGGGTTGCTTACCTGTCATCAGACCAATCATATAAGCCACCAGCTTGTGAAAAGACAGGTTCTTATCCAGCTGCTTCCTCATGGACCTGCGGAAACACTGCAATGCAATGAAGGGGTAGAATGTATTAGAAGCTGATTTGACATCATTATTAATGAGTTGCACACTCTGTATTAACCTTGTTGCTGTTTTCCCCAGGGGTGAGTTACTGACCCACTTATTAACATAACTTAAAAGCTATGGGGGGATTATGTACACTACAGAGTAGAGCTAGTCTTGTAGAGGTGTTGAGATCTGGCACTGTACAGACCATTTGTATGCACTGCAGTGTCTTCTTATGTAAATTAACAAGTTTTATTTTAAAACCAAAACTGACAAATGACTAACAGATCAAGGGAAATAAGTAATGACACATATAGGCAGGTTTGTCACGTTACATTTTGTTCGGCAGTAAGATATGATTTTTTTTTTAAATATCCCACCCAATGCTGTGGGTGGCAGCATCATAATTTAAAAGCACCCCTATGTATTCACATATGTCACATTTACACTTATATCTGTGTCTTAATGACTGCCCATCCAACTGAAATGAAACCTGGTGTGGTGATTCCTTAACTCACATTAAACACAGGTCTGCCATTCCCTGACAGCAGCTATACACAACAAGCGTGCTGAGCTTTACAGCACAGCATGAAGTTTTAACATCTACTCTCGTGTAATGGAAATCATGAAGATCTGGATACGTCCAGTGACTGCTGTGAATAGTGCAGCTGGCAACAAGGGAAAGACCTTGTGACAGCCTGGAGAGACAGCTGACAGGAGGAAAGAGACCCCATTGGGGCTGGTAAGGGTTAGCTACCCTTGTCGGCAGTACCCAGCTCTGTGTTTACAGGATGCTGGAGACACCCGCCCAAGGCTTCTAAGAAATTAAAGAGAAAAATACCCCTAGAGTCTGCGAGAGCGGGGGCGGAAGATGACTCAACGTTGGACAACACGGTTAACGACTTGGGAACGGAAACGGATATGAGTATGGAGAGTACTTCACAAAAGACTAGTTCAAGATCTGCAGTTAACAAAGACATGGAACTCCAGGTTTGTGTCTGCGGCTGGAGCAAGGCGACAACGGTCAGGGGTTTGAAGATTCATCAAGGGAGAATGAAATGCTTGAGGGAGAAGGGACAAGGGCCTCGCATTGATCAGTACTTCTTACGAAGTCAGTCAAGTCAGTCGAATGAAATCCAGCGACAGGAAGCAAACCACAGTTCGCAGGATATCAGCACCCCTGTCATAGATGTGAGGAGGACTTGCATGGACACAGTTAGTGATGAACCTAATGATCCTTGTGAACCCGGTCAGACAAACCAGCATAAGAGAGAAAAGAACCTCAACGGGCACAAGCCTGGAGTTAAATGGCCAAGAGCTTGTGAGAAAACTGCATGGGACACAGTAAACACAGATCTCTGCTTTGCATTGGAAAGATTAAGTGGAACAGTTGAAAAGAAGCTGGATAAATTTGGGGACATCATCTACGCATATGGAAGTGAGAGGTTTGGAGTTGAAAAAAGGAAGGAAAAAGTACAAACTATTCCTGGAAAGTCTAGACGGCAGCAGGAGATTGAACGCTTAGTTAGAGAAAGGAGACAGCTGAGGAACCAATGGAGAAGAGCAGAACAAAGTCAGAAGGAGGGACTCAATCTCTTACAAAGGGTCATAAAAGATAAGCTTGCAACATTGCGCAGAGCTGAGCGCCTACGGAAACGCTACAAAAAGAAGGAGCGTGCGAGAACTAACTTTTATAAAGACCCATTCAAATTTGTAAAGAAGTTATTCACCAGTGAGAAGAATGGCACACTAAAAGCATCTAAGGTTGAGCTGGAGAGATATTTGGAGGAAACACATACAGATTCAAAAAGGCAGGAGCCTATGTCAATTCCGTCAGACATCCCACCTATCAATCCACCAGAATACCAAATGGAGGACTGTGCACCTAAGTGGAAAGAAATAGAGCAAGCTGTGAAAAAAGCAAGGGCTTCATCATCTCCAGGGCCTAATGGAGTTCCGTACAGAGTGTACAAGAGTGCTTCAGGAGTTCTACGAATTCTGTGGAAATTGATGAAAGTGGCATGGGAAAAACAGGTTGTACCAAGAGCATGGCGCCGAGCAGGTGGAGTCTTTATACCTAAAGAAAAAGATTCTACAAGCATCAGTCAGTTTCGTCCCATTTCCCTATTAAACGTAGAAGGCAAGATTTTCTTCAGCATTATTGCTCAGAGATTGTCAGCTTACCTATTAAAGAACTGCTTCATTGACACTTCAATACAAAAAGCGGGCATTCCAGGTTTCCCAGGTTGCTTAGAACACATCAATGTGATCTGGCAACAAATTCAATCAGCTAAAAAGGAGAGGAAGGAGCTCCATGTGACATTCCTGGATTTGGCTAATGCATATGGTTCAGTGCCACATGAACTACTTTGGGCAGCATTTGATTTTTTCAGTGTACCGATGACAATAACAAATTTAGTGAAAGCCTATTTTGGAGATTTGCAATTCAGTTTTTCAACTTCAGAATTCAGCACTACATGGCAATGCCTAGAGGTTGGAATAATGGCAGGATGCACCATTTCTCCACTGGCTTTTACCATGGCAATGGAAGTAATCATTAGGGCATCAAAATGGGTAGTAGGAGGAGAGCGCTTGGCTTCTGGAATGCGACTACCACCAATTCGAGCATACATGGATGACATGACAACCATGACTACAACAGTAGCCTGCACTAATCGATTATTGGGCAAGTTAACCAATAACATTGAATGGGCACGAATGCAATTCAAGCCCACTAAATCAAGGAGCATCTCTATAATTAAAGGCAAAGTAGTAGATAAAACATTCTTCATTAATGGTGAGGCAATACCAACAGTGTCTGAGAAGCCAGTGAAGAGTCTTGGGAGATGGTACGACGGGGATCTAAAGGACACAGTTCGTGTGGGAGAAGTTAGACAACAAGCAGTGGAAGGGTTGAAGAGCATAGACAGCTGCGCTCTACCAGGTAAACTAAAACTCTGGTGCTTTCAGTTTGGTCTACTGCCGAGGTTGCTGTGGCCACTGACTGTGTACGAGGTTTCTTTGACAACAGTAGAGAAGCTGGAAGCTTTAATCAGTTCATACATCAGGAAATGGTTGGGAGTTCCACGCTGCCTCAGCAGAGTGGGACTTTATGGTAAAGGAATACTGCAGCTACCAGTCTCTGCTCTAACCGAGGAGTTTAAGTGCGCCAAGGTCAGACTGGAAATGACATTAGTAGAGTCACGCGATAAATGCGTAAGGGAGGCAGCACCTGTGTTGAAAACTGGAAGAAAGTGGGCGGCAAAGAAAGCTGTGGAAGATGCAAAGGCTGCCCTTCGAATTGGTGATATCATGGGGCAAGTTCAGCATGGAAGAGGGGGTCTTGGTTTCAGTTCAACTCCTCCTACATGGCACAAGGCGGCCCCAGCTCAAAGAAGGAAGCTGGTAGTCAACGAGGTGCAAAAGCAGGAGGAGAGGATGAGGTGTATAAAGGCCATTTCCCAGGCCAAACAGGGAGAATGGATGAGATGGGAGAGTGTGGAACAACGCAAGATTGGCTGGCAAGACCTATGGTCAGTGGAACAGAGCAGGATCAGTTTCCTCATCAGGTCAACATATGATGTTCTCCCATCACCACAGAACCTAAACCTCTGGGTAGGAGAGGATCCCTCATGTCCTTTGTGTTCATCACCTGCAACATTAAGGCACATTTTGACAGGATGTAAGGTGGCTCTTAGCCAAGGACGGTTTACTTGGCGCCATGACCAGGTGCTGCGATGTTTGGCCTTAGCATTGGAAGACAAGCGTAACATGACCAATAAGTTGCCACCTGTTCCATCAAAACATTACACACAAAAGACAACATTCCTCCGCCCAGGAGAGCAACCACCAAGAAAAGGTGTTAAAACCAATCCTCGCCCAGGACAACTGGAAGCTGCTAGAGACTGGAATATGCTGGCAGATGTTGGTCAACGGCTTATTTTTCCACCTGAGATTGCCACCACTAACCTTCGACCAGATATTGTCTTGTGGTCTGGATCAGCACGCCTTGTTCACCTGGTAGAGTTAACAGTGCCATGGGAGGACGCTGTAGATGAGGCGTATGAGAGGAAGAAACTGCGGTATGCTCAACTAGCCACTGAAGCGGAACAGCGAGGATGGAGAGTTCGGGTTTACCCAGTGGAAGTGGGTTGTCGAGGATTTGTGGCACATTCTACAACCCGGTTTCTCAGAGACGTCGGATTCAGTGGCCAAGAGTTGCGTCGCACAGTGAAGAACTTATCTGAAGCAGCAGAGAGGAGCAGCAACTGGCTGTGGTTGAGACGGAAAGATTCTGGCTGGGGACAGGTAAGTAAGCTGGGCTGAGTTGAGTGGGGGACGGAGGGGGGTGATGCTGGGACGCCAGAATCACCGTCGAGCCCTCTTGAGGTGTCGTGGGCTAGTCGACGAAACACTGAGGATGGAAGGTGCCCACTTGAAAACCCCAGAGATGTACCCTACTTAGCTCAATCCAGACGGTTGTCATGCTGATGCGCTGGGGAGGCCGCACTTTGGTTGATCCCTGGAGCCAGCATCGCAGCCGTTGTGTGTGCTGATGCGCCAGGGAGGCAAAATAAGCTGATCCCTGGAGCCAGCATTACACTTCAGCCATTAACACCAGACAGAAGGATATCTACATCATCATATGGAAGGAAACGTAAATGGATGGAGACGCATATGGATCACATTAGTTTACTGTAAAGCTACGTCTTAGTTGGTGCTTATCTTGGCGAGAGCCGAGTTCAAATCAGCATGAAGTTTTAACATCTACTCTCGTGTAATGGAAATCATAATTATACCATTAAAAATCGAAAGCGATTAACCAAAAACCAAATGCGATGCTATCCCACGGACTTTCATTTTTCCATGAAGCGCAGGGCACATTTCTTTTAATACGTGGCTCTCCTTGCTGTAAGCTCCTGTCAGTAACATGTGTGCAGGTGCAATGCTGAGCAACGTGGTGCTAACTGCTTGAAAATGTCACTGTACAGCGCAGCTTGCTGCCAGACGAAATCTCAAAGCATTTGCTTTGTAATTCATGGCCGTTGTGCCCCTTTGCATCTCTGTAATGTATGGTGTGAAGGGAGGAAGCCTCGCTCCCCTTTACCAGCAGCGGTAACTGATGAGAACACATAGGAATCGTACCGCACAGGATCCTCTGATGAAGGAAAGCAGGTTTCGGCAGACTGGGAGCAGGATCAGCAGGCAGTTGAAGTTCAAGACGGCCGCAGGCGCCCTTGCCCATGCAAGCGCAGGCTGAAGCAAAAAGATTAATCGGCAGAGATTAACACATAGCGATTTTTTTTTTAAGCGTTTTTCCCTGCAAGTAGTAGATGCTGACTACTGTACAAGATCACAAAATAACTTTAAAGATTGCCCTGTTAAAAAAAAAATCGATTTCATCAGTTAAAAATGTTTCATTTTATGCCATAAGGAAGCAGACTCCCGCATTGTCCTGCACACTGCCAAGCTCAAATAGGCACAGCACCCCTTGTTGTTATCTCTCCAAGAATGAGGAATTCATTCTGAGGTATGCAAATAATATGGATCATTATGTAGATATTATTTAAAAACAAAAACAAACAAAAACAAACTCCCTGCATTGCATTTAGAGCCAGACGAGAAACAAATGTGACGCAAGATTACTGGAGTGAGGCCATGGACTGGCTGAGCTGGGAGACTGTACTACTCTCACCCTAAAAGCAGAAACACGTCACAATCGGGTGCACAGTAACACGATATTTCAATGTTTATAAATGCACCGTCACATCATAAAAGAATATACTTACTCCGAGTAGGTGCCGTGTGTAAAAGAACTGTGGTCCCAGGTCATAGAAAAGGTAAAAGTACACAAAGATGAATATATTGATTCCCATCCAGACCACCTGCAATAAGAACAGAACTATCAGCATACGTGTATATACTTAGATATGAACATAAGGAACGTTTGAAGGCACAGTTCCGGTAATTGACCACACATTATTGTTGCTGTTTATTCCATTACTGTTACCGTAGCAGTTAATGTGACACCGTGTAGCATTCAGAACCCCTAATAAAGGGCACAGCTACGATAAAAACAACAACATGCCTATTAGAATAACACGTCATACCATCAGGCTAGCTACTAACCAAATGTACTGCAATTGAGAATTCAGCATTTGAAATGTATTAAGAGATCTAATACATATATTTTGTAGTATTATAATACAAATGCTACAGAATTGTATTGCTTTTAATGACAGTTATGATACTTCATCGTTGTCCAGTGATTATATCGACTACACAGAATTACATTTCTATAATAAAATAATATTATTGATATCATGACGAGTCAAAGGGAAATGTCGGATACCTTTGCCACAGCAGTTGGAATAAAGGACGAAATTAAACACAGCGAGAAACTATTCATACTGCTTGTGCCCCACCTGCAATTATTTATACCTGCTCTAAAGAAACGGTATTTGAAAACGAGATTTAGGCTCATGGCTGTGCTGTGATTTTAGATTTTTGTCATTTCTTTAATTTCCAGTTTTCTTATATATATATATATAATTCACAGCCCATCCTTTGCTTGATCGGGATAGATTAAATGATCAATACTATTCGGTACTGCAGTTCTCGCAGAATATAATTTAAACACCGAAAGAAGCTCATCGCTGTCTTTTTCACAATGGATCGGTAGAGAATGATATTTAAGGTGGTATGTATCAGATACATTATGTTTGACATTTACTGTTATAATTACTGTTATAAATGTTATATCGCTTAAATATGCACTTATATGGAAATAAATGCTTCGACAATGTTATACATGAAAAACAATGAGCGACCTTCTGGTTATTGCGAGCTAGCCGGACAAGCAAAAACATGAGACTTACTGGCTGGTGATGACAACTTTGCCAAGATGAAAGCGAGACGCTAACCCCTTTTATTTTAGTTTATTCTTGATGTGTAAACATGTTATTAAAAACGTTGCTACATATTTTTTCTTTCGACATTCACAGGAATGCGGTGCTTCTTTAGCAGTTGATGTTAATTGGTTTATATTTGATACAAAGTGTCATTCTTTGTGGAAAGCAGGTGAAATGTATCAAAACTTACCTCGAGGTTGTAAGCATGTATCAAATCTGGTGAGGTGTATTCGGATGGACGCTCTTAAAATAAAGAATTAAACTGCATTCGAACCCCTGGCTCTTTTGGTAAAGCCCAAAGTCTGAATTGAGTAGCCTAAAGTCCCAGTTGCGATAAAACGATTAAAACACACACGCTGCGCCGCTATGTGTTTAATGTAGCAGAAGTTAGAGTATGTAAATGTGAAATGCTTACTTAACTGGAATATCGAACCCCATCAGCAGCGCAATTCGGTTAGCGTTAAAGCCATTACCCACTTTTAAAACACAAACGTTTCCGTGAAAACGACGACCGCAACGTTACACCTATAAAACGGGACTAAATTGAACGACATTTTCGAGTGTGTTATAAATCAGCGCCGTTTTTTTAGCAAAAAAACACTTGCATTGCGGATTGTGTATCATTTATTTTAACAATAAGAATGATGTGGCCAAAGACCAATTACTGCCTTTTTTTCTCTCTTCTCGTGATGCTATTTGGGACAGAGAATGTTCTGATGTTGTGTCAAGTTTCAAAACAGTTGCGCATTAAGTCCTCGTGTTATGTATTTTTTATGGTGGTATTATAATGTTCAATAAAAAAAAAGGTAATGTAAATGAACTCTGTAGATATTGCTGTTTAAGCTCTTCAATAATTACAATATTATTCAATTCTTTGACTGTTCTCTTAAAACTATAATTTCACTGGACTCAGTGCTGTCGTCTCCTGGTTTTATTATGAACGTATCTCTTTTTAATTACACGCATTTTACAGCTGCATCAGGTTATAGCTTGCAGACTCATTTTAACATGCTGTAATGTTTTGGTGTTTTGAATATTAATAATCTTTCGATAGCATAATAAAAAATAAACTGTAAAAATGTAAAAAAAAAATTAAAAGGCATTGTATAATTTAAAATACAGCAGGATACAATGCAATAATAACGACAATACAATGTCTTACCAGGATAAGAGCCGACAGTCCATGGTTAACAACCCAGTTGCCCATGTCGATGTGTTTTTTGGAGACGTGTTTGCAGTTTTCTGTATGAAGTGAGAAGCGGCTCTGTATTTGTCTGTTTAAATGCCCGAAGCTGTCTGAGACCACGCCTCAACACAGGTATGTATGTGTCTTGTGTCGGTGGCTAATAAATGAAGCGATTTTTCTGATTGCGCAATCGAGGAAATACGAGTCAATTTACACCCTGTACATGGCACTAAACAAATGGATTCCTGGCAAGGGTAATAAACGATGGCTGCGGTGTTCATTTTAGTTCAAAAGATCCAAAGCGCATCGCCTCGGTTCCTGACCACCCTCGCTCACATAGTTGTGTGTTACTGCTGTCACATACACTGTGTTTTTGCTGGACTTGGATTGAAGTAGTCCAGACCCAAGCCCGCCCAGATCTCATTCTGCAGTAACAGGTGCCCATTGGGCCAGTTTCTTTGGCGTTGCTATGGGTTACGTCTTCTGACGGTTAAGTACAAGCAACCTAACTCATTTGACCTGTGACCTCGTTCCAGCCCAAGTGGACCACACTCTGGAGTTTTCATTTTGCTGATATGTATTTATTTAAATAAATGTATAGCTATAATTATTTAGTAAGGCAAAAAAATAAAATAAATAAAAACACACACACAGGTGCCACAGAGAAAGAACAGAGTCCAAAGGCATTTACTCTTTATCAAGCTTTACATTGTTTTAATGTAATCTTCATGTACCGAAGCAGTAGCACACAGGCACATTAGTTGTAAACAAACATCACTTCAGCAGTACAGCATGGTGTTACTTATCAGATCTACAAGTACATGAGGTATTTCACAGCTAGACTGATCCAAGGCCACCTGATTGGCTGAGAAATGTACTTCATTAACAATAAAGAAATAAAAAAAAAAAACAGATCAGATTCCTTTAATGAGATCCATACATACAGAGCGCCCTCTGCTGGCGTAGTGAGCCATAGCATGCACCATGACACACCTGCAATAACAGGAGGGCTAACCAAATGGACCCGTGCTGTTTAATAGATATGGCGTGTATATTTCTATATATTTTCAAGCAAGTCCTCTAGATAGTCCTGTATCAATGCAGGGCTTTGTTCTCAATGTGTGTGTTTTTTGCCAAGCTCCACTGTGGTCCTGTGGTACAATATAAATCCACTCTCTCTCCTTGCATTGTTCTGCCTCTCTGCAGGACAGCATTATTTGTTTATTTAGCAGATGCCTTTATCCAAGGCGACTTACAGAGACTAGGGTGTGTGAACTATGCATCAGCTGCAGAGTCACTTACAATTATGTCTCACCCGAAAGACGGAGCACAAGGAGGTTAAGTGACTTGCTCAGGGTCACACAATGAGTCAGTGGTTGAGGTGGGATTTGAACCAGGGACCTCCTGGTTACAAGCCCTTTTCTTTAACCACTGGACCACACAGCCTCCTACAGACAGGACTTGTACTGCTGCTGCTGCCAGTGCCTTATGCAGACCCAGTCTCTACAGCACATGGTTTTTTCGATAGCCTGCATTTTTATCATCTGTAACTATTTAGTTTTAGTTTAATTTAAGTATTTCTAAATTCAGCAGTATTGAGTTCTCGTTACAGATGATACAAATGTAGTCTACCTTCTTAGAGCTCTAATCTTTTCACAAGGGTGGAAAAATGAAATGTCAAATACAGGTGAAGTACATTGAATTTGGTATATATTTATTTTTAACAGATCCTGAGCAAACTTTGATAAAATATGTATATTTAAAACAGCTCTTATAAAAAAAAACAACAAAAAAAAACCCCAAAACAAAACAAACAAACAAATAAAATGAAAACCCACACTATGTTCAACTGCCAGGCTTGTCACCACCGGGCCTGTCCAAACAGCAATTCTACATCTTGATTGCTTTGGTCTGTGGAACTTTGATTAGTTCGGTCTACCGGAAGCCCGAAAGCAATCAGACCTGAATAGCTCCTTGGCTCCACATCTGCGCCTGAATCCTGTTTCCAAATCAGCATGACCTGCTCAAGCTGCGTCCATCAGGATGTCATCGGTCAGGTCCGTTTCCCGGATTTCGCTCGTGAGGTCGGGGAGGGGCGGCACCTGGGTGTGCCTGGGAGGACCTCTACGCCTGAGACAGACGCAGTGCAGGCAGTCGCTGACGTTGTGGGTGAAAAGCCGACGGCAGGGGTGCAAGTACTGGTAGAAGACCAGCATGAAGAAGATGGCCAGGCTGTAGGTGATCATGAGCTGCACCACCAGCAGCGGCGAGCAGTAATACTCAAAGAAGTCTGTCTTATTGAAGTACCAGAGGATGATGAGGATGGAGTTCTCCAGGAAGCGCACAGTGTAGTAGAGGGCCAGGCGGCCCCAGCTCTGAGACTTCTCGATGAGGTCCCGGTCAGCCAGGTTCAGCTGCACGGACGACCAGCAGAACATGTTGATGCCGGCGTACAGGAAGGTGACCATGGAGAGCACCACTGTGGTGCCCACCTTGCTGAAGTTCTTCTCCACGTTCTCCGGCAGTGGGGCCTTCTTCCTCCAGAACTCCACCCAGGGCAGGAAGAAGAGGAAGAGCATGTTGACCAGAGCCACGAGGAAGATCCAGTAGCGCAGCGCGGTACAGAACAGCACGAGCACGGTCATCCGCGTGGCGATCTCCAGGCTGCGCCACAGCACGAGGCACAGGTAGGCCAGCGGCCGCAGCTGCACTTTGTAGTTGTCGTATTTGATCTGGATGGCCAGCACGCTGCAGACCAGGGCTCCGTAGGTGATGGAGACAAGCGTGATCCCCATCAGAGCGACTGGAAGAAAAACCACGGGGTTAGTTAGAAGAGCTAGGGATCTGTATGCTGCATGGGCTCCTCCTTCTGGAAAATGAGTTCACCGTAACATTTCTAAATAAATTCCACAGCTTCAATGTACATCAGTGCAGCACTGAAGAATAAATACAAAATACAAAACAAAAAACACTAGTGTGAACGGTGTGCAAAAAAGTACACTGAAGATAAGATAAACCCACACCACTTTAAAACACCCAATCAAAAACGACAAAGTAAAACTTCTACGATCTAGACAAACGTTCCAATAACATTTGCCTAGTTCACAATAAGGTTTGCCTCACTTTTCAAACTCAACCCCCTTTCCCTTTCTGTTCTGCCCCCCGCTCCCCTGACAGTGCAGCACCTCACCTCTGGTTGTAAAGAGGTATTTCTGATGGATGGTGGCGTAGAGCTGCAGGGTGAGCTGGGGGGTGGAGCCCAGGAAGGCCTGAATGACGGCGGTGCGTTTGAAGGCGTTGCGATGTTCGGCTAGCTTGCGAGCAGAGTGCCCGACCTCGCTCTCCAGCTCCGTCTCGATCCCGTGCTTCAGACGGGTCTTCCTGGAGATGCTGACGTAAGGCTCCTCCCTTTTCCCGGAGCGGAAGTACACAACCAGAGCCTCGATGCACCTGCGACAGACAGACACTGTTAGGAACCGAACTGCTGCAAACACAGAGGACTCATCATGACTGTGCATGCACTCTGAAAGCAGTTCACCTTTCTTAGATTCATGATTCATTCAAACCATACAAATTCCGAGCAATGGAATGCTACTTGAAACCTTTGGGTTAGTGATTTGCAATTACGCTGCCAAATTGGAAATGAGCAACTGAAATGATGGGTTAAAGCTCCCTCTGGTGTTTGTTTTAATACCTACAATACGAAACCGACCCAGGAGAGCCAGGAATCCCTGTGATAAGACTTGTCACCCTGACTGCTGTCTGCACAGAATTACTTTGCACCCAGACGCAGACCTGGGCTCAATTACAGTTGGAATTGTGTCATTCATAATTCACTGCAATTACAATGTAATTGACGTTGAACCTTGGCGCAGCAAAGTAAAAATATAAGTTATATGTTTCTGTATTTGAACCTGGGATCCCCCCAATGATATAAATACATTAGTTTCCATGAACCAGCATATTGTCATGACATGTTGATCCGTATAAAAATGCCCTGGTGAGACAAATCATTTCAAGTACCTTTCAGAACTTAGACATCAGGTGCCAGCATTGGGAAAACATGGAAAATAAGTTATTCTTTACAAAAGCCAATGTAAAACTTCTTTTGGAAAGGAGTCCTGGTATGCACGCTCAAAAAAAATACTGCCGCGTGAAACAAACCTCAAGATCCTAAATAACTTTTTTTTTTTCAATTTAGAGTCCTCTCATCACCACAAGAGGGCACAAGAGACAATTAATGGAAATCTCCACGCCACTTCAAATGTTTAGCCTGGACAGTCAATAACAATATAATGCAACATTTTACCAGCCAGTAAATAATTAAAAATGCTTCATCACATTTTGAGAGAATTGGCTGGAGAAGTTCCCATTTTTACCACACATGCAAAAAGTGAGTATAGACACAGAATAGCAAGCAAGCATAGTTTAGCTTTCGGAGAATGCAAAGCAGGTACTTTGGACCACAAGGGGGTACACTTGTACATCTTTTGTGAGTTTGAGGTCAATAACACACTGCCGCTGTCAGTAAAAGGAATCATACAGTAGGGTTCCATGTTGAAAATGTTATGCTGAAAAAAGTTAATTTAAAAAGATACGCCCTTGCTTCTACAATTTAAAGAAGTTTCTGAAACACTCGGATCTTATTTCACATTACTCTCTTGTTGATAAAGATGGACTCTTTGATTTCTAAATGCCTTTACTACAATACATGGGGACCTTTGCACTACTGTAGAATGGTGCACACTGCACACACACCCCACATAACCAGAGACGCAACTGTCCTGGAGGGCGTTCATCACATAGCAAATCAGTGTCTGTGTGTGTGTGTGTGTGTGTGTGTGTGTGTGTGCGACAGTGTTAACCATACACACCATGCTGATTAGAACAGGCAGGATGTGTTCACATTGAATTTGCTTGCTGTTCACACTTATCTACCGAACAGTAGATGCAAATGTACTGAGTGTAAAATGTTGTTTGTTTGGTTCATTTCAGTGTTTTTTCACGGCTCATTTGTGTTCACATTTTTTTTTTTTTTTTTTTTTAATGTTTATGATCAGTGGATAGGATAGTGACACTGTCTTCCAATGCATCTTGATATTATTTTCCTTCAGCCTTTAAAAAAAAAAAAAAATTACAAATTTGCATCCCCGACCCACTGGCTCCACACAAAACAGCCAGGAGACTGCACTTTTGTCTCGTAGCTACATACCAAGTTCCCATGTGCAAAGTTCCCCTGCTATTCATACTGAAGTTAAGCAAGTGAACCAAACTCAGTTTGTTTACCAAACTGTACCCCACCAACAGTGCTGTTCAAAGATTGACATGTTTTATATTACTGGAATTCTGTTTTTAACCTGTGATAAAACTTGTTATCACCAGTAATACAAAGTTAGGTTAAACATGCTGTCTGGTGGGCTTTTTACAACCTTCAAATGAGGGAACCATATAAATGAGTCTGCAAAGTCACTGGCAGCAGTGTACCAGGTTACATCACTGACCTCTCCACTCCAGCTCCGCAACCCTAACACGCAGTATACAGAACGTCAAGAACTACACACTTTTAACACCAGTCCCTCGGCAGAAGAGGTGCTGCAAGACCAAAAGCATGCAATTGGATACATCTCCTCGAGACTTTTTGCACAAACATGAAAAGACCCAGATGTTCATAAGAGATAAGAGATATTCAAATTATCTTTGGGAACAGGATGCTGTTGTTGACCCACTTCCTGTAAAACCTTCTCAGTACCAAACACTTTCTATAATATACGTTTTTGCTTAAAGTGACAATGGAGCTTGTTGACGAAATTCTTCTCTTTGTATAAAAACCCCTCAGTATCAGCTGGCCCACATGTGAAACATCAATTAAACTAGCTTGTAGTAGCCTTTGTTTCCTCTCCACAGAGATGCGGTTTAATGAGGCTGTGCAGGAAGCTGATTATAAATGCTATGGGGAGGACCTACCAGATAATAACATTGTGAGCGCAACTAAATGCCAGCAGCTCAGGAAGGATGGTCTAAACAGAGAGGAGACAGAGACTCACAGAAATGCTCATGTGATCGTCCCACTGCAAACTAAAACCACCAGCAAGTAGAGGGAAAATAAACAGAGCCTGGAAACCTGATTCCCTCCCTCGGGAGCTGGCTGCTGGGCCACCATCACAAGCACTTAATAAAGACGGCTTTGCATTTTTCATTTTGCTTGTTTTACTGCACACTGGGAGGACAAACCCAGCTCAAATTGATCTCCAAAAGGCTAGGGAATAGTTGTTCTTTCTTTCTTTCTTTTTTAACCTTTGATCTGTGCTTTCAAGCTCTGGCACCGAGCATTGACATACACACACAAAGTGCTGACTGTGGAAGAATTTGAAAAGCCATTTAGAACGAGCAACCCATTTAATAGCAGGCAGTGGTAATTTGATGAGTTCAGACGGAGCTGCATCAGCACACAGCCCTTCTCTTTGAGAGCAGTGAATGAGCACGACGGTAGAACTCACCCTGGTGGAGTGAAGATGCTGTAAGAAAGAACGCTTCTGTTCAACAGGAAGGCATCGCAATTCACTGTAAAAAGGTATAGTTTCCAGATCAATACAACTGGTCACACAGCAACTGGTCAACTGGGAAACGTTAATAGCAGCTAGTGTATAGTATAAAAATAGATTTATATTTGCCAGGTCAGGCAGAACTCCCAACATGATTCAGTTGCACACTAGCAGCTGCATGTAACAATAGATTTGATATTTAAGAGCATTTCCTTGTACTACACACAAATATATTTTGCCCTGTACTGACAGTACTATACATGGACTGATGGAAGTCCTTGGGTTTTTTGGACAGGCAAGAGTGTAGGGTTTGGAAATGTAACGTGTCTCAGCCTCGCAACTAACAGGGAATATGATTCAGAAAACAATGGATATAATATTTCCTGCAGTCTGAGGATAAACACCACTTACTGTCAGCTCTGAGAGGCAAAGAGTTTTTATACAAATACACTGCCTGTTAGAAACAACAAATCAAATAAAACAGAACGGAAAACACACAGGGAGGATTTGTATAATTTTGTATATCATATAGCTTGTCTGTTACTGCCTACAATAGACAGTAAATAGCAACCGAAGACTTACATTGGTTGCTAGGAAAACAAAATAAAAAAGCGAGTGACCGTGGTGTGCACTGTGGCATAACCTTGGTATTACTGTTCTCAGTAATCATCCGATATCGTCACTGAACAAACCTGAGTCTGTGAAATGCCAAGTCAGGGCTGACTGGTGGGGGCTGAGAAAACCATTGTCCTGCAAGCCAGAACGGTAATCCACTTTTTTTGGAAGGGGAGTAAACATTCAGATCAGTTTTAAAAGGAGTATATCTATATATATATATATTCATATATATATATACACACACACACACACACACACACCATATTCCTGATTAACTACTGAATCATGAATCAGGTTTTCCAATCAGATTTAGATACCCTCTCTAAATGTAGTTTCGGCAGCAGATCCACAGTCTTCCTGCTTCCCTCACACTCTGTACCCCTTCAAGCCTGCAGCAGTAGCAGGTTATAACTGGCTTGTACTGTACAAAGTACACGCTCTCCTGCATCACAGGGAGGCTAAACAAGTTTTTCAAGCACCATTACTGGTTGTACAGCTCATTTTCAGCACGGTCTTACAACGCCACAAAGATCTTAAATATGTATTTTTAAAACATATACTCATTTTACCAACACACCCCAATCAGCAAACTGGAGTAATATAGGATACAGTCGTCTCAGCAGTGTGGCACACCCACTTCTGAGTCCAAGCTCTTTAAGATGATAAACTTTTACCAGAGAACCAAGGTAAAGAGGTGACTCTGTGCCAGGCAGTTAAGGGTATGCAATATAATGCAGGGTGTTGGCTGCAGCAGGCTACTCCCCCAAAGCGAACAATTAATCCAGCTATTGTAAAGTTCCACGGGCCACGAAATTCAGATAGCTGTAGCAGAATGTTATTGTTGTGGTTTTCTTTTACTTTAAAAGGTTCAGGATGCGTTGGAGCAGTGCAACTAGACACTAACACATTTAATACTTCCAACTGTGAAGACGCAACTGAATTCCTGTACTGACAGGTAGCTGCTGGAACACGCCTGCTGCGCGGTTTACCTGTGTGCGTCACGCTGGCTCTTTGCTGGAGCCACAATGCTGTCCTTCCTCTCATTTATAACCCTAGGCCTGCTTGTTTACTAGCCGTGCAGTTTTCATGTGACAACAACAAGTCCTTGTGCCACATGTGTACAAGCTCCCACTCCAACGTGAACCCTTTCTTTTGTGAAAGGGAAAAAAAACGAGCACCAAAACTCAAGTGGTGAAGAGACTGCCTGATTCCATGCCTGCTTAATGCTGACATGGAATGCACTGAGCAGTAAACTAAATAGTGCAGATGCGTCATTTTTTTGTGGTCGCTCTGGAAGAGGTTTAGAAAGAGTCTTAAAATAAGCCTGGAATGAACTTAATTGCAGCTATTAAAGAATCTATAATAATAATAATAATAATAATAAAAGGGTTTAAGGTTGGATTTTTTGGCCAACACAATGTGACCTCACATCTCAAGCAATGGTCAAAAAAACGAATGGGTCAGTTCTTTAATGACACCAACATGTACTGTGCACAGACTTCAGAACTGTGATGATGTGAAGTATTGCCCCATCTTGATTTCACATGGAAGGACTCACACCAACCTATAACTTGGGGAAGTGACGATCTCTAACAAGCGCATCTTCAGCTTTGTGGTCACTGCTGTACCAGTTGCACAAGCGATTAAACTCGGTCATGTTGAGTTTACAAAACAAAACGCTTTGGCTTCCAACAGACCTGCAGAACTGCAAACATAACAAACAATTATTATTATTATTTTATTTATTTTTTGCACTTTAAAACAATAAACAAAAAAGGACAAGAACAGATTCAACTCCAGTCATAAAATAACCTAAAATCTTTTGCACAGCCTGGCTGAGTCAGACTCTAACTACAGAAACCCAACTGCGAGTATTGTTCATTTCAATTTCAGTTTTGAGTCTTGGTGGTTTGGAAAGGTTAAATGAAGGTCAAAAGACATAGAAAGAAATGTTCCTCCAACCCTACTGTGAAAAGAGGCTTTAAAAGGAAGGGGTGCAGTACTGCAGCAATGGCAAGACTCAACTCACACTACTGTAGTAAAACACAGCACTACAACTAGAAACACTTGCTACAGGAAGGCAGGCTCGAGCAACACATTCTGCTGGTGTTCATTCACTGGCTAACTCAGACCTATTTTCAGACTGCTGAGCTTTCCTGTTTGACAACATTTTCTGGTTATTAAAATGACTACAAAGACCCAAACCTGAGCTATTGTGATGTGCTGTATTATAACAAATGATGCGAATTACCATTCGTGTATAAATGGTCCTGATCCAGTCCTTCATTATTAGGAGCTTCGGATGCAGCACAGTATACACCACTACAATTAATCTTAATGTACATTTTCAAAATCACATCGGCATTACAGAAGCCAGGTCAAGTGGGAATACTGGAGCCAGTTCTTTGTTCTTAGTGAAATGATCATCAACAATGATTGTGATGTATTGATAACACTGATAACATTTGAGGGTCATCTGTCAGCTGGAAACACATCTACTGTAGATGCATGCCTGCCAGGTCACATTACATTGTGCAGCTTTTTACATGTAATGGTTTAAGAGGAGTAACCAGATAAAACTGCATTTAATGATGGAGCTCAAGTTTAATTACAGGGGCAGGGTGTAGCCATAGGAACTGAATTCATCAGTAGACAAGCAATTATGTAGGTCTTTGTCATGCATCAATGCACTGCACACTGCATCAAATCATAGCAACCAAGAAGCCTGCTCCTTAGTATATACACCTACACATACAGACCACCACATTTCCTTTATTCGGGTCATAGCAGCACTTTTCTTTGGCTCACAAAACAATGCCCATTTCAAATAATAATGCACATGACGTATCACAGTATGTTTTACTGCTGCTGTATTTTGAATAAGGAATCTCGTCTAAAATGTGAGTGTCTCATATTCGATCTTTTCCGTTTAGAATTCAGCATGGCATTTATTTACCAGCCAGAAGCACTGTGATCGAAAGGTCATGGGCTCAACATGGACAAATGCATGTATGTAACTGAGCACTTTCTTCCCCCAGAGCTGGGAGGAGCGGGGGGGGGGGGGGGGGGGGGGGGGGGGGGTCTGGCCTCACAGGGAGCTCTGTGTTTGGAGGTCTGGAGAGCTACAGGGTGACTGGCAAAACAGCACCATAAACCATAGCACTCATTCTACTGATTGCAACAGGTAAATTAACAGAAAAAAAGGAAAAATTAAGCCAAAAGGAACGGAAGTGAGAAGGATATTACATTACTGTAGAAGGAACCTTTTCTGCAGATTATTTATGGACATGTTAAATTCCATTTGGTCAATATCGTATATTTTCAGTATACAGTATCTTGGCTACAACTCAATGCATTTCAATACATAAAGAAAAGCTACATCTTTACAATGATCTACACATACTTGCATGCATAACTGCTTCCATATACAAACCAGAAACACGTCCAATACGTAGCACACACTGGGCTGTACTTCATACTTTGGAACTGGTTCATTTGTTAAGTGACGTCTAATCTGTACAAGTAAGGACAATACAGCTGCATGTAGGAATGGGAATGCTGCACCTTGACCAGACTGAAAACAGCTGTATTTCCTAAATAGTTCAACCCTCCTGAAGGTATAGGAGGCAGTGATTATTGAAGAATGGTTACCATCTTGCAGCCTCTTCTCATGACTGACTGACTGACTGACTGACTGTCCGTGGTGACCACGCCCTTCGTACAGTAAAGCTACCACAGTAGGTGTTAGTATTTTCTTCTGTGCTACATACACACGACATGCTTCGTTATTTTCAATGTAACTCACCTGATCAGGGGACCCATTTGAAGCAAGTGCATCAGCAGGACCAGAGGTCGATCCCGCCCCAGGTCCCGGTGGATGAACGTCAGTGCCAGCTGGATCAGAACAGACGGAACCAGCATGAAGGTGATGGTCAGGCCCAACCAGAACGGGTCTTCAGACCGGCTGTAGTGATAGCACAGCACCGCCGCGGTCACGAACTCGGCAAAGTACAGCGTGGTAGCGATCAGGATGCTGAACGGTGGCCTGACATCCGAGCCGGAGTGGATCACATACCCGTTCTGGGTCGGGGGCTGCTGGTCCACGACTACTTCTTCGGCACTCTCGCACATTTTTTCCATTTCACCAAAATAAATATGTCCACTTCGTTTAACCGAAATAAACAGTTATACGAGTCCTGATGGTTTTGTTAATTGTTTGTTTTCTTTTCTCATCAACACGTTCACGATCAGGCTCTCACGCCGAATTCGATTTCATATAATAGCAACATTTGACATCTCGCGTCTGTTTTTGTTTAGGTTCCAAAACGCTTTTGTTTTTGTTTTTTTATAGTAACAAATAGTGTTTTTTGTTTCAGAATTGTGATACTTTTAAGTTTCTGAATTTTTAGAAATAAAAACTTGCTTGGCAAAATAATTCACTTGCCAAATTACAAATGCATGTATGCTACGTGGGGGGGGGAATACGAATCTGCAATAACTACAGTTCAGTTGATATTTCTAACAGACACGGTTCCACCCAACATAGTAAAGAAAACAGTTTCTTCAGCGCATAAGTAGAACTGAATACCGTTTCGATCCTTTTACAGCAGCCCCTTTCCCGCACGTGTCGCCGGTCCTTGGAAAAAACACGAACACATCACTGACGAATCCTGCTGGCAATCCAAAGCAGATTGAAGGGCTAGGAGCCCCCATTCATACATGTTAAATCCAACAGCCAACTGCCAGTTGTTACAGTGTACCTCTGAGTTTTCATGCAAATCTTCGAAGCAGAGACCAGCCTAGATCTGTTGTTGTGAGCAAGTGTGTCTGATCAACAAGCTCAGGATGTCTCCCGGGTCCTAGTGCACATATTTAGCTCTCTTACTACATTCCATCATTCAGTGAATGTGTACCGTCATGATTAGGGGTCTACTTAAATCGCGGAGAGTGTACATATTTTTCCAGGGTAGGTTATGGAATAAAAAATAGGATTTCGTTTACATTTCGTGGACCTGTTTAAACTTTCAATAAACCTAAGTAGATGATGTCTCAGAGCACTATAAAATGATCTGGCAGCACTGGGAGTGGGGGAGTGTTATGCCTAGGATTAATAACAATAATGACGGCGTTTTAATCATGTATGTATTAGTGTGTGAAACTGGTTGTGAAAATATGTATGTATCTTTAATATAAATAGCTGTAATTGGTTGGATGTGTAAGACAAAGCTTTGCCGAGTTATACAGATGTGGAAATCGATTAGAAACAGTCCCAAAACATATTACAGTATTGCACATCATAGACTAGCTTGCATTAGGACCACGAGCGAGCACAGATGACGTGTCTCCGAAAGTGACAAGCAGCAACGTGTTTTACTTATATGGTATTCACACGAGAAAATGTAATTATATATATATATATATATATATATATATATATATATATATATATATATATACACACACACACACACACACACACACACACACACACACACACACAAACACAGTTGCAAAACGATTATCAAAAAGATTCGCTATATATAGGTAATGACGTACTGTACTGAACGGTACTTTATTTTGCTTTGCTATTTTACACTATGGCAGGAATACAAAAAAAAAAACTAAAGTAGTAAGTTGATTGAACGTCAACTAGCAAATCCCATTTTTAACAGCTATGTAGCTTGGGGGGGGGCTATTTTAACCTCTTCCTACTGCTGCAGCTGCAGCTGAGCGTTATGCAGACTGGTGAGCGAGCTTCAGGGACATGGAATGTCCGCACGCTCTGGCACAACAGTTGTCATTTGGCAGGACTCTAAAATAAGGTACGGGCTGTAATGCAGCTGCTACAAATGTGTATACTGTCGTGTTTGCTGCAAACCCCAAAGCAGTAATGTACTGCTAATAACGTTGCTGCAGCACGGAGCCATATTGCATGTTTACCTCTATTGTGGGCTAAAGCTAAAGCGCCTAATGAACACAAATACAGGCTCGTTAGGAAAGCACTGGTCGCAGTGGCACTTAGTATCCTCCACGGGGGATATCGATGGATATGTTTTAGAAACCGGTCACGCTAGGGATACAAGGCATGCTAAGTCTGCCTATGTGATGAGTGACTTTATGTTTTCTTTCATGTATATCTTCAGTAACAATGGCCCATTGAATTGATTGCTGCCTTGGGACCGGTAGTTCTGAATTTGATCACCCTTTTGTTTCACAAAGTCATTGGACACCACAGGAGAAAAGGTGTCCAATGACTTTTTGTTTTGTTTTATTCATAGAAGTGTCTGCTTCTCGCTTTCTGGTTCCTGTGAATGTGAAGCAAATCACCCAGTTATCCTAGACATACCCAATTTCACACCAGGTATCAATTTACAACTGCTGTTACTGGAGGGCAGGTATCTGGTAGGCACCAGTCCTGTGGCTGGAACCCAGAACCACCTGAACCGCTGTTAAGGGCATGAGGATGAAAGAAAGAATCCCCAGAGCTGGCACTGGCTGGCATGCAGTGCAGTATTCATAAAGCTGTTCAGTGACATACAGATACCTGTATTCAAGGAGTCCTCCGGCAGGATTCTAACCCTTGACCCTTCTTTCATCTTTCGTATCAGTTAATGTACAGGCTGCTGCACATTCCCAGCTGCTGCAGATTCATAGCCTACTAAGTTTTTGGCAGCAAGTCTGCCTGCCCTTGGGATGACCCCTCGGGAGAAACACCCTCTTTTCAAATTCAAATGGGTCTATAACGTGTGTGTGAGTTTCAGGCATCTGGCTAAAGTAGGGATTGTTTTTATAGAGCAAACACAGGGTGGCACAATCACATTCCTCCCAACTTTGCCATGTTAGCTGAACCACTACTCAATTACTGTACTGTAGGGAAGGGCAGAAAACAAATGGCCAAAATAGAGTTAAAGTAGCCTTCTGTAATGTTGAGTGTCAGGACTGGCACTAACCATTTTGATACGGCTATTGATATTATAACACCTATCAGTGGAGACATACCGGAATTCATAGGTTCAAGTTTAAAATATCTTTAGCACAGACTAATCTACCTTTGTGGTCGTATGTTTTTTTCTAAATTATTTTATCTGACAGCTGGTGAAAAGATCAAATAAATGTGTAAAACTTCTGCAAGAGCCCTTAAAAGGACTTCATTTCGGTAGCGTCAGTATGTTACAACAGACAGGAAGACCTAGGAAAACAGCAGTTCCGCAGCTAGCAGGTAATATAAAACTTCTCTGGCAGTAGCTGTTTACCTATTACAGCAGTGCAGAGTATTTGAAACAAGGCTGCCTCTGAAATCCTCTGACTCACTGTGTGCACAAGCTGCGGGCCCAGTGTTCAGTCAAGGCTCTCAGATAGACGGCAGATCCAACATTCTTGCTGCTTAGGGGAGTGTTTTACGTTGGAAGCTCAGTGTGTTTCTGGCACTGTTTTGAAGATATTTGCATATTAGGCTTGTTTGTTACTTCTCTGTATAGCGTCAGAGAGCTTAGCTTTCCCTTCGAGTCAATTAGAATGCCCCTCTTCAAAGATGTTCAAAGTAGAATAGCCCTGCCTGCATTGCAAGGATTTCCTGGGTTAACAGTTCATGCATTTAATGTAACAATACAGCAGATTTTGTGTGTGTTACATTGCTTGCCCTGTGTTTGTCAGAAGAGTAAGGCTAAGAAGTGTAATCAATCCCATCACTGTGTCCCTTTCTTTAATTGCCCCGCCCTTGATGTAATCAAACAATACCGTCATGACTCACACTTTACTAAGATAGTACTCTTACAAGGAAAGATTAGGATCTTGTACAAATATTGGCCTTCTCTCCATAAAAATGTCTTCATCAAAAGCGATAGGTTAATGACTAAGGCTGTTACGTTATTGAGAGGCCTAGTTTAAATTGAAAACAGGCTGATATGTTTTAGTGCATAAGAGTATTTACTAGAACTCCTGGAGAAATATCAGCAGTAGTTTTTTGTAATACATCGTACCAAAAGAAATGCAACCCAGTTTCATATAGTTTCAACAACAACAACAAAAGTAATACAGTAATAAACACACAATTGAAATGTACTTAAGAAAGACAAGAGGAACCTTGTGGCCACAGACAATGCTACTGGTTTAATTATTATTGTACTGTATATAAAAAGAAAATAATCAAGATATGTGTTTTCTCTTTAAATAGATAATTAGGTCGGTTATTTTGGTGTGACTTTATTTCAGGTTAAAAAAAACAAAAACAAAACAAAACAAACACCAGCTTTGAAATGAAGAATTCTGATGAATTTCTATGTTTTCTTCGGGAAAAAAAACCTACTACTAATAACCAGTGTTTCTTATTACTACAACCTGATAAATACCTCTCTCAGTCAAGGCAGACAAATAATGGAATTGGGTCAGAGCCAATGGGCTCCTGGGAAATGTAGTTCTCCTAGGGCATCATTGTAACTAGTCAGTAGCCTAGTGACTACAACTCCCAGAGAATACATGTAAATTCAGACCAGGCTGGGATTAGTGAATTATTTAAAGGCAGATTAGATTTAGCTGGACAGTGCAATGACTAGAGCAGACTGGCAGGGGACAGCTGCATGGCAGCCGATATTCAACTGTAAGTTAACCGAGCTGTTTTTTATTTCACACTTGTTAGTTAGTATTGGTAGCACATTATAAAGAATAGTCTGTAAGGCTGAGTAACATGGTTCTTAAGGTGTAATATGAATTGAATACTTTGTTCAATTGAACAGCAAATAATATCTGAATGTAAAGTGCAATGACCATTTGAGCGCTTGTTGCTTATTGTAAAGTATTACCACCTGGGGCACACGTATAAAAAGCAATCCTTTGGCTCAAAACATGACGTGCAGGGAATTCAATTCAGACTACCTCAACCAAGCTAAACTTTTGAACATTGTTTCAGGAAGAAAAGAAGAAACTAATATTAAAAAAGGCAGCATGCTAATCTCAGGGCTTGATGTGTGTGTGTCCAAAGTGGTTTCTGAGTGCTTTGTTAAGAGGTTATGGCGGGTGTCAGATGCCTGCTGAAATCCTGTTTATCCCCGGAGCAGGTACGCCACAGGGAGCTGTTCTGTGAGCTTCCCCTAACAAACTGTCCCTCCCCCTGCCCTCACACTGTACTGCATCACTACCTGGGAAGCCCCTTGTAGAAGTCCACTATGGTAAATCTGCACCATTGTTCTGTAGTGTCCCATGCTATTTGCATGACTATACTATTCTCATGGGCTTCACCATGCTTTTCCATACTCATCTGTGTTTTACCATGCTTCAATATCCCTATACTGTCCTTTGACAGTTTTACCACAGTATAGCACTGTAAACTTTGATTAGCGTAAGGACACAGGGTGAGATGCTGGGTAGATTTTATTCAGTACCGTATTCAAAGCACCTTGTGCACCAACAACTTTAATATAGATCTAGAATATTGAGTTTGTTAATACTTTGCGTATTTGTTTTTTCATATGGCAAGCTAACAACCTCCTTTAACTTTAGATGTATCTAGTTTAAACACTGTTTATTTTTTTATTTTAGATATAGATTAAAAAGGAGATGTTGGCCCTTTTGCTGGCATCCTCCCACCATGTTCAACCTGATGAGCAACTGCTGCAGCTGGATCTCCAAGCTGCAGGAACCAGTCAGGTACCGTCTTTAATTGAGGTTACATGCAAAAGATAAGAACTGGGATGGAACAAGGTGCGAAACAGTCACCACTGCTCCACAGCACATGAGCAGAACACACTCCAGGCATTTGCAATGACGTGGTCTCTGCCACAGAGTTTCCTCTAGAAATGATGTATGGGCTTCTATAGCGTTCTACAGGGTTTGTGTCAAGGTAGGCCTGTACTATAACCTTTGCTTTTGGAAAGGCTGAACTGTTTAATGTATGTTTCTGCCATACAGGCAAGTCACGCTGCTTGTGGTGGGTCTTGACAATGCAGGCAAAACATCCACAGTGAATGGGATCCTGAAAGGTATTTATAATAATTATATAAAAACAACTTGGACTGGATTTTTCTTTGAGTCTGCATTCTTTAACTGTATTGTCACAAAAGTTGGGTACAGTAACACTTTTACCATGGAGTGGAATATCACAGGAGTAGTAGAGTATCTGAATATCTTCATTTTAGTGGTAAAGTAAAATCTCAATATCGGAGCAGCAGGCCCACTTCCACTGATCAGAAACATCATAAAACCCACTACAATTTGTATACCCTTTATCTCATTGTAAGAAACAATTCATTAAAGTGACTAGCAGCATTGTGTAGCTTGTATTTACTGCCACCTAGTGGTTATTGTAGCTGGTCACAGTTGCACTCAGTGTTGGAAGGTGTCTGACAGTTCCCTGTATTTCCCCACTCCCAGAACCCCCGGGGGACAATGCACCCACTGTGGGCATGGTCAGGACTGCGCTGAAGGTGGACCAGTTCGAGGTGCTGCTGGTGGAGCTGGGAGGAGGGGTTCAGGCGCGGGGGCTCTGGAAGCAGCACTGCGGAGAGGCCCATGGGATTGTCTTTGTGGTGGATTCGAGTGACACCCAGAGGATCAAAGAGGCTAGGGACCTGCTGACAGACATGCTGAGGCACCCAAAGGTGTCAAGGAAGCCCCTACTGGTGTAAGAGCCAACGCAGAAAGACAACACCCGTAAAACTGTAAACACTCGGATAACTCAGAGACGGTTTTCTAGATTTGTGTTAAACTACATTCTAGTGTCAACTTGTATTTAATGAATCAAAACAGACTTCAAAAGCTTTCTGTAACTATAACTTCATCTTTCTATAACTCAAGAGTACAGACTAATATAGATGCAATTAAATATACAATATTTAAATAAACCTTCTAGAGGATACATCACGTGCAGCCCTGTATTTATTGCTACAGAAACAAAGAGAGAAAAATTCAACGTGGGTGTTGATGGCCCAGTAGCCTGTGTTGATGGATGGACTGCTTTTTGTTTCAGGCTGGCTAACAAGCAGGACAAAGCCAGTGCCCTGCTGGAGAGCGAGCTCATCGAGGTGCTGTCCCTGGAGAGGCTGGTGAACGAGAGTCGGACGCTCTGCCACATTGTGAGTGTGCTGGAGAGCCTAGTGCCGTCATTGTTACATGCTTATTATGTGTTTCTGCAGTGATTATTTGCTTCCTAAGTATTACAGCAAAACTTGAGCTGGGCACTGAAGGCTGAGCCCCACAGTCAGCCTAAGGGAGTCTGATCAGAAGCTGGAATAATTAGTAAGCATGGCAAATAATGATCTAAGCAAAAACAACAGAGAACCATGCAGAGAACAATGCAGAGAACAATGCAGAGAACCATGCAGAGAACAATGCAGAGAACCACACAGAGAACCATGCAGAGAACCACACAGAGAACCACACAGAGAACCACGCAGAGAACCACGCAGAGAACAATGCAGAGAACCACACAGAGAACCACACAGAGAACCACGCAGAGAACCACGCAGAGAACAATGCAGAGAACCATGCATAGAACAATGCAGAGAACCACACAGAGAACCATGCAGAGAACCACACAGAGAACCACACAGAGAACCACGCAGAGAACCACGCAGAGAACAATGCAGAGAACCATGCAGAGAACCATGTAGAGAACAATGCAGAGAACCACACAGAGAACCATACAGAGAACCACGCAGAGAACCACGCAGAGAACAATGCAGAGAACCATGCAGAGAACCATGTAGAGAACAATGCAGAGAACCGCACAGAGAACCATGCAGAGAACCACACAGAGAACCACGCAGAGAACCACGCAGAGAACAATGCAGAGAACCATGCAGAGAACCATGTAGAGAACAATGCAGAACATGAATAAACAGGAAATAAATGAAATATTAGGAAAATGCAGATGATATCAAATGTCCATTAGTTATACTGTTTTGAAGAATTACAGGTTTGATTGTCATCAACCTTGTTAAATGCAGTTGTTAAAGAAGTCTTTAAATGAAGTTTTGAGCCTAGGTCCCGATGGCAATATTTAATGCTGATGGGTTTGTCCTTGCAGGAGCCGTGCTCTGCCATTGCAGATGTGTGGCGTTGGTCGGACAGGAATCGGCTGAAGGGAGTGCGCTGGCTGCTGCGTACGGTCACCCTGGACTACAGCGAGCTGTGTGTGCGTGTGACGAGAGACACTGCCCAGCCGGCAGGCTGGGAGGAGAAAGCGTGCAGCAGGAAGGGCCAGCGAGGGCGCAGCAAGCCCAAGGATGATGGGTGAACACACTATGACCACAGCAAACATCCAATAGGGGCTCCTAGGGGCTGGGGGGCACAGTAAGACCTAGGGGCTAGATGGCACAGTAGGCCTTTTCATTTATCCACTGACAGCCAGGGTTTGAATCATGACTATTTATACTGGTTCTGTGAAATGAATGGAGTGGGATTACAGGGGCTTCACTACAGTACATTAACATGTGCTGACAAACAGAAAAAAAAAGATAAGTTTAAAAAATAAAACATAAAAGTAAGTTTAGATTTTATACACGTTAGTTTGTGCTCTTTGTTCAGCAACATTCTTGTGTTTTTGTGCAGCGTTCAAGGCAGCCAAACTGAACTTCCCAAGACAGACAATTCCCAGCAGTGGGGGTACAAGCCCTTGCCCAACGGGAAGCTGCAGCCCATTGACAACATCATTAAAAAGGTATGCAGGGTCCCACACTGCCCCTTATAAAAACAACTGTAGGGGAATATGGCAAGGGAAAGAGAGCACTGGAAGAGCAATAATAATAATAATAATAATAATAATAATAATAATAATAATAATAATAATAATAATAATAATAATAATAATAATAATGTTTACAGAAGGAAAATAACCTAAAAAAGCGACTGAAAAAGAAAAAGAAAGTGAAGATTGAGGACGCGGAGGAGAATGAGAACGAGCAGCACGAAAACCTTGAGGGGAAAGAGCCCGTGCAGGATCAGAGCTGGCAGAAAGAAGCGAAAGCCAGCGGGGCTAGCGGCGCTGTGTTGCCTAGCAACAGGGTGGGTGAAGTGCTCAGTAAGAACCCGAAAAAGAGCGAAGAGTTCCACGAGCAATCAGACCGACTGAGTACAAAAGAATCGCCAAAAAAAGGTATTCTGAATTTTAAGCACTGTTAAGCTGTTAGTTTCTCATTTTGCAAATGTAAGTGGAATATTCCTCCTTAAAAAAACAGGAGTTTATTAAGTAACCGAGTAAACGCTTTGTTGTCGTCCGCCCCCCACCCCTCACCCCTCACCCCCCATTAAGACATTCAGGCACGCTCTATTTGAGATGTAACCCCAGCTGTTGCAGTCTGCTTAGGCTGGAGCAGCTGCAATATAATAAGAATGCGTGTTTTCATTTCAAATTTAGAAAAACTACAAAAGAAGAAGAAGAAAAAGACAACAAAAAAGAAAAATAAAATAAATATTGAGGAGACCCCAACACACCCACAGCCTGTGGACCTTTCCGCGACATTTGGTACGTTTACGCAAACATTAAGAGATAGAAATCGAACAATTCACAAAATTAAGCATGAATGAGCCAAGCGTTTTATTTTTCACTGTTAAGTGCATCTGATTTGTTCCCTAATAGTGTTGTGCTACCCCGTGAATATCCCTCCACACTCACACAACAATATTGTAGACAGCTGGGGATACTGTTCAAACACAGTGTTCAGTGTAAAACATTCAAACATTGTGTTGTGTTTTCTTTTCATAGATCTCTACCGAAAAGCTATATTGGCCCTCAAAGCCAGACAAGAACAGAATCAATGAGAAGGGAGCATCACTTAAGACGCACGCTGTCTCTCTGCTTGCTTATCTCACTGCTTCCAGACTGCACACTGAAGATCAACAATGCATCTCTCTATGCCTTGTTTTCATGGACAGAGGAAATCCAGTTGTGTTTTTCTTTCTGGTACTGTGTGTGTGTGTGTGTGTGTGTGTGTGTGTGTGTGTGTGTGTGTGTGTGTGTGAGAGAGAGAGAGAGAGAGAGAGAGAGAGAGAGAGAGAGAGAGAGAGAGAGAGTAATGGTAACTATAACATCATTATTTTCAAAATAAAGTTTGACGCCACGGTAAAACAAACACAGTTTATATTTTATATGAAGCAAACACACAAACAAACAAACACAAAACAAAAGTAATACGATTCCTCTGTGGTTGGTGTAGATGGCACTTGGTACTTTCTGATATTAATATGGAGTGTTTTAAACGAATTATACAGCACATACCTGTACAATTGTATAGTAGCCTACATTTTTATATCATGTAACTGACACGTGCAGAATTTAACCATAGCTAATTATACGGAAACTAATACATTTAAACGGTAAATAACTCTGATGTAAAGATTAAATTGAGGCGCTTTTTTTGGAGAAATGTGAAATTAGAAAGAGTTTCGAATCGCACCACTCACGCAGAGTTTATCCGCAGCAGTAAATCAACCCAGACGTTTAATATATATATATATATATATATATATATATATATATATATATATATATATATATATATATATATATATATATATATATATATTTGTATTTGTATATATATTATAATTTGGATGTCAAAAACTCGTTTCTTAAAGTTCCCAAGTGCCCGGATCTGGTGGATGATCCCTTGTGAGTTTGGACCCAGAGGTGCTTGGCTGATGTCACACATCCCACTGCCAATCCCTTCCAATCTCAGCTCTGTTCTTTTATAGCATCGAGTTGAACAGGCGTCTGTAGCCCCGTGTGAGAGAGAGGCAGGCTCGCTGTACAGACACAGGAGAAATGGCTTTGCCAAAGACAGTTACCATTGTAGCCCTTTCCATTGCTCTGGGGCTCTTCTTTGTGTTCATGGGAACCATCAAACTCACCCCAAGACTGAGCAAAGATGCGCACAGTGAAATGGTAAGTGAAAATACGAAATAACGCGTTCTATATCTGCCAGTATTATATAACCGGCATTTGGAACACGACGATAATGCAGTATACATCTCCAGTCTCGAATTACAAGAAGGGCATTTGTGTATTTTAATTTAAAATGAAAAAACGTTAATGTAGCACATGTTTGAAAAGGCTATATATACATCATATGTTGTTTTTTTTAATGTGATATTTGTGTAGCATTTTATTTATATTATTTCACATTCATTTTATACATCAATGTATTTATTCTTTTTTTATGGCGACATATTTTGGTCTTTCGTTAACACACTTTAATTGATTTAAAGAATATTAAAAATCTGAAAAAACAAATCACATAATGTCAATTTCTTGGTGGTAATCATTTTGCAAGGACAATGGCGTCGTTTTCCAGCAAATTATATATTCATAGTCTATAGATACCGTACAATGAAATCATAATAACAATAATAACACAAATACTTTATGTATTATATATTATAGCATATATATAAGAACTCGGAGTGGCACTGTCTACTTCATTAATGTTGCTAAAATTATTTTGAGCAATCTCACAACCATATACCGCACATTGCACAGATACACAGGAGAGCATCTGCCGCGTGCCTTATCACAGGGTCAGACATTTCACTCATATAGCAGTACCAGAACATTCGGAAGACTATTGAAAATGATTGTATTAAAAAGACAAATGTTAACACATTTTTAAATGTATTGACCTGGACCCAGACTTTGAGACCATTCATTTTGAAAGTGATTTAAAAAAATATCCCAGATTAAGAAGAATTTACTACGATTTACACCAGATACTAACTGCCATAAAGCAAACAATACATTCAGGTTTTATATATTACCGTATTGGAGTAAATACTGAATTACGTGCAGATGGGGGGGGGGGGGGGGCTGATTAACCAGAGTGGCAATGGGGTTTAAACTAAAGCTCGACAGTTTGGAAGCATTTGACTTTGAGAATAGATTACGAGGACTACTGTCCTTAATTCCTCTGTGTCTGAGGGCTTTGTGCGTGCGTCTATAGTAGGCCTACTGCAAACAGATTATCCGCACACATTATGGTAGTAGGTGCTTCATTTGCATAGCTGTTATTACCAATATTGCAGACATGTGATTTTGGAATGTTGCTACTCACAGTTGGCAGGGTTTATTTTTAATTCAAGATAGAACTATTCCTGCTTAGCACCAAGAAAAGATAACATGAGCCTAAATATAACACTGTGGTAGCTTTGAACATCCAACCAAAGCAAGTGCAGGATAATATTACTTAAATTACACTATCATTATACAACAGTACCGTTTCTGGAAACTGTGAGACAAATGACATAGACAAGCTGGTTTGCAATACCTCGTTTTTGCTAATTGGTGCATCACTGGGAGTCTTTATTTTTGCTTATTACAGATTCTGATCAATTCTAATGCGTCTAGATTGGGTTTATGAATGAAGACTCAAGTGTCACACTACTTTGTACAGCAGCGATAGACATTTATCAACAGGTCACTCCTATTACATAACAAGCATCACTGTTTTAATGGGATTCTAAGTTACAGTTATGGTACCACTAGCTAATGTTGTTTAGTCATTAAACCTGCTCTAAAACAAGAGTGATTGAAGAACACTCATAACAGGATATTAAACAGGTAAGAAATGAAACATCAGGAAAATGTAATTGATAGAGTGTCCCTACGGAAATCCCTCATTCCTGACCTTGTTTTCCTTGTGCCCCTTACAGAAACAAGCCTATAAAAGTTACGCCAAGGCTCTCCCGGCGTTGAAGAAGATGGGCATCAGCTCCGTTCTGCTGCGGAAGATCATTGGCTCGGTGGAGTTGGCATGTGGCATTGTGTTGACCCTGGTTCCAGGGAGGCCAAAGGACGTGGCCAATTTCCTCCTCCTCCTGGTCATGCTGGCCGTTCTCTTCTTCCACCAGCTAGTGGGGGACCCCCTCAAGCGCTATGCCCACGCCTTGGTCTTCGGGATCCTGCTAACCTGCCGGCTACTCATCGCCCGCCAGACAGAGGAGCGGGCAGACAGCAGCGAAAGCAGGAACGGACAGGTGGACTCACAGGAACAGAATAAAGTGAAGGTGTCCTAGTCTCCAGAGCCCCGGCCTGAGCCCTGCTGAGACGAGGCACGGCAGTCATTGAAAGAGACCATCAAAGTGAAGCTGCAGCTTTCCCGTCCGGCAGACTGCTGTCAATTTCTCCAGATATGTAATTCTCCCCTGAACAGTTAAAACAGCTTAACTCTCCTATTGTAAGAACATCTTACCACCTTCCTATAAAAAAAGACTTTTAAAGCTGCAGTGTCTCCTTTTCTTTACTGAACTATATGCACACAACAATTTAAATAACAAAATGCCTCTTATTCACATGCTACTTTGTAGCTTACATCTTGAGTTTTGGTCTTTAAAATACTGGTAGTATCAAGGGGATATTTTTTGTTCAGCTGTACAGTCATTTCTAATCAATGTCTTTTAACCGTAGCGAACACATCTGAAAAAACTGAATTTTCTTTATAGTCTCAAAAATGAACACTGCGAATTTAAACACAACCTAGATACAGAGGTTTCAAAAAGAGACAGTTGTAAGAACATGCTTTTGAGGGCGTGCTGTATCTTCCTGCTTGTGATCTTCTCCCTTTACTCTCCCCTCTTGGTACTGCATCCCTGTAAGTCTGCACACAGCAGTAAAGGGATGCTCTCCTCAATCTAGTCTAGTTTGTATGTATGGGAGTGAAATTGACAGTATGTCGAGTCTGCAGCTTTGTATCTAATAAATTGCTTTAGTGTCACAGAAATGCATTTCCAGCTTTACAGTTCAGTTCCTGCATTGATTGAAAAGTTAAGTGAAAAAACGCAATTTGGCCGTTGCTACTGCTGAAGGACTTTAATGTAAAGCTTTAAATGCAATTTTATGCCAAGATGACAAAAAATAATTTTTTTTTTAATGTACATATTGTTTTATGATTGCTGATCTGAAACTGTAATTTATCAGCTTGATACAGGAAGTTAATGGCAAAGAAATACTGTGAACAAACATCCAGACAGGAAGTGGTGGTTCTCTGATAGACAGGTGGTGTGATAGCAGACTAAAATAGGGGGCTTGTAATTTCATTTAAATGATACCTGAGCACAGATCAATTCCAATAAAGTACCATATTTCAGTTTGAACTATACGATGTTGTCAGTAGAAGAAATCCAAGCTGTGTTTGTTTATGTTTAATTCAGAAGCTTATTCTACACAAATAATATTCAAAGAAATATAATTCTGTACGTAGCTCTCCACTCATGGGAAATCACTGGTCCAGTTCATAATTCAGGAATTGGTACAGTATGTGGTTATTTTGTAATATTTCCAGTAGGTGCTGTATCGCCTGCAAAAAATATCAACTTGATAAAAAACCAATTTGATCACCTTTACCTTAAGGTCTGTTTTGGTTTTCATTCATGTGATGATAATTTACTGCACCCACCACCATCTATTCAGGCATTGAAATACAGTAAATACCAAATGCTGATAAACACACAGTGCCATTACATTTGTACATTGTGTCATACGACATACAAGCAGCAGATGGTGCTGTCTGAATGTAGATTTCTGCAAACCCTTATCATGGACTCCTAGCTTCCAATTGACCTTTCAGATTGCAGTTATTGATTGTTATATATATTTATACATTTAATGTGGATTCCCCAGAGTAGTGGGCTGTAGTGATGAGTAAAATTAATCATTGTAGCAACAGAACTCAGAATGACCGAAAACATAAAAAGATCATAGAAATGAGAACCCCTCATTAAAATGACATTTGAAGGTAATTACCCTTTAACGACTGACCGTACACGGTACGAATTCCCTTAAAATCGGATGTCCGGTCCAAAACCGGACAGCTGGCAAGCCTGAATAAATGTTTTACCTACCTCTGTCACGGTTTGTCTCTTCATTGAACCTAGGATATGGAGCTTGAAATATGAAATGTGTTCTAAATGATTACTGGGGGGTGTTATGGGAAATACGTTAACGCACAAGTGATTGTTTTAACAGCTTCATTGCTTTATCATCTTACATTACTTATTAATGTACATTTGAAGTAACTGTATCGATAGTCTTTTTGAAAATGTAGGTTCATGTCTATACACTGAACTGTGCCTCGTTTTCATTCCTGGCAGAGCAGATCATATACCCACTTTGAAAGAACATCTAATAAATGCACCATACAGCATATTGTCTCTTCTTCCCTGTCACAGAAGATGCAACAAGCAAGTATATTTGGGTTATATTATATTATAGTTAGTTGGCTTACAGGATGGCATAAGAAGAAAATATAACTATTTTTTTACCAGCTGTATTCTAGGTCATGCCAATAAATGTCATGAATAATGATATAATAATATGGTGTTGGAGTCTAAAACACGTTTTAAATCTGAGGAACTGTTATCTATGTTGTTATTTAAAAAAAAAAAAAAACTCAATGGCAAAGGTTGTGAAAATATTGACGCTCCTAGCACGTCCCTGCCGCTGTGCCGTTCAGGTTTAGTGAACCCCAGTGGCGTCACATTGCTTTGCTTTACACTGAAGTGCTCTTACCTAGTACTGCGCATGTTCCACTCCACTCAAGTCTTTCCCACCGGAACAATGACATCACGGTAGACGCCCAATCACTGCGCCTGCGTAAACGGTCGCGCGCAAGTTTGAATTTTTTTTTTGGATTGTTTACCTCCAGTCCGAAAACTCAGTTCTTGAAAGCTAAACTAAAACACTGCAAAAACAAACAACGAATACAAAATATATACAGTTTTAAACACGGTTTCGTTCTGCGTCAGCGATCACCGAGTTTGGAGTGGCTGCTTCTCGGAGATACTGTTTTTTTTGTTGTTTGGCCTTTTTTTTTTTTCCCCATAGTGGTTGAAGAGCTAATGAATGGACTAGCATTGTGTTTGGACATCGCTTTTACTGCGAATATAAAGGAAGACGACAAAAAAAAAAAAAAAGGGTTTCTTCAGAGACTGTAATTTATACGTGAATACGAATTTCAGCTGGAATTAACAATTTACAAATAAAAACAAAAAAAAATACTCTAACACGAGCTGAGTGTCGCTGGTGCGCAGTTAGGGTAGATCCCGGTTACTCTACTTTATTCTAGCGGTATTTATTAATTTCAATAGCATTGTTATTACGGTGAATGTATGTACGAACTGCTGTCTCCATATAAGAATCGTGTGGTCTAACGGATGCAATGTAAGCCTCCACCTTTGCTTTTATTTATTTTATATTTTAATTGTGTTGGACTTAAATGCCAGTGAACGACTGAGACGATCGCATCATTGAGCTATGCTGAGAAAGTCTGGTCGGGAATCCTCCGGTTCCAGAACACACAATGACAGCACATCGTCATTGGACCACAGCCAACGATCGAAGTCGAGTACCAGGCGGAAAAGGGAGGCAGAGGATCCGTTACAGTCGGCCCTACTGTACTTTAAAGAAGGTCAGCTTTTAAAAATCATAGCAGTTTAACTGCATGTTTCAGTTACTATCACTGGTTCTTTTGCAATGAAGCTGCCTTCGTTGCAACTAGGATATTCGTATAAAAGTAAATACAATGTGTATTGGTAATAATAGTTATGAAATCACAAGAGTTTGAGTTGTGTAAGTCGGTGACAATGAATTCAAGATACAGACATCCCATCTCAGCCCGTCACTCGCTGCTTCAGTGTTGGCTATTGTTACCCCTTTCAAAGATTTCTACTTTACATGTATTAATTATCAAAACACGTCCTGGTAGTTGTTACAGTTCATTCTACAATGTAAGCCTACTCGACTGTTACATTGTGCGTGGGATCAATCTTATAATTAGACTTTTAATTAGTTTGTTCAACCTGCAAACTTCTGTGTAAACCAATGGCGCCCACAGAACACCATCATGGGCAAATGCGTGTATGTAAACATTATAAGATGGTATCTATAATATATATGCTGTTTCTCTGGCACTGTAAACAGGGAGCATGCACAGAAATTGGTTGTTTTGTGTTAACTGTTCAATCCTTGTTTCTTAAAGTTGAAGCTGGTACCCCATGGCGTGGCAATTATGTCCTGGAGAAACACCTTGACACCATTGAGCGGACAGCATTCAATAAGGGATTACCCCCAGAAGGCATTGATATAATGATAGACTTTGCACTTGGCCTCCGAATGGGTAAGGTGGAACTTCTCAGTTGTATTCACAGATTTTCATGGTCTTTTTCTTATAGTATGTTTTAATTTGCAGTGATGGTGATATATAAAATATAAAGTTATGCAGATAATAAAACACTTCCTTCTCTTAGAATTGTTTTTGTGTGGCACTGTTTTTCAGGCAGTGTTTTGGGTGTGCGGGTCATGAAGACTCTGATTCCAGCGACAGTGGTACCTCAGAGCGCATTGATAAAAGGAGTGTCCTGGTTCTGTGTGGGAAAGCTGCCCTCAAACTTGCAGGTAAATATTAATAGACTCTGAACCATTGCAGGTAAATATTACTAGACTCTGAACCATTCTCATATGGTTCAGGACAGCATGCTCAGCCAATTCTATAACTATGCAGAAGACATGAACTGCTCCAAAATTCTTTGTCCCATTTATTATTGGATTCAATACAGATTTATATTTAACTAAACTGCAAAGAATACTTTGTGGAATCATTTGCTGGTTATTAAAGGTCTTTTCTCCCATGTTTAGGTCATGTTTTTCCGCTGGTTTATTACCGTGTTTGACCTGGTTGATTCAAAGGAGCAGCTACACTTGCTGTATGGCTTTTTATTCTGTTTTCTGACAGATGAGCACCTGGTAAGAAAACACGATCATCTTTCTTATAAATGGGATAAATTGCTTGCAGTACTAACCTATGCACATTCGCAATTCCATATATATTTTTTAACAGTACCTAAATGCAACTAAACTGTCTAGGGGTGCCCTAACAAAGTATCAATAACATGTATAGTAATCAATTATACATTTCAAGATTTACAGTAATCTACTGACTATCCAAACGTGCAACCATGGTATGTGTTTCTTATTTTCTCTTATACTCTTCTGCCTCCTTTAGTGTCCCTACATCTGCCACTTGCTGTACCTTTTGACCACAAAGGAGAGTGGTAAGTTGGACATGCATGTACAATAACATTGATATTCAAGGATTCTTCTTAATGCATTGAGCTGTGAACATTTACAGCACATTTTTTAAACAAATGATTTTAGTGATTTGTTTAACAAAACCCTGTCTCTTTGTTTCCAGTTAAACATTACAGAATAAGAAGATTACTAGATCTTCAGGCCAAAATAGTAAGTATTATTAGTACATAATACACTGTGGTAGTTATGAAACCAAAAGCCTCCATGCTAAGTGTATCATTTATTTTCTTTTGGTTACTCTTGAAATAATGTAACATTGTTTTTCTTCCTTTTGCAAGGGAAAACAGCCATACCTGCAGGCCTTACTCTCCTTGTATAAAGTTTTCTGTCCTGAGCTGGTCACCTTTTCAATGCCAACAAAAATAAAGGTATGTACAGTTCTTGTAATCAGTGTTCTTATTTAAATAATACAAAACCAGTATAAATATGCTCCAATTGACTTGTGCCAGAGTTGCTGGAATTCAAATGGATCTTGCACAGTATTTGAATCCTTTTTTATTTATTTTTTTGTTCTGTATTTGACCTAATGGAATGCCTGCTTGGCCATGCTGTTAAGACACTTTCTCTCCTCCCCCTTTACTATCCAGAGTGCCTTCAAAAATTATGATTCCAACTGGAAAACGGCAATCGCTGCAGTTCAGAAAAAGAGCAAAGTGGAAATTTTAATGCAACTGCCGAACAACATTGCACAGAAAACAACATCCAGGAAACGGGTACGGACATATTTTCCTTATTCTCTTCCTTAGGGATGACCAGAGACTCTGGCAATAACATTTATAAAAAATAAACAGCAATGCCTATGAGGAATGAGTGTATAAACTATTGTAGCTTTATTGTCTGGTAAATAGAGTCCAGGAATTTAGGTAATTTGAACAAGTGTGCCTCTGTATTCCCCAATATTTTGATACATACAATAGCATACATTCTTAACTAAATAAGCAAGTTTTTATTATTACATCTTTGCAAAACTATAGTGTCTGAATAATAAGTGTAAGTTAACCATGTTAAGATTTATTTCTTGGTTTACCAAAAAGGATGGATTGCAGATAGAATTTACCAGTGAATGCGACACCCCTTTTCAGGAATGTGTGTTGATTACTCTTCTGTTCTCTCTAGAAATGGAACAGCAATTTGAACGTGCCTCTTGTGAGCAGCAGTGTGTCTGAGATCAATAACAAGACATCGATCAGCTTGTCCAGGAATGCAAAGCTTCCTTTAGAGCAGCTCCGCACTTTCTCTCAGCTCTTGCAGAACGTGCACCGCATTGAGGTAAGCTTGTTTACTATTACTATCTTACAGGACACTAGGAGCTTCAAATCTACTATACCAGCACTTTAGTGTACAAAACAGTATGAAGGGCTTCCAACTGAAGTAACTAAACTGAATTATTTACACTTGATTGTACCAAATTCACAAATAAGCACAATCTCTGGACCAACTTTTGCAATGAAACAGTTTTCATTACTAAAAAAGCGATCTCTGTTAAGCAAGAAAAATAACATGCATTTAAATAAACTGTTAAAGTAACACCAAATCAAATTAAAGATTTTTGGATATATATATAGCTCATTGTGTAGTAAGTTAAACTTAGCCTAGTTCATGTTTAAACTGTAAGCCTCTACCAGAATTTACCATATACTGTGTGATGTACTATCCATGGTTGGTGCTCTAAATATAGCCATGAGATGGGGCTGATTTATCAATACAAGGCTGTACTGGCTGTACCCACTTTCATTAATATGGGATTGTGAGTAGGTGTTAAGATGAGTGGTTTCGTGGCTGACTGGCAAATAGGGCAACATTTTAATTGTTCAAAGTTTGTGGGTCTTGTGAGTTATGTTTTAAAAAAATTACTTGGATAAAAGTCATTCCAGCTCATCACACCAAAGGGTGTTGACTTGCATCAATTAATATTTTTCTGTTGGAAAGTCCTCACGTATCAATGCATCATGAACAAATGGAGGAAAATACATCCCCAAGATGTGGTCCACTTAAGCTAAAATGTCCCATATAAGCATACAAATATTTATCAGAATAGCTTACAAGTTAAAGGAGTAAAAGAAAACTCTTATTGTCCTGGCACTCACAAGCGATACCTACTCGTTTGTAAGTTGTGATTTATTTATTTTTCTTTTAGTTTCCAGCACAGATGGGCTCTGTATTGAACTCTCCACTGCTTCTTCATTACATTAACTGTGTAACTGATGACTCTGTGTTTCTGAGACTGGATTATTGGCTAGGTCATGCATTGCAGGAAGGTGAGACCTTTTTTTTTTTCTTACTATATAAAAGTTTGTCTCAAAGTATTTTAGTTTTGATTAGTGTTTTTTTTTCTTAATTTCCAATTTGTCCTTGAATGTTAATATATCATAAACCTTAGAGTGTTTTCTTTGGCAGAGTTCCTGTTTTGCAAGGATGCTAATAAACAGAACACTTCGGAAGCGATGGAGTTTTTCAATAAACTGATCACAGCACAGCACTTCCTACAGGTGAGCATGTGCACAGAAACTCTCTGTTTTGAAAGCAGTTTTTAAAGAAGATAAGAAGAACCCATCAATTTGCACCCTGCAGCATCCTAAACGAACTGTGACGTGGCTTGTGTTTTTCAGGAAGGATTCTCCAGTTGTGAGACATTTATCTACAAGTTCCTGCATGTTTGGAATGGTTCGGAGTACCGCTCGCAGATCCTGAGCCTGCTGAGCTGGATACCTATGGCACCAGTTACAGGTACTGTATCATTCATGCATGTGCAATTCAGCAGATTTTGTGATTCTTATCCTAGTGAGCCACCTTTTGATCCAAAACTCATTTTAAATGATTAAACTGGTAGGTTAAGCAATGTTCCCGATCTAGGACAGCATCTTGTATGTACCTATTAACAAAAGACATTCTACTTCTAGGTGTATCTATTGGATGACCTTGTTTAAAAAAAAATGTGATCTACATTAATGGAGTTGAAAGTGATGTTGCAATCAAAATATCACTCCACTTTGTCATTACTGTACCGAGTTTGTAGTGTAATTGTTCTTTTGTTTATACAGATATGAAGCAGCTGCTGTGTGAACCCCTAATGCTGCTGTTCTTTAGCTCCTCTGTATTTTTCAAGGTATGTGTAGTTTCATTTTTTTATCATTAGATTCCATCGAAAAGGCACAACAATAAACCTTTAATGCAACAACACATTTCTGAATGAAAAGTATATCTCTCTTTCCAAGCCAGAAAATATTTTAATGGATTTTTACGTGGAGTTGCAATTCTGAACTTGGCATAAAATGTGGGTTTTGTGGTGTCTAAGCTACTGTGGAAGTGAAACTTGAAATGCCTACAAATAAAGCTGACGATCCAAAATTAAAATGACATTAATTGAATAAAACTGTTAAGTACTTAAAACCGCTGGCCTGGCTGTGTCTAAGCTACTGTAAAGGGTTTTCATTGTTTTGATTGACCTTCTTTCCTCCACAGTGCAGTGTGATTGAGTGCCTAAACAACATGCTGGTGAATTGGTTGACCTGGCATTCTGTGTATGCCACAGAGGATATTGACATGAATCTTCCTGGCCACTCCCCCATGTGAGTACTAGCCCCACCTTACATAGAGATGTATGTTTTACTTTGTAATAAGCATTGCTGGAACCACCGTTAAAATAAGCAGTAATGTATATTGACAATAAATTATTCAATGGTGCAGGGATCCACTGCAGAGATATAACTGGATAATTGGGGAAAGTTGGGAACCATATAATAATCTTGAGTTCTAGAAAATTGCAGTTATTGCCCAACATAGCTGATATCTTTGCCAAAAAGAAAAAAAAATCCAATACATTTTATTAGTACAAATTTCATTCAAAGTTGATAAAGAGCTTAGTTTAAATGTGAAGTCCTTTCTATTCAGTTTTATTTGCTCAGTGAGCGGTCTACAGTAATACATACACATAGATTTTTTTTTCTTTTTTTTTTTCTACTGTGGCCTTTATTCTTTAGATTTATACCAAACTTTTAATTCCATTATGTAACTACTTCTGCTCGTTTCATATTTAAGCCCTGTCTATGTCATGTTTTGAAAAATCTGTTTTCTTGCAGGAATATGACCCTTTCTGAATTGGTGAACTCAGTTATTGAGTTGGTTCAGTTCACAGGTCGAATCTCAACCATAGGGCTGCACTTGGAGGGATACAACACACTGTTGCTGCATTTCGTTCTCAGTTTCTATGAAACAGTAAGTAGACTCCCATATCATTGTAGTTTCAATTTTTTTTTATTTAATTAATAGTTCTCTCAATAACTTAATATGGTAAAGTGTTTAAATAAAACACACAATACATCGTCTGCATTTGAGACAGCATGTTGACTCTGATTGAATCTAATTTCTTTTGCATTATTTTGATGAACCGGGAATTGAAGTCCAACTTCAACATATCATTTTATTTAAACTACTGTATCAGTAGAACTTGCTCAAATAAACAATAGGCTACTGTACATGTAATGTACTTCTCTCTGCAATCACTAGAGGGCAGCATCATATCTTCCTCTAGTGAACTTAGTGTTTGTTTCTGGCCCTTACTATCTGTCAAATAAGCCAACAAACAGAAAATACAGTATATGTGAAAATGATGAAACAAACAATTCCAACTAACAAACAATTTTTTTTACTGATTTATTTGTTAAAGTAAACTGAGGACATACCCAAAGGTATTACTCAGGAGCCCTTGTTCATGTAAACTATGTCACTATTGTATACACAAGATTATTTGGGGCATGCCATAAGAAACGTCTGTGATTCTCTGCCCCTCTCTTGCAGGTGTCTGACATGTATTTGAAGTATGACATGCCTTTGGTTATCATGCCCCCTGGTGGTGTGTTTTATCCTGCTCTGATAAGCTTAGACCCCATCAGTGTGAACCAGCTTTGCCACATCATGTACAGGTAAGATCTGAAAGGGTTGCGGATAGCCTAGCAAAAATAAAATGTGTGTGTGATATATATTGTTTTGTGGTTCAACTGTGCTTGAATATAACCATCAAAAAGCAGGCTATTCAATGTCTATTCTAAAGTAGATTTCTGCTCACTGGTTTATCAATGATCAATCTTTATATTGGCGATTGGATTGTCGCTGACCCTCCATGCATATATTGCGATTCCTGAAATGATTGGTCTTCAATTTATTTCCAATTTTCCATCGGTGTATGTAATTATCAGGATCATTGTTATAATTTAATACAATATTGTTGTTTTCAGATACCGAACAAACTTGGTTTCTGCAAAGGATCCAGAGCTGCAAAGGAAGGTATTTAAAGCTATTTTCAATACAAAGCGGTTTCTATAATATGCATTGATGTTTTTACATGAACATGTTTCCTTTTAATTAAAAAAGAGAGTTATAATGACTGTATATTTGGGTAACAACAAAGCATCATTGCTTTTAGTAAACATGTTGCTACTAGCCTATTGTGATATTTGCAGTAATTATCAACTTTACCAATTTAACATGCTGGTTATAATCTCATTGTTTTTTTCATTTGGATTTCAGAAGCGTTTTCACATCAGCAGTAAAACATACAGCGAGTACAATCAGTATGTAGTTTCTATGGTGAACTGTTTGTGGAAGTCCAAGGCATTCATAAGGGATAACCATCCCATGGGGATTGAGATAAACCCAAAACTGCTGAATGAGACCAAAGTGGCAGAATACAGGAACAGCTTTAACATCGTCCACCACCCGGCGCTTATGGGATACGCAATTGACTTCTTCCAGAAGGTAGGGGGACTGGTTCATTTTGCTCTTGGATTAGAGTTTTTCTCACCTTTCTAGTTAAAAATGGAGGAGCACAGTACAGGGCTTTTTTTCTTTTTTTTCATCCGTATAGTTCTGTGTTTTACTGTGCCATATATAAAATGTGTCATTCATGTTATCTACAAGTTCTGATATAGTTTTAACAGGATTCCCCCCCACACACACACATTTCCACCTTTAATGATGTGTTTAATAGAAAAACAAAAAATCTCTAAAGTTCTTATTGAAATGACATTTTCTTTTTCACTTTAAATCCTCTGTTTTCTCTTTTCACTCAACCCTAAATTGATTTGGCTTTTCTGCTTTTTAGTGTTGGCCAGGCGACAAACATTTGAACATAAGTTCCATAAAGGTATGTAGGATTTGTTTTATTTGATTTTAGTCAAGGGCAATGTAACTGATAGCTCTGATTCCTACTGTGTGCTCGAAGTTCCACAAAGTAGTCTGTTTATTAAAAGGATCTGAAGCAAACTCTTAATGAGCACCATAGAAAATGTAGCATGTAATATTAAGGAAACCTTGTTTGAGTTAGATGGACCCACTGAGATACTGGAATTAAATATCAAGAACATTGTTCATTGAATTGTGCAGCAGATAGTAAATGGGTTGTGTCTTGACAGTTTCTGTCCTCTCTTTTCTCCTGCAGGGCAGGCACTGGGATTGGTACTTGGAATATCTGTATGGCCAGGGCTTCCATGGCCTCCGACAGTTTATTGAAAGCAGCATCACCAGAGTAGACCATTCAGTTAGCAGGATTGGAAAGCGCTGAGATCAAGCATAATTTCATCTGGACATCACCACTGCAGTGCCAAGCCTGTTATGGACTGTGAGCTTTCATCACTTCATTACAGAGCAAGACATCTTCTTCTTTTGGCTTCTAATTAACTTTCTCTTTTTGAGACAGACGGTTGAAGATTTTCTGTTGTTCTTCTCTCAGTCTGCATTAACTGCATCGTAAATTTCCTTTGGGCTTGCTAACATGAGAACTGTTCTCTAGATTGGATTTTACTAACTGTCAGGTCCCGGTGTTTGTGAAATATCAAGGCTGCAAGGCGTGGATCTGTGGTACAGCAGCCCCATATCTGACCGTCTACTAAACCATAGGAATGTGTGGCAGTCAGTGTTGTTTTCAGCAAGAGTGGAGAAACTAGACTTGCAAAGTTTTTGTACTGTCTGGACAGTACAAACTTCCTAATTTTAACTGACCATTCAGTGTTTATTTTTGTTTGATTTTATGGACTTTTTAAAATTTATTTTATTTACTGCTGCTGTGCCGGATACAGAAAATAAAGATGTGAAGTCAGACTTTTCAGACTCCAAGGACTCCTGTTCAGTAGCGAGCCCAAGCCCCTGAGTCAGTCTCATCTTCACCTGGATGTAAAATAAGTGTCCTTGTAATTACTTGTTGCTTAATAATTTACATTGTATTGTTGGATGAAAAAGTCTTGGAGGATGAAGACTATTTATCCCAAATACAGAAACGATACAGAGCTAATCATTCATCTCCCTTGCTAGAACTGGTACCGTAGTTTACTGGAATTCACAATTAAATGTACATATGCTAATCTGGACTCCTCAATTGTTTAATTGTTTACCTAGAACAATATTCTAGCTGTAAATCAATTACCTTTTTTAAGGATCCTCATTCCACGATAAGTATTACCAATGGTTGTCTAACAAGTTTCATGATATGGTAACTTTTCTGGAAGTAATTGTTTGTACATAATTATAGCATTCCATTTAAAAACGATGTAATCCACTTTAACCACAAAGTCGTTTTACCTTTTAGTCACTTAACCAGCAGTCCCACTTATCACCCTGTGGCATTGCAGTCAATCTGCACAGCACACCAAGGTCACGAAGGGGCTAGCAGGCAAAAAGCTTTCATGGACCTTTCTAAAAACAACACACACTTCTTAGAAAGCCATTATTTCATATTCTGATGAGTGGATATGTGTGCCTAAAAAGACAAAGATAGCCTTTATTATCATTGCTGTCAGAAAATTGAAATCCTGTATTTTTTTTTTTTCTTCTTTTTTTGCCAGTTAAAATGTTCTCTGCCAAGGGGGTTTGAAGTGCTCATAGTTGCTAAGTACCATTTCTTTTCTGCAGTACTAATTATCTGACCTTGCCATAAGTTAAATCTCACGCTTAGGAGTATTGATTTATTTATTTTTTTTACCTGATGGCAAGCAGGTTGTGGCTACAGCTCTAGTTAATTGTAGTGTGTTGACAGTCTGTACCAGTAGGCTGCCATGCTGTTGTACCCGGCTCTTTTCGTAGACTTAAAGGAAAAAATAATTCATGATAGGAAGTGTCTGCCATTCAAGTCATTCTGATCAGAAAGAAGAAGCAAGTGTTGTTTTCATAGGCTGGTAACTTTCCATTTCACGGTGTGTTTAAGGATGCCTTAAATGAAACCAGAGCTTTACAAAGTAGAAAGCTTACCATAGAGGACAGTGTCCAGCTAGATGACTTTGACAGCATTGCTGTATATAAAAAAAGAAGATATTTTTAGAGTATTTAGGATTGGCATAAGGTTAACTGAAGCCTGGGACTGGAGAATACAAGATTCTCATCCATTTTGGTTTTTAAACGTAAGTCTAAAAGGAAACTTTTTTTTAAAAATTGGTTACCTTTTGTGAATTAAGATAAAGCCTTGTTTTAACTAAATGTGGGCTGCATCATTCACTTAAGAGGTTAATCTGTAAAGACATTATTTTGAATTTATTTATTAATGTAGTGATTTACATATTTCAAAAAAAAATGTTAGGATCAAATGCACATTTTTGAATTTTTTTTTTTAACCTTGTAAATACAAACCAATTCTAGGGAGGCCACCTAATACTTCACTTTGCACTGGCTATAGTTCAGTAGAGCAGTCATGCTAGTTAAGATAAATGCTAATCACTGTTTGTGCACTCACTGTAAAACATGGCTTCACATTCCTTAACCCTTGTTTGCTTGTAAAATTGTGTTTTGTTTTGCTTTTGTGCACCTTTAAAATATATATATATATATATATATATATATATATATATATATATATATATATATATATATATATATATATATATATATATGTATAAAAATATATATATGAAAATAAATAAATTGTCAGGTTTCTGTTTGAGCTAAAATAAACCTTTTACCGTGAAATCCTGAAATACAATATGCTTTGCATATCCTTATCTCCTTTATAGTTATTTCTGTATCACAAATTCTGCATGATTCAGTGTGATCATTTTACAGAATGGCCCAATAACAGAAACGTGCCACTCAAGTTAATGTCATCATCCCCGTGTGATTAAAGTTAATACACAGTGAACTTTACTGCAAGTCTTTAAGAGGAGCAGTGATTTAAACAATGCTGCTTGGTCTGCATCAGTAATGGAAATGATCCTGACCATTGGTGCACTTGTTTATGCTGAAAACATGCCATTGGTGAGGTTTGTGTTGATGAACTGAGCCAAGTGATGTTTAGATTGATTTATTTTTGTTATTGGACTCACTCTTGTGCCTTTAATATTTAGAAATGATGTGTTTGCCCTCAAATAATGGCAGGTACAAAGTTAATAATACAATCATTGAACAAAATACACAATAGAATGCTCCTTATGTTTCTTGTTCAAATTCTTTATATGCACGGGAAGTCATTGTACTAAATCTTAGCTCTTTAGTACAGCTGCTAGCAGAACCATGTGGAAAATTATATTTTGCTCTAATTGAATGTCCCATCTGGGCAATTATTGGGACCTCTGATTTGTCTAGCCAAGGGCAATGTATACTGAGCTGCATTCTGTGATGCCAGTCACGTCGGATGAAATTAAATTGAACTGAAAATGTTGATTCCTGCCTGTAAATACTGTACAATTGATCTGAAGTGTTACAGTGCACTGTAGAACAGCATGGTGCCTCCACAAAATATTGGCAGAAGTGCACAGGGATTCCTCTAAAAGGCCATTTTGCATCACTTTCTCTTAATATGCTTAAGGTGAAACTAACAAGAGTCTTTGTTGCAGTAAGGAGTAATTAAATCAATGTCATGGTTATTTTCTTGCTAGTATTATACCATTCATAAACAATTTCAAACTAGAACATGTTAGGTCATTATGAGATTAAAAGCCTTTTTATTACAATGTTATCTTTGCACTAGAGAGAAAGAAATGTAGCGAGTAGAAAGCATTTTTCATGCTGACTTTCAATGGACAGGTGCTCTCAGTATAAACGAAGTGAATGGATAACTGCAAGTTAGAACTTACCAAGATGTAAAATATATCTCACAAGAAACTACTGCAGGTCAAGTAGGCAAACGTTTAGACTTCTGTACTAAAACATTGGTATTGGGGTTCATTTGATCAACCTATACCCCCCTGCCTGGATAACAAGTGTTTGTCTGGGGGGATTCTCTGGTTCTGTAAAATGCTCAAAATAATCTGCGTTGGATAATACCAGTAATAGGCTGCTGGATTTAGTTTTTCCTGAAGTGATGAATGAAAAAAAGAATAAAGTATCTAACACATGGACATGTGTCTAACCCCCTGCAGGGCAGTTATTTTAATAGGAGCAAACCAGATTAGCAGAATGAAGAGGAAGAATACTCAAGTGAAAATGTAATTATGGCTAAACAATGAACAATGTCTATATTCCCAACTAACTTGTGTAGACAGATATCTTTTTCCATTGTAGGATAGCTGACAGAACATTGAACATAGCTGTGGAAGGTACAGTACATTATAAAGGTCACTCAAGCCTTTTAGCTATGTATTTGTAAAATATAAATAGGCCACTGACCGTTTAAAGAGAATACTGTATACAACTCAAATATTTATTTACAATGACTGCTAAACCATTGTGTAATTGCATTAGTTCAATAACTTGTTTATGCAATAAGGTTTTGCAGAGGATTCTTGGGACAGGAAAGAAACAAACCACACATGTATTAAAGTAGGTACAGGAACACGTGCTGAAATCATTTAATCGGGTGTTGTTTGTTTTGGCCTTGATCTATTTCTAAACTCCACCGAAGCACCAGGTGTGCAATCTGAGCAGACAGCTGTTTTGTTTAGTGTCATTTTGCATTTCATGTTAATATGATTAGAGATTAATTTGACAAGTTGTCGTTACGTTAGTAATATTAGATGCTGCAACTTCATAGACTGCCCTACTTAAAAATTAAAAATAAATTAATTAAAACGAATTACACCAAAGCAATGCTCATGAGACAAGTCATTTACGTAGTGTACAGACATGCATAACAACATAGACATCAGCCCCCAGATTTCAGCACAAGAGCTCTGTACATGTTGGGTCATATTTAGTTATTTATTTATTCATGAAAGTGTATTTATTTTGCCAATTTACTATCTACCTACTTATCTATATAAATATAACAGCCTGATATGGGGTGTGTGTGTGTGTGTGTATTTTATATATATATATATATATATATATATATATATATATATATAGATATAGATATAGATATAGATATAGAATGGGAGGCGCAGGAACTGGCTTTGAATGGTTTTAAACGATATGAATATCTGTCTAGTTTTCTCATCATACCACCTTATATTGCTCTCTGATGTCAGCGCTGGCAACATTAGCTTGCCTTTGCCTCCCTCCCCTGCCGAAGCTCTGCCGTTTAAAAATGTGCATCTTTATTTGAGCCCGTCTGTTTGCACTTTCATTCATTTGCTGTGCACATTCAATGGATTTTAGGGAGGCAAGATCGTCGAAGGCTGTGTAAGGAAGCAGGCGCCACTGCTGATCGGATAACAAGGTAAGCGGCGAGAAACTGCTTCTTTATTCTCTATAAGAGTCTGCTGCAATGCAATTTGATAAAAGAACTACAAAAAAGGAGAGAAAAAAGCTTGGGATCTCAACCTTGTTTTTTTGTTAACAAGTACATATTTATATAAAATAAAATCACAAAAACATAAACATACGTTGGAACGCATCTGCATGCGAATTACGCAGTTAAATGCAACTGTTTTATTGATAAGAAATTCCAGTAATCTTGGCTTGCATGCCTTGTTTGTATTGAGGTTAGCTTGGGGGAACTAAAGCCCTCTGTGTTTGTCAGGATATCCATACAACACAGGACTTATGGAATTGTTGGGCTTGCTTTAGTTCTCATTGTTCGTTCTTATGTGATTTAGGAGCACTAACAGAAAATTCCCTTTCCTGCACATGAATGTTACGCTAATGCGAATGGGCACAAAAAGATTTGATGTGATTCTGCAGATTAGGACTCGAGGCACTGGAGAGAGCATAACCTGTAATGCATGTAACATCTCGGAGCCCTTTAAAATACAAACCGCAATGGAAGTGGGACGCAGTTTTGTAGAGTGAAAAAACAAAAACGCGAAAGTGTGTTTGATTGGACCATTAACCAGACCGTATAATTGGAAGAATAGAAAGGAAGCTTTGATTTTGGGTGACAGCACACGTTTACCATGGATGCAGTACATGTGGAAAACGATACCCTATCGAAATAAAACCAGTGGAAGCAACATGCGATCTAAGACCCAGACTTTGATCCAGAGGCTTAGGCAAGAAAACCAGATATACCCTACCGCTGCGTTAACTACAGTGTGTGCAATCTGTAATACGGTATTCACAACATCAACTGTGTCTACATTTTGTCTACAGATTTGTCTACAGAGAATCATTCTCAGTTATGTATTTTTCTCTCTCATGTCATTGTATAGCTTTTATTCTCGTGGTTTTTTCTTTTTTCCACCCAGCTGCCAATGCTTTAATCGGAGTGCGAAGATTCCAATATGGAACGTGCTTTGATCTTCTTTGAAGCTCCGACAGCACTTTCAATACAGTTCTGTGAGTCTAGAGTAAAAAAAAAAAAATAGCTAGGTAGGGTTAAGACTTAATGAAGGGTCAAAGGTGCAGGGCAGGGGCCCCAGTTACCCCCTGATCTTTGCTGCATATTAGCGAAGGAGGGCATTTCAGAGCACAGGAACTCTAATATGGACTGTGACATCATTTTAGGCCATGTAAGCCCATTTTTGTGATTGTAGTGTAGTTCTTAGGCAAGGCTTTGGAGAACCATTAGATTTGACCTCCAGTTCAGTTAATCAAGTCATGCGACTAGGTACCTCAATATTAGTGACAGCTAACCAATTGAATCATCCACTCAGGCCAGCTGTCCCCACTGTGACAATACCCTTCTTACTTTTTTTTACGAATGATTCTTTCACAAATAAAATATTTATTCTAGTATTGTATTTTTGGCACAGTATGCTTGAGTGTATTTATGTAATAATCTGTTCTAGATGTGTGGTGCAGTGTTTTAGCCTGTAAGGGTTACTAAGTTATATTACAATACAAGGGTGGGTGATACTGTTAGTAAATATATATATATATATATATATATATATATATATATATATATATATATATATATATATATATATATATATATATATATATACACACACACACATGAATTTTGAAGAGAAAATATAACTCCCACAAATCTGAGAAGAAAAATGTTTATTGATTGAGAATGTGATGTTTATTTGACTTTCAGCTTTACACAGAGCAGCATGAAGAAACAAAGCCATGCAACAAACCTCTTACAAGCTCTGTGGCCCTAGAGCAAGGCTGTCAATTTATTTTGGTATAAAAATATTATTTCTTGAGAAATATTGTTGCCTTGAAATGTTGTAAACTAGATCTGTTGAATGGAACATGTGCATGCAAACTGTTGACATGTTCAAATGATCAGAAACTTCCACACATTACTGCACACACACGTCCTTGCATTCAAGCAGAAATGTACTTGTCATGTGACTTAAATATTAAATATAACACATTTCCATCTAATATACCAGACATTCCCAAAAATAACAGACATAACACAGAGGCTGCAGCTGCCGTAGGCAATAGAACTGACTTCAGTACTGTCCTTGATGTATAGCAACCATGCCCCTCACCCTCTTTCTAAATCTCCGTGCTGTATTGCGGTCTTTGATCTATGGAGATTGTGTGCTCCAACCTCACCCAACCCCTTTGTTATGAGACCATCTCTGATTTACTGTATGTCTTCCACCCCTTGGCTCCCAGTGACATTAAGTCATATTAAAATCCCAGTCCTAATAAAGCACACCTTTTATTTAATAGATGGTGAAATCCATGGCTACCCTGGGGCAGAGTAATTATGTCAAGGTGGGAGTGTAGAGGTCATTATAATACAATTCTAGCAACTCGTATGGGACCCTTTATTATTAGTTGGACAGTCGAAACCATTCGACTTATTATTTACGATACGTTGATCTCGAGCGTTAGTTCAAAGCTGAAATCTGCACAATCACGTTGAAAAAAATTTTTTGGGTCCTGGTTTTCCATAGTTTAACCCTTCTTTATTAGAAACTAAACTGTGTTGATTGTCCGGTTTGTTTACATTCTCACTGGTAGTTTAAGCTTTAAGCACACATGTCTTCTCCCTTGTCAAAGCTTTTAGAACCTCTCTGAGCTGAACAGGCATGCTCTTGCTTCCAGCTGCAGCAGCATGAGGTTAGACCTTTAGAGATGTTACTTTCAGCGTGGGAGGGATGATTTTAATGATATTAACACCTGCATATCTGAATATAGTCATCCTTTAATGAGTAAGTAGCTTTAAATACTTTAGTTGGCGATGGCTCTTACTTCTATAGAGACACACTGTACTGATCTAGTCAATGTTACATCTATCCATGACAGGTAATTAGATCTCAAGGGCAGCTTCCGAACTCAGGTGAAAGCACATTAACGTAGAAAAACGTAATGTAGTATTTCAATAATTGCAACAAGAACCACTGATTGCAAACCTCATTAAAAAAGTAAGGGGGTGGTAAAAGAAAGTCTTAATCCGCTAACGTGTTATTTATCATTTATTGTTACAAACAGACATATCAAAAACTTTTCAAAAGGCTGGGTAGAGTCTTCGTAAAGCTCTAGAAAACTTGAGGCAGACAGGTTTACTGATATGGGGGGGTGGGGTGTGTTTCAACAGTAGAACTGGTCCCGGCCTGTCGGGGGCGGATCTGAGTATTTGGACCAGGCCAGGAGCACCCTTGGCACAATACTCGATATATAAGAACCTTTTGCAGTGATGTAAAAGTTAAGAAACGTTTTAGTGGCAGGAAGGAGCAGTTTTAGGCCTTGATGTCTTCATTCCAACATAACTTGTTCATTGGGTCTGGTATAGCATATAGACAGGGAATTTCAGGTGGTTATGAAAACAATCTCCCTTACCTTCAATGCCTTCAATGGTATGAAACTGAAATAAAACATTCTGCAGATCAATTTGACATTAATTACTATGAACATATGTTACACAGCAGTACAAAGTGCAGCAAGATCAATACTAAATGTAACAAAACGAAAAATAAAATGATGGAAATTGTACCGTTGCTGTGGCAACTACTGTACATAGGTCTATTTTACACTGACAATGCAGTTTTGTGTCATAAACCTATTTTAGGTTCAAATTTGTTGGGGTTCTATGCATGGGTAATTGGTTTGTAAGTAACTGTCAATGGTTGTGAGTGTAGGAATGGAAATGCCTCACTGTTGGTTCTGAGAGACCCCAGTGGGAATGGAAATGCACTCTTTGTAAGGGCCTGGAATTAAAAACATGTTGAATGGCAATGGAGCTTAACTCCCTGATTCATCTTCTCGTATTGAAGAGAATGGGGGGGGGGGGGGGGTGCAACAGGAACGAACAAAAGAAATAAAATAGCTGATTGTCCACTGCCTGCTCCAGCATGCTGAATTGCATCAGGGAGGTGGGAGAAAAAAAACAAAAAATCTATTTGCTTACTCTATAAATCTGAATGCCTTGGACGCCTGTGGTGTCGAGTGGACCAGCAGCTATTATTTGAAATGTGGTAACATATGCTTTCTTATTAACATGGATGGTGTTTATGGCTGGCGGTGGGCTTGCGAGACACATTTATGTTGGTTATTTACTGTCTTGCACTGTTGGCCTTGCGCTAGGACTGTGCATCCAGCTCTCCACCCTGAACGCACAGCTCACCACAAACGTGCTACTCATTCATCCGCTTTGACTACACCGCAGCCTTTCACAGGCAATACAAAAGAGACTTTAATTAGATTTCTTTGGGGGGGGGGGGGGGGAGATGCCTTTGGTCACTGAGAGAAGCATTTTGCTAAATAACGTTTCTTGTAGGTGTCACGAGTGTGGTTCAGTGGTTAGGGGTCCAAGTACAGTCCTGGGTTTGAGCCCCAGATCACAGCCCAGTATTCTCTCCAGGTTAAAATAGAAGGAAACCTATCATGCTTTTTCTACCTCTTAGAATCCCTGGAGGTGTTTTTATATACTGTCAACCAAACCTATCCTCCATTAAATTGGATGCACACAGTATTCAACCTGTAGGAAATAAATCTGCAGTTTGTACATTTGCTGCAGAACATATGTATATGAATAAAATAATCCATGTTCTGCGAAGTTTTGAAAGTTTCCTCCTATTCCCTTCTTCAATACCAGAGAGAACACTACAGCCCACTATAGTCCTTTTCTTCTTGCCAGACATGCCCACTATCAGCCCTCGGAGGCAGTCTGACCTGCTGTCTTGACCGTACTATCCATGTGACTGAAACAAGTTGCTAATATATATTACAGAATATACAAAATGTCAGCAGTTTCTTATAAGAATATTACTAAATCCATTCTGTTTTTGTTGGGGTTAAACATGGTTTAAGACGCCTAATAAATATTTTATTGGTGACAGTATGCACTCATTTGACTCAGACATGGATAAGGTTTACATATGAAGTCGTGCACATGGCAGTGAATAAATGAATCAGTCTGCTGTATCAGGAATCTATTGGAGATGAAAGGTTACTTGTAGTGCAGCTGACGATTGGCTGTGTGCTGCCTTCTTAATTCACCAACATTTTGCCCTCAGTAAGTGATTGCATTGTGAATAACAAAGAACTTCCATTTACATAGGCATTTATATGTAAGGCATTAAACCCATCTGCTGAATAACATAGTAGTGTTATCTCTGATATAAATGTTTGATTCCACATAATAACTGTGTCTGCTTGTGTCAAAACCAAAGTCATTTCAGAGCTATATATATAAAATTAGCCTTCCCCTATAAAATGTTACCACAGTAAAAACACAGCAAAGTGTAATCAAGCACAGTGAAAGCATGGTAAAGCATAGGTAAGCATTGCAAATAATTGGAAGGTATAGTGAAGCATATTAATAAACATGGCAAACCAGATACACTGCACAAGTACTGTGGTACTCCTTTGTAAGGGTTATTATTGCATAACTGATAGCAACCCCTCCATATTGAAATGTATGACCCGAAGGAGATGTTGATCAGCACGGATTCAGAAAAGCACTTTGTCATAAACTGCCATGCAACAACAATGGAGAAGAGTTTTGAAACTGTGCTTGAAAAGTAAAATCACTTGAAAATGCTCTGTAAATCAAACGAGCGGTGCTTTTCAAACCGCTTGCTATTATTCCCCTTCATTCGCTTCTAAAGACCGATGTGTGTCACTGTGTTCTTTGGGGCCTCTTTGTTTAATAGTCTCGGTTCTTCTTTTCCTCATGCCTCATTAATCCGCAAATACAGATTCATATATAAACAGTGCTATTATTAGATTCATTTCACTTGTATCATTTTCATCTGCAGTTAATCTGCTCAGGATATTTAACAGTTCTCCTATTAATCTGCTCTTATTAGGAAGGTGCTCTTTATTTGGCCTTGTAACTAGAACTGCCGAGAGTGGAAAGAGGCTAAATTCAACAGTGAGAGATATGCCACTCTGTCTTCTTGTACACAGACTCAAGGGCATCTCTATCCACTGCCAAGCCAGTGTGGGACAATGCTATTCTTCTCTGCCCCTGCTAGCACTGGAGGTACTTGAATGAGACAAAGCCATGTAGAAGACCTCGATCTCTATGCCAACGCTATAGACACTGTAGATATTCTTTAACATTTGTGGCCCCTTGAAATATTTCATGGGGCCACATAATTTTTTCTTATTTCTTCTCATATTTAAGGAACTTAGTATTTTAGAAAGTTACGGAACTAAGCATTTCAGTACTGGTTTTAGTTTTGTTTACAGAAGTGTTGTGTTTTTAGCTGCAATTATTGCCCCTATCCCTGTAGTGTATTGCACTGAACATACATGCCAGCTGTCCTTTATACAGTATGAAAACAAAACCTCTCTGACAGTACCTGTAGGTCAGCCTTGGAGAAACATGTCGCATACCTCTTTAGCTGCTTGGTTAGACAGCTAAAGCAAGCAGATAGTACCTCTTAATGTCATCGCTGGCCTGTCAGGTTACTGCTCGCTGTGTACAGTAAACTGAAAGTTGTATTTTCACAGACTCGCTGATTTGACGCAGCCTCTGTGTAGAGAGAATTTCTGCTGGCTAGAGATAATGGAGCTTATCATTCAGCTCAGCGTTTTTTTTAATGATTTAGAACCAGGTTTTGATATTAATGTAACCCTTTAATTACCATGTATTTGGCCTGTGGGTAGGTTCACTGCTGTTAAAGACGTGGTGCCTCACACAGTTTAAAACACACAGTTTATTCCTCAGTGTAACAGAGAGGCTCCAGAACAGGCTTGCAGCTGAAACTACCTTTATGGAATGGTGTTACACTTGAAAGTCAACAAGTCATGCTTACAAATGAAGCAGAATGCACATAAGGCTAAACTGTGGAAGTATGTAGTAAATAACCAATAAATCTTTTTTTGTGTGTATTTTAACACCGAACAGGAATTTAATGTACTGCAGCTTTAATTGAACACGCAATTACAAAGTAAGTTGTTGCCATTGTTTTAGTAGCAGATATAGGTATTGATTTTTTTCAGTGCCAGTTATTTGTGCTTTAGGCTTTTATTAAGGCTTAGAAACCAGGCTGTCCAGGGACCACTTCATTCATTGCCTGCGGAGGATGCTGGCATCTTGGATAATTTGCTGTGTGCGAGGCAGAGACGTCCTCAAAGCTGAGATTTCAGAGAGGTGGAGGTGGTGGCAGCAAATCCTGTCTGCAGCAACATGCCCAGCCCCTGGGTTGATATCCCCCATCCCAGTAAAGGCTTGTTTATCAAGGCTCTGTGCCACATCATCCTGCCTGATGAGAACAGTCTCCTGGCTCTTTTATGTATTGAGCACTAAGGTCACTCTGCAGAGCTGTAATTAATTCAGGTTGGTTTTATTCTGCACTTTAGGTGTGCAGTTTCCATTAGAGCTCTGCTGCTATCGCATCATTGTTATAAACTCCAGTATCTCTCATGCACCAATCCTTCACCTGACCTGCAGGTTACAGAAATGTAGGCCAAAGAGACATTAGACAGAGTGTCAGCTCCCTGTAACATGAGTGCAACTCTCTGTGCATTGTGGATGGGTTTTGATATATATGTACAGCTCAGGCCCCCTTGGCTCCTCCATATCTATTCTATTGCAGGACTTTATTCAATTGAGCCCTTTGTTTCAAATAGGCTTTTAAATATCTGTTTGCTCTTCAGCAGCAGGATCAATGAAATCATTGAGGACATGTTTGAAAGAATGGGGTCAATGGATCTAAATACCACCATTGTGGAAATCATTGAAAGTAGGGGAATGTAAAATGCAACCTCTACGACAGTGGCGGTATTTAGATCAATTGAATAGACCCCAAAGTTTTGTAATGCAATGGAATGGAATAGAAGAGCCAAAGTCACCCCAAACCGACTTACAATTGTTACAAGATATCACATTATTTTTACATACAATTACATTATTTTTTTACACATTATTTTTACATACAATTACCCATTTATACAGTTGGGTTTTTACTGGAGCAATCTAGGTAAAGTACCTTGCTCAAGGGTACAGCAGCAGTGTCCCTCACCTGGGATTGAACCCACGACCCTCCGGTCAAGAGTCCAGAGCCCTAACCACTAGAAAAATGCCTCTGTGCATGTACATTCAACACAGTACATTTGGCGATAACATCATTTGAAATTTACAAAAACATGGATTTAATATTCTTCTGTATGTTGGCAAAGAGAATAAATGTATATGTTGCTGATAGATATACTGTATATATCGAAGTTCATGTGGAATTCATAAAGAAACCACAGAGAATTTGAAAAAAAAAGGAATTAAGCTTATAGCTTTTACCCAAAAATGGTTAAGACTGGCATCACATTGAATTTGAAATCGCCTACATATTTTTTTTTTAACAACTGTACTTGTGGGATGTGTTGCACCAGCCACAATTGTAGAAAAAAAAAGATTCTTCTAGCCCTGCAAACCAGCCTGGTTTTTACATTTATGTTTGGGATGCTGGAGAATATCTATTAAACTCTATGTAGAAATGTGCCTATATGCTGCCGGTATATTAGCGTAGAATTCTTTAAAAAAAAAAAAATCCATCAAGGCCTAATGACAAAGAATTCCTCCTTGCTAACCTTGTTCAGTTTGCTCCACACCCACCCCTCAATATGTTTTCCTTCATCTTTGGAAAGAAAGGAGCTGTTTTTGATGCAGAAAAATGGATCTGAGGCGGTCAGCATTGACAGGGCTGTGTAGCTGACAGCCTGGTGTGTCGTCTGGATGTGAGTTGTGTTTACGTGGGACGGGAGGGGAAATTCAGAACTGAAATTCAATTAAAAATGAAAACGAGAAAGAAAAAAAATCAAAGGGAACTAAATGTTATAATTAAAGCTTCTTGTGTTAAATACTACAGAGGAAAATTAATTAGTGCAGACAAGGGTGCCTTTATTCCTCCACCTTTAATGAATTACTCAGAATAAAATGACATCATTTCATCAGATGCTAATTTCACTCCAAAGGGAAATCTCTCTCAATACTGTTAATTCTGCTGCATTTCTCTCCTTTAAATCATCTTAATTAAAGTAGCGTGTTAATGTTGAGAGGGACAGCTTTTAATAAGGCTGTGAAAAACAAATCTACTGTGTATACCACATCCAGATAATAATATTTTAAATGATGCACACATTGGTGTCATTGGGTTTCACAACGTTAACCCATAGAGTTCACATAAACAGTTTAAAAACTGAAGGAATAGGAGCCAAGACTGCTTTGGCATGCATAAGTCTTCTGTACTACTCAATTAGTACATACCAATGGGATGTTGTTTATAAAGCCCTTGAGTGACTATACTTCAGGGTGTGAATACCACTGGTTACACCAGCTGTACCTGGAGGACAGATTCTGTGAGGTTCTGTCTGCTCTTTGTAGTTTAAAGACCCCATTGCATTTGTTTGAAGTTACCTTTCCCACTGATGTGGGCACAAGTGAAAATACTGCATAGCAGATCTACCGAGCATAAATATTTTCCATTAAAGAAAATGAATGGTTTATATTGGAACCTGGAAGGTGATTGCTATATGGGGGAGGGGGATGTTGTTGTAGTCATCAGTACATGGATGCAGCTGCTCTTGTTATTTGTTTATTTAGACACCTTTATCCAAGGCGACTTACAGAGATTCGGGTGTGTGAACTGTGCATCAGCTGCAGAGTCACTTACAATTACGTCTCACCCACACAAGGAGGTGAAGTGACATGCTCAGGGTCACACAATGAGTCAGTAGCTGAGGTGGGATTTGAACTGGGGACCTCCTGGTTACAAGCCCTTTTCTTTAACCACTGGACCACACAGCCTCCAGCGTCTTGTGCAGCTCTGTGCCCTGTGCTGAAATCCATTTATATTAGATATCCTTATTTTTGCAATTCAGACGTTTCATTTTTTTTTTTTACTGTTCAGACCTCAGATTCTAAATCCGCTTGACTGTCAGGAATATTTAATGGCACCCAGAGAGAGGTGATGCATTGTTTGCTCTGCCAAGACACTTCCTCTTTTGACCTCTTCACTTGCAGCCCTATCATGGAATTTATCAAGTTGGTCTCCGCACTGAGGTAAAGACAGCAAAGCCTTCCAGAGACTGTTGGCTGGCTAATGGCCTGTCTTCTTTTCGGTCAAAGAGTAAATCATTCAGCAAACCACACAGCGGTGAAGCGCAAGACTTATTCAGGGAATGCCTGCAGTGGATCTTTGTAACCAATATTATTTTTGTATGGCTTTTTGTTACCTCATAGTTGTAGAACACTGATACTAATAGGTTAAAATGGTTAAATAAGTTATTGTGATTGGTATCCCTTAAATGTTGTTTTAATGTACTAAGTATTTCAAAGGCTATTTATTTATTTATTTATTTATTTATTTATTTATTTATTTATTATGTTCTGTTGTTGAATATTGTGCAAGTCTAGTTTTGCTATCTCATTTGAATTCTATTTTATTAAGCTTTTTATGTTACACATATAACTGAGAGATTCCCTCATTCTTATTTCTTTGAAGCCGGTCCAGGTGGTCACTGGTTTGCAATACTGATACAGAGCACAGCGACAAAAGACTTATCTTGTGAGTGTTAACACATCCACCGAACACGAATAAAGACAAGTTAATGGAATGACACACGCACAGTACATATTAACAGGAGAACAACAGCACTGTTCCCAGTAACGACTCGGCTAAAGGCTCCCAGGCGCTCGTAAAACAGATCAGCTTCCCTGTGTTCTCCTGCAGCAGTTCTATGTTAAGAATGCATTACATTGTTCTGAGGGGTTCCACCATTCAGGCAATGTCACAGCAGGTCTATCAATTGATTAAAATATTAATATCGCCATAGTCTAAAACCTTAAAACAGGACCCTTTATACAGACAGAAAACCCACTTACCGTAGATGTTTTGATTTTCATAACCTTGCTAGACAAGTTTTGGGATCTGCAGCTGTTTAGATAGACCGAATAGATCCTATTGGAAGTTGCCCACTGTTTATAACCGATCTTGCACCACTGGAGTCAATACATTTCCATGTATATTTCTATATTTAGAGATGCAGCTTGGCTCTTGGGGTGTAATAAGTAATATTATCTCAAGTGGGAGGCACATATGCTGGTTCCATATGGGGTGTCTCATCTTCCCCAGTAGACTCAAATGTTTCTAGTTAATTTGGTACAACTGAAAGTCACCACCATCTGGGCTTTGTCAGGCCTGTTAATAAAATCACCAAAAAAAAAAATAAAGCTTTGAGTTTATTGGGAAAAGCAGTGATTTTCAAGTAGAAGAGAACTCCCCAGCCACCAAAATTAAGACTAAATTGTTTCTGTAATTGTAATTGTTTAAGTGATTAATACCGGCTGGCTGACTGTGGCTGTGTTTCTATTTTTCTTTTGCTTGGAATGAGCTCCAAGCAAGTTCTTTATGACAGCTGCTGTCATGCTGCAACTGAAACTGCGTACCTGAGTAGCTGAGAGAAGACGTACAGTATGTGCACAAGGGACACACTCTGTTCTTATTATACCAGTAGAATTACTGGAGTGCAGTTGGGAGACAGAGGGGGCAAGTTAGTTTCCTATCATTTTAAAAATAATTTTAAAATGTTGTAAACTAAGCAGTTTTGGCATGTGTGGGTTATAAGAACTCTAGAAAGGAATCAACTTTTTTGTTCATAGTTTTTTTTTTTTTTTGGTTATCAGTTAATATTTCCAGTTGGTTGTCTGCTGTGATACAAGAACACTGAGTGGCTGTTTTTTTGTTCACTAGCTCACTCTTTGTTTTTTTGTTCACTAGTTCACTCTTTGTGTTTTTGTTCACTAGCTCCCTCTGTGTTTTTGTTCACTAGCTCACTCTGTTTTTGTTCACTAGCTCCCTCTTTGTGTTTTTGTTCAGTAGTTCACTCTTTGTGTTTTTGTTCACTAGCTCCCTCTGTGTTTTTGTTCACTAGCTCACTCTGTTTTTGTTCACTAGCTCACTCTGTTTTTGTTCACTAGCTCCCTCTTTGTGTTTTTGTTCACTAGCTCACTCTTTGTGTTTTTGTTCACTAGCTCACTCTTTTTGTTTTGGTGAGCTGAGTTTAATCCCGGGTTGACAACTCAACCAACGTTTTGGCTAGTGAAAAAGAGACCTTGTAGTTTGCCTACTACTGTGTCAGGTGTAGTGTTCAGCCGTCTCTTTTTTAAACTGCTTGTGTTATTAATCCCCAGAAACAAAAGATGTGTTTTCCAGTTTGCAGCCCGGGCAGCAGCCACCACTCCCAGCAATGAAAAGGTCAATGATTATACGAGAGAAAATCTGAAATAAGAATCTTCATTAGAGGACGCACTCCTCTGGAGATCAATAAAGCCAGTGGGTCCGTGGAGGGGGATGATTTATGAAAGCTCTGCTCTATAATCCATCTCATTTTCTATCACATTAAACTTTAAAAGCAGCAAATGCTGTAAAGTCTTTTTTATTTTAATTCGCCAATAAAAATACCAAAAGCACAATGCAAATGAACAAGGTCTAAGACCACTCTAGCACTCTCAGGTTTCACTGGGATGTCTCTGCTAGGCTTTGCTGTGACTTCACCACTTATTTATACTGTGTGCCAGTGGAGAATGGACATTTCTTGGCCTTGTCTCACACTACACATTGCAACTTATGCCACATTTCCATCAGGACCATGAAACCAGTGTGTAAAACTCAATCTCTTTTTGTGCCAACATCAAATTGGGGCTGCAGCCAGTTCTATCTGCAATTTACAATCCAATTTGCAACTGGATATTACACAAAAGTAAAAAATCACTTGCATGTATCTTTGTATGTATTTTTTTATTTTTTATAAATTCTATATTGATGAAGGAATTCACCAATCTCCAATACTCCTCTGACAGTAAAACAAACTGCCTCTCGCCTCTCATGAGATTGAGTTCTGCCAGCCCGCATTCCTCACTGAGGCTGACAGAGTACCAGCTGAAATCGATTGGTTCTCGATCTGCTTCTGATGGAAATGAACAGGTCTGATTTGAAATCACTGTCAAGTCCGTTCTAGATGGGGAATGTAGCTAACCACTGCCAGTGTTAGTGTGAGCTGTACAATGTCTGGAAAGGGCAGGGAATGGTAACACACAGATCAGGAACATGTCATTGTCAACAGTGAGAGGCCTGGGATTGAAACTGTGGAGAAAGCACTATTTGTCACAGTCTTTTAAGTGACTCTGTCCTTACCCTGTCACTAGCCTTTTTCGTCAAAAAGGTACATTTAAAAAAATGTAAGGATGAGATTGCAGCCTCTATTATAGGAGAGTGGCATAAGGCTTAAACTGGCTACTTTTCAGTGGCCAAATATTGGATGGTCACTGTGCTCCCTAAAATAGTTTAAGGTTAGGGAGAGTTGGTTAATTCCTTACAATGTTGCAGTGATAGTCCTTGGAGACAATAGGAAAGGCCTTTGCTGTACTCCTGACCATGCAAGCAGCTTATTAATTATTCCTACATCGCTTCAAACACTCAATCATGAATTCAAGTAGACAACGGGCTGTCTAGTTCCATCATCACTGGGTTAGTAGTGCCATCATCACTGGAAATCTGCATGACTTGGTGTCTTGTAAGTATAACATTATTATATTATTACAGCACACAAATGATTGGCTTTCTGTCAGAGTGAAGTAAAAAGGAATTGTGTCACCTCTGGGGATGAGGCATAGAAGATGGAAATGATGTTCTGCCGTTGAACATGCACAAGAGCTGCTCTTCAGCTGGGTTGCTTATTTAACATGACAAGCACTGTGTCTCTCATCATTTAGGACCAAATGTCAGGGGATTGGAACAGCGTGCGCTCTGCATGCGAGAGGCTCCTGAGTGTGCATCGCTGTGCTGGCAGTGAAATAGCTTGCCTGAGATTTGCTGTGACTTCAAGACTAGGAATGGGAAAGCAAGGCTGGCACTTGCTAATTTAGTCAGGTAGAGGGGGAAAGGCAGAGGGCTGCTAATGAATGCTTTTCCTTGCAGCTTCCTCAGAGCTGGAGATGAGGGGACTCAGTTCCCCTCTGAGTCCCAAAGTCAAAAGCTATTTCTTTTTGATAATGGTGTGAAATTAGTTCAGGTGGTGTTTGCACCTGTTTGCTTGGAACCATGCCGAGAACGCGTTTAGCCATTCTTGGCAATTGTAACTACAGTTTTACACAGAATCCATGGAGCAGCTGTGCTTTCCTGTCCTGTTAGACTAAAGAGCTTTTTATTTGGAAATGCTGCAAAGTGGTGGGTCTCACCACTGTTTTACCCAGCCAGCATCAATAAAGGTGTTCTTGTATAGCTACTGTAGTGTTAGGCAATATTTATTCAAATTGGATTTTTACATATCCCACTTCGTGGCTGCATATAATTGTTCTTTATTGTGGGGAATGTCAGCACTTCTCTTGAAGGGAGTCTGAAAACTGAGTTTTCTGTCTACCCGGAGTGACCGTGTCTTTAACAAACACTTGCGCTGCCCAATATCAATATGTTTACTTTCCCACTCACAGCAAGGGAACAGGACCTCTTTGTACAGAAGCTTATATGCTCAGAGGAGTATCCAGTATAAATCCCCTTTATCCCTCTCTCTCTCTCTCTCTCACTCTCTCCTCACTCTCTCCACCCCCAGTGAACTTTGGAATGTGTGCCTACAAGGCTATAAATATTACAATGATAACTGTACTGAACGACGTTCATACATACTGCAGAGACAGGTCCTGATTTTCTTCTGTAAAGCCAATCGAGGGGGAGCCTGCAAGCTGCAAGGGCCCGGATTTTTTTATTTTTTAAGCCACAGCTAGAATTTGAATTATGAATGACAGTTATAGCTCCGAAAATAGCTGGCTTTTTCTCTTTCTGCTCGCTGCCAGCCGTGCATTAAAGTTTTATGGCACCGTTTCCAGCTGTCGTTTGGAGGTGTATTAAAATTGCACAGCTCTGCACTTTTGCTCAGGGATTTATGTGGGATGCTACAGGTCTTCTGTTTTTTTATTTATCTTTAAATATTCTTTCTTAGATTCTTAAGCTCAGTCAGTTGCCAACTTGCTCCCTAGTTGGTGTTTTTGCATTAACCCGGATGGGCTCTGTTTGCCAGTGCTTGTCTGTGGACTGCGTAAGGTACCTACACTATATGTATGTATGTATACTATTTCCATTAGAGCATCCAATCAGAGCCATGCCTTCACCAACCTCACATCCTACTGTTTTTCAAGTTTTGGATGAACTACCTATAGCATCACAAGATTTACTCCATATCACAACAAACAGATAATGGTACCCATCTCTCATACATGGCACAGGGTTGTGATTTGAAGTTTCATTTTAGTACTGCTGTTTTGCACCATGATAACCACTGAACATCAAAAGCCTTTCATTGCATGTATTAGGACTCTGATCCCACAGAGATAAAACAAGCCAGCGACGGTTTCTGTGTCTGTATCCAATCCACATTCTCTTCTCAGTAGATCTTGGAAGCTGAGTAGGAGCAGACCTGGTCAATAATTGGACAAAAAAATCCCACAGGCTTTAGAAAGTGACCCCAGTGGCTTAGCTATGGGGTACTCCCTTCTATCCTGGCCATAACTCAACACACTCGGGGCTAAACGTTGTAGAATAGCACAGCACCAGTAGCTATTCTGCTCACAATGTACATTTTTCTACTGCTCATAACAGGGACAGCAGTACAGAAATTGAGATCTCCTCTACATTTTAAATTGTTTAATATATTTAATTATTTAAATAAATTTTATATAGCATTATAAAATGGCCGCTCTAGTGCACTGAGGTTTGAGATCTGTCCTCTAAATCACAAAAAAAACCAACATAACAACAAGTGCTCTGGCTTTTCTGCTCTGTACCACATCATGAATCGTTATTGCTGTTACCTGTTTGACAATGTGGGCCAATAATCCACACACTATCAGTGCACTAGAGCAGCCATTTTGAAACAGACTTAAAGTTATAAGTGTAAACAGTTGCTGTTAACAATGAAAATACAATACAGGTACATTATTTAAACAATTGTAGCAACACATGGGGATGTATAACGCTATATTTTTCGGAACCCCGCTACTTACTCTTTAAGACCCTGTTATCTCAGGATGAGTCATACAGCTTGGACGGTGCCAGTTCATGTCCAGGCTGTGCAAAGAGGCCGAACATTGCTGGGGACTCTGAAGGGGGCGTCACATTGGCTCTGACGCTCCCGGGGTGGAGGATGGGAAATCGGCAAGGATTGTTTCTCTTCATCACGCAACAGCGAACCCTACTGGCCAGACACCGAGCACATTCTGAGTGGATAAAAAGCAGGGCTGGTCTCTGTTCTCCGAGATCGGTAGCCCGTCCACCTCTGCTCTGGATTGCTCGACGGAAAAGCGATTCTGGCTTTAGGCTTGTGAGATCGGAGGATGCTCACATGGCCTCAGAACATCTGTGCTGTGTGGGGACTCGCTGCGGTGAGGAGAAAAAACAGAATTGGACATTCCAAAATAAATAAAAATAATAATTGGTCACTCTAAATTTATATTAAAAAAAGACCCTATGATCTTCCAAATCTTTGCCTCAGGAAGCATCTCTTGCCTAGTCTGGACAGTGGTCTCCAAGGAAACAGGAAATACACGATCAAAGGCATATCCGATATAAAAACATCAACTAAATAAATTCAGCAGGTTGCAAACTTCTCTCAGGAGGCCCTCTGCCTGTTTCTTATACATTTCAAGCAGTGCTAGCTTATTGGTTAATGCCACTTGTAATACAGCATTCTGGTGTTGTGTGATGTGTGTTTGCTTTGTGAGATTACAAAGTGCGGCAGTCTGTGGGGAACAGGATTTCAGATCTCTCGAAGTGCTAGCAGTGTTGAGGATGATATACTCACTCTGATTACACAGACTGGGTGAGCCTGTCCTGCTGAGAGACTCTTCTGAGTTGACTGCTGTCAGAGTCTTGCAGGCTCGATAGAGCAACGAACACCCAGAAAAGGAAACCTAGAATTTGTAACTGAGAAAACAGCTTACAATTTACACAGCCAAAACCACAGACTTAAAATGATTTGATTGCTATATTGAGATGGAAATATTTTGTCTGTTATGTTTTTATATGTCGTTGTTAATGTATGAGTTTAAGACCTCTTTATTTCTAGCGTGTTTCTGGACTGTTGCTTTATACAGAAAATTGGTCAGTATGACAGATGCTTTATTTCTTTTTCAGTTTTTTTTTGGAGTGGGAGCAAGTATTTTATGTTTCACACAGGAGGTGAAGTATTGTGTCTCTTAAAATTTGAGGCTAGAGTTCTGTGGCCCACTGGCAGAAAGCGTTGTGATGTTTTTGACATGCAAACTCGGAATCTCAAGGTCAGAGCATGCTGCACTAACATTTAAGGCAACAGTAACTTATTTTCCTCTGAAATCTGAAGATTCTGCTTCTGGAGTAGCTAGTCCCCAGGAATCTTTCAGAGATGAATGCCAGAAAACAGAATTCAACTTTTAACAGACCTACCTATTTATCTATATATTCCTAATACAGTAATATCCTGCTGCTGATATAGTGCTGGTGGTAGGGTTGACAGCACAGCTGACTTATACATTGGTTATATGGAGCCTTTTGACCCCTGGGGCACCATTCTGAATCTAGACTATGTTAAATGGTTGCCAATATACTGTGTAAAATCTGTTTGAAGGCTAATGTGTAATACATTCTGTGGTGCAATCAATCAACTTTTAGGGAATGTAAATAAACTGGATATGCAACAAAGTCTGCTTAATGGGGTCAACGGAACACTAAACTGTGGCAGTAACATAGCAAATCAGCAGCAAGGAATTACATACCAATCAATCAATCTTTATTTTATATAGTGCCTTTCATAGTGGACCACCATCACAAAGCACTTTGAATTACATACGTTTAGTGTGAAATTAAACATCACTTCGGAACAAAGCAAGCGAGTTCTACTACAAACCGATTTTTAGCTGTTTTTAATTGTTATGGTATTGGCAAATAATGGACCCAAAGCTTTTCAGCTTGAGCCTGGAGTGTTCCTCAACAGCCAGTGAAGTGTGTAGGACTTAAGCGCTAATCTTTTGCTGCTCCAGGCCCCCCTCCCTCACACGGTGTCCCCTGGCTCCGCAGGAAGCCCAGTGGAGCGAGCGGAGGCAGAGGCTGAGACTGAGCTGACGTGGCAGTCCCCTTGCCGGTGGCCTGGTCCTCTGGGGCTGCCTTTAATTTCCCTTTCAATTCCTGTCCTCCTCGCCACGCTCTATAATGTGATTGGAGCGGGGTGGCAGGTAGCAGACTGTAGACGTTGTTCTTCAAGAAGCTGGATCTGTGTTTGTGTGTGTGCTGGATTTTTATTCCAAGTCATGAAGCAGACATTCAGATGAGATTAACTGAACATTACATTTTTCTAGGTGGGAGACAGATGCTAACACAAGTGCTGTATTTATTTTATCATCACATATATCTGCGGTTTCCAACAGTATAGATGTATTAAAAAAAATAAAAACATAGATATGTTTTGCCCATTGCAAAGCAGAGCAGATATAAAAACTAAAACAAAAACTAGCTGAAAACAAAAACCCAGTGTCCATAAATGAAACTGGCTTGTCCAGAGTTCCAGCGGTTATTCCTATCATAGTTGTCACTGACATTGAAATTGGCACACAAAAGAATACCCCAGAATTTACCTTATTGTATATAATATTTCTCTTAGGTTTTTCTATAATTCTAATATAGCGATAGACTTGAAGGCAGGAGGAAGGGGGAGGGGAGCTTATTGTTAAGACTATTGAACCTCATTAGTAAATTAATTATCTTCAAGAGGATGGGTGGAGAAGGTGATATTATCATGCCTGTGAAACCTTCAAGATAGTCTGAGTTATGACATAGTAATGACATAGGGGTGTCTAATCCGGAGGAGGCCATGTTCTGTGTTCTTCAGGAACTAAGGTGTGCTAAGACACCGTGGAGAGCACATACAGCAGCATGTCATTCAGTATTCATCACACAACCCCATAGCGCTTAACTCCTGAGTCCTAATCCCTCCATTAAATAAAGTGCAGGGATGGTAGCTCAGTTCATTTGCTTACACTGTCTCTTCCAGGGCTTTGTTTTAAGCAGTTATTGCAAATGTATCCTAATTATGTGATGCTCTCAATCCCCAGGTAATGATCTGGGACTTCAGAACTCATCATCACACTGGTCACAGAAGACTGATTCTATTAGGGACTAGTCAGGGGACGGGTATGTATGTGTGTCGTGTGTATATCAAACCATATCTCTGAGGCATTCAGAGACATAAACTGAGTGAGTGGCCTGGATTGAGTTTGTTAGGGGTGGTGTTTCTTTTAAGGGTACTTCAATAAGTGAAAGTCTCTTTCACATAATTTTTTTTTAATTAATTTTTTTACATATTTTGTAATCGCAATCTAAAATATGTAGCTGCAGTTTATCAGGGTAGGGTACAGGACTACAGGTTGATGAAACCAACCTCTAAACTCTCGACAGATAACCCCTCGAAACCTGTCAATAAACCACAATTACAAAATCCAACTGTGAAAAATCACCACCTCACTTTTTGGCCTTGACTGGAGCAGAGTGATGCTCAAATTGCCTTCCTGTATACCGATGAGCACCTAAATACCAGGCTAAATGAAGACTGGGCTAAATGACAAAACGTGTCAGCCCAACATGTTGTAATGGGCTTCTGCACCGTAGTTGACTCAACAATAAAGAATGATTTATAACAAGAGCTGTCCTGACTGAATGCAGCTACTGGAGTCATACATCAGTCTTTACTACACAGTGGACTATATTTCACTTTGCATGTGCTGTGTAGTTGCTCTTAGCCTTCCTGCTAGCAGGTTGTATCCTATCTCAACATCAGCAGTGCCACCTGTTACAGATCGTGCAGAATGTAAAGGTGGAGAGTATTAAATTGCCAATGTCTGTGACCCAACTAAGGATAGCAGTGGAGGAGTTATGGGGGAGATTTGAAATTGAACAAATAAGGCGAATTCATCAGGGGGTGATGCTTTCAGCAAAGTTTTCTGATCATGTCACAGTGCAGTGTCTGCCGGGTTTCTTTTATTTGCGTTTCGGCTGCATCGATCGAGACTGAGACCAACGTAAGCTGGATTTCAGAGCAGTTCTTTAACAGTGAAAGGATTTAGGACACAGCGCTGGTTTAAATTGCTTTTCTAGCCAGTGATTTTCGATCTCTGTCACGACTTTAACCCAGGGTCTGCGTTGAACAAGCGGTGAGAGCAGTATATAACACTTCAGCAACTTTCTGATCATGTTCCTCACCCTGCTGATTAAGGGTATTTTTGCAGGAGAGTCCAGCGTGCCCTGTCTCCTTGCTGGAGGGAATAAAGACGCTTTTCCACGATGGCCTTTTGTTCAGGCATTCAGTTTCCAAAGTGTTTCCCTAGACTGAGCAATTTAAAATGCAGAGAACATGGGAGGGGGTCATAGGGCCCTATCTTGTAGCAAGTGTAAAGACCAAGGCACATTTTCATAATATTGTTGTAATGGTAAAAAAACAAGTATGAAACAAATTTAAGAAAGACGCAGTAATGTTATTCTTCTGAGTAGCTGCTTGCTGTTTTTTGTACCTTTTGTTGTGTTACTTCCAGTATATCGGACAGTCAATTAAGTGGGTCCAGACTGTATTTTTTATTCTATTTCGTTAGGTTCATAATTACACAAAACAAACAGGACAGAATAGCAAAAAACATCAACTCTCTCCCTAGTCTCCCTCACAGACCCCGCCCCCAAGCCCCCAGTACAACACATTAGGAACGCAGGATGCACGCTCAATGGTTTATTGTATGTCTGCTGTGTTAATAAAGGGCTGCATCTTTAACATGAGGAGAAATGTGTTGAACTGGCGCCAGGATTCCTGTTTCCAGTTTTAAAGTGTTGTGTTTGGTTGGTCACTTTGTAAGTGTGGGGTTTGTAACTGTGAGGATCTATTCTATATTTGACTTCTTCCCTTTTTTAAATTAGCATTGCCTTAGTCTGTAATAATGAAGCTTTCCCAGTTGTTCATTTCAACAATTTCCAGACAGCTAGTTAGATGAATTCAGGGGGCATTTGCCTGTTTTCATAATTCTGAGCCCTGGTGCAGTACAGTATATAAAGAGAAAGAGGCACGTCAGTGTGACTTTATGAAGCTGTTTGTATTCTCTCCACCTTCCATTTGTCAGCCTGTCTGCGGCGCTTGTGTGTTAGAAATAATTATGTGTAAGTGTGGCTGACATCTCGCCGCTCCTTCCCGGTTGGGGACAGGCAGTGCTGTGAAGAGAGGAGTCCTGCCTTCGCCCGCGCTGCTGATGGAGAGCTGATTTCAAGCTGTTCCTGACTTCTCTGATCTTCAAAGCCAGCAGACTCTCTCTCCAAAGTCGGAAAAAAATGAAACGAATTGGCTCCCTTCAGGCAGAAACGCCATCAATGGCCTGATCCGGAGGATTTGTTATTTAAATTACTTTTCTTTTTTTTATAAATTTGATTTTGCTTTAGCTGGAGAGGTTATGAAATCTCATTTGCAGTAGCATTTTGGCTGAGACAGCAACGGCACCACGCTGAGACACATCGGAAAAGGTTACTCAGCCAGCTAAAATCAAACACACTGCACAAATCTGTCAGATTTCAATCTGTCTCGCATTCTGAAAACTAGCACAAGCAGCAATTTTTATATAGGACATGACATTTTTTTTGTAATGACTGCACAAGGTATGTATGGAAACCAGGATTGAGTTCCGAATGAGGCCTGTGTGTCTTGTCACTGTGTCTAAGTCTGTGCCCCTCAAATATAAACCTGGACTTTATACATTGGGAATTCCAATTGAACCCTGAAGTTTCAACAGTTTTCCACTGAACTGCGTTCATAACACACAGACCTTGACAAGCAGAGTAGTATGGAGGCAAGGGACGGAGTAGCCTTTAGGGTCAGGCTCAGCGAGACAGAAGCTAGGCTCAGACTGGTATATTTTGAGGATGGTTTCCATATAAAGCAGGTAATAGACATCCGCTACAGGGCTCTTTATGTCCCCTGATGTTATCTTTTACTTGCCATCTGTTTTTCAGCAGCATTGAAAAATGGACTCCTGACTTTATAATCGCCTTTTATGTATGCGTCAAGGGGGATCAAGATGTATACATTTTGATATTTTCCGTAGCTAAATATAATTACAAATTACGCTCATTACCTCAAAAGCTGTGTCAGTGGCTATGTAGAAACTTTTCAATTAATCCAACAAATATACCTGGTCTGATTTCAAGAGCCGAAGGTTTATTTATCTCTACTTATAAAAGGTTAAGTCAACAATAAGCTCTGAAAATGCAGTTCTAAACGACCCCCCTCCTCCTCGCCCACTAACAGCATGCCTGAGTTGCTGCTGTACCAAGAATGTGAGTAGGAGGATTGCATTGTGGGAAATATGTCAAGAAGCATGGAGAGAAGGTCTTGCCAAGGGAATCTTTGTTCAGCAATGCAGTTTTAGAACATGTTCACCATACAGAGCAACACATGTTGTTTACAAAAAATTTAAAGAGAATGTCTCCCATTACTGAGGACCTTCAGTCCTGAGCTGAGGTTATTAATCATCACTGTTCCCCCCTGTGCTGCACCCAGGAACTAAATGGAACATGGAGCCTGCAATTGTAGCCTTGTATCCCATGTATCTATATAAAAAGAACAGGAGCTTACACAGCACCATCAGATCCAAACAGCCTCTAGCTACTGTCTAGTACCATGAAATAAAATGAATGAATGAAAATAATTTGTTCATCTTGAGTTTAGATTACCACTAGTTATATCCTTTGTCTCTTTGTCACTGCCGCTCTACTCGGCTCACCAACCATCTGGAATGATGGTTTCAGGGCTTAAATTCACCACCACGGGATAGACAGGAGAGAACTAGCCCAGTCTCCACATTGTTGAGTCCAATTTATCCCGCTGTCTGGGTCAGTGACTCACTAAGGTGAATCCCTGTGGCACACCATGAATTAAACATTATTCATGCCTGCTAAAGCAGGCTCCTGACTCAGGGGTGACACATTGGTCTTAAGGCATATGTCCATACGAGAAGGTTCCAGAAAGAGTGGTGAGAGACGGATGCCTGATGTGATCTTATCATATAGGGTCGGCTGGTCCTGCTCTGAGAGTTGCTGTGCCAGGAACCCTCTGTGGACACTAGAACATTAATAAATGACAAGCAGCCTCATGGGAAGCACTTTGCAAAGGGTGGCAGCTGCAGCTGGAGAGATAAGAGCCTGGTCTTGTGGGACCTGTTTCACCTTGGCCTTCTTAAGGAAACACTACCTTGTGGCTGCTGCACTACAAGGAGTTCTCATGTCTCTCTGCTCTTCTGATTCATCTGTATTGATTTTAACTTGCCCAGGCTTTACTTTAATGGGCACTTGTTTATTGAGTGTTAACAGCTAGCTTACTAACATGTTGACAAACGTCACTGTTCATTTTTTGTCAATGGTTAGTGTACATATACTGTTGTGTTTCTAAACTTTTAAAAAGCAGGGAACATGACTTTAAGCAACTTTCAACCCCATTTCATCACTACATGCTAAACATTAACAAATAAGGAAATGGATCTGTCAATATGCTTGTAAGCCAGTTATTAATAAACAATACCAGTATTGGAAGTTCAGCTGCAAAGTTGCGAGGGGAGCAATGAACACAGTTTATAAAAGAGATGTTTCACCCTTGGTGACTACATTGTTTATATGAGCTGAGTTTTCTATTTGTATCTCGTTTCTAAATGGTATTGGATCTTTGCGCTACTAAAGGCTCGAAAGACCGGTGGGATGCCCCTGTTGATTTAGTCTAATCTGGAACGATCATGTCATTTCTGTCTTTTATTTGTTTGGGGACTAAGTGAGATGAGTTCTCATGCAGGCTGCTTGGCGATGACATTGCTAACTCTCCTTCAGTTAGCCCTATCGATACTCCCTATCAGCACATGCACAGAGCTGCACAAATGCATTCATGCATATATATATACACGTCATATACATCCTCTCACATCCTCTGGACATACAACAGAGATACCATCTCCCAACCATCTTTAGCCACATGGTGTTTTGAAAAATCCATTTTTTATACCAAAGGTAAACAGTAACACTTTAAAGGGTTAGTGATCTGTAATACTGTTAGACAAACGTTTTGACAAGAAGTGTATTGTCACCCCGATGGGCTGTTTTTTCACAGCTTTTAGCATTTTAAAAATACAAATTTCAACTGTACAATGATAAGGAAGTGGAAATGATACTGAAGCTGAACCCCTCCATCACCACGTTACACACACACACGTATACACATACACACACACACACACACACACAAAGTAAATTATGTCTTTATAAGCAAGTAAAATGGCATGTATTTAGAGCTGCCATTCTTTAGATGAATTGTATGGACCCCTACATGGACACTGATGAAGACTTTGATGCTTGTCCAGATATAATTCAGACGTGTGCCGTATGTTATAAATGACATGCTTGACAAAGGGAGAGTGACAGACTGTCTTTCACTGGCAACGCAAACCCGTAGCAGGGAGGTATCTGGGTCAGAGCGGTCTCCAAACAGAGAACCTCAAGGAGGTTTTGTTTTGCTTGTCGTCTCCGATTTAGTCTGAAAGCGCTGCCTTGCCCTGCCGGAGCTCCTGTCGGAGCTCCTGTCCCTCTTTCAGTGGGGTCAAGGCGCTGTCCTGGGAGATTCGGCCTCGCACAGAGAGTCGCAGTAACCCATCCCGAGTGCCCCCTGCTATGTGCAACCAGGAGTCAGATAGCCGGGCGGGACTCTTGTAAATTTGAGCAACCCCTCGTCTGCTCTGATCTGACACTGCTTACGGCGAAATTGAAGCGCTGCATTGAAGAGCTAATTCTGTCTGTCAGCTGTGTTGCTCACTGGGCTCAGCTTACTTGGCAGGCTCAATGGGCTGAAGCTACAGGCATCCTCAGCCTCCCGCACTGTTACTCCCCCAGGTTCTTATCTTTAAAGGGGAGCAGGATTTCCTTAACGTATTGGCAGCCTTGCTTTACAGAACTGTACTTTAACCCTTAAGTGCCTAGTGTGTGTAATGGTGTACAATACATTGTTTTGTTATTTTTATCTGTCACTAAACCTGTGGTGTATGTCAGGTGTGCTTCCATTAGATGGTGCTGTCGAGCATGGCTCATGCAAGACGTGTACCTCAGTATCTGTCAACGATTGTTCTTTTCACAATCGATAATGGGGCATGATGCTAAGTCGTACATTACTTTTTTTTTTTTTTTTTTTGCTTGGCCACTTTCTTAGTGGCCCCTGACCATTACCATGTCTTGCCAGTCATTATTACCATAAATTCATTTTTAGTTTAATTTTGCAATGTTTTATGGCCAGTTCTGTCTTCATACAGTATAAATCCCTAAACCATTTTTGGTGCTGTTTTGAAATTTTTACCTGACAAAGAATTACAAAAACACTATAATAATAATAATAATAATAATAATAATAATAATAATAATAATAATTTAAAATTAAGTCAATAATAATTATAGAAAACTTGAGAAACATAAAATAGAAAAAGAAACCTATAGCAAAAATATATAAATGTTTATAAATGGCCTGTAATAATCAGAAAACATTTAGGTATTCTATACTTCCTATTGGTATCCTCTCTTGGACGTCAGTGAGCCCAGTCCACACAATCTAACTCAGTGTTTAAAGGAAACCTTTTCAGTGCCTTGCGAATGCTTGCCTGCCTGCCTCCCTGCCTGCCTGGCTGTTCATTGCAGAAGCAGGTTGGAGTGATTTGGAATGTTGCGGACAATGGTTGAATTCAGGAGCGAACTCTGGGTCCTACCGCCCCCTAGATTCCTTTCCCAGAAAAACAAAAATTAAACAACGTTCCACCCCTGCCAAGCTTGGTCAACAAATGTTCTGGAAAGTCTGGGAGGAAATCACCCTGCTGGTAACAGCAATCCATTACAGCAGACCTTACATGGCTTTTGGACTTGAGTTGAGAGCTTTATTGGTTTTGACATAGAGGTAAGTTATTACATTCATCGAGTCTGCGTCTATGAATTCCATTTGTAGTAGATTCTGAAACAAGGGAACTCTGGGATTCCTGGGTTCAAGGTGGGGTCAGCAGTAGCTGATAGCTGCCTTTCTTGGCTGGCTCAGTACTTCATTTGAACACAGCCAGAGATGAATTCTCTGAAATGGTATGGAGTCAGTGGGTTATTGAGGTTAATACCCTGCAGCATCAGTTTGTATCTGCCATTTAAGGTAATTGTGTTTTGTGCCACCAAGGGCAATATGTATGTACTGCTTTCTTAAAGAAAAACAGCAACTCAAAGTTAAACAGTGACATCTTAAAGGGAAAGTGGTTTTTGCCAGTTTTTCCTGTCGTTCATTCACAAATGATGAACATGTATTAACTTGGAGATGTTGCTCATTCATAAAGGAAGTGTGATAATTATACTATCGAGTGCTCTACTTGCACGCTTGAAGAATTGCAGTCTACAGCAGACTGGGGCTTGGAAGGGAAACTGTTTAATGAAAAGAATGAATTTGTTTCAAGAGGAATGAACTGTGCTACAGTCGATTACTCGTCATGAGCAATGATACGCGAGTGTCTCAATACAAGATGGACCGGAGCCTACAGACAGACGGGAATGCTACATACTGTACATAGTGAATACATGCATTGTAATTTGCGAGTCCTGGATTTTATTCTTCTGAACATTGCTAGTAAAAGAAACGTCAGTGATATTGGGAATAACTTCTAGTCAAAACCTTTGTCATTGAATTTTCTTTTAGTATTTCAAAATGAACCACAATTGAGTGTTTAATAGTTACTGATGGAAATTTGCAGGGGGTGTTTTGGTGAGGCTCATGTATGGCTCAAGTTCTTTTTTTTTCTTTTTACTTTTGTGAGTGGTGGAATTTGAGCCATTTAAGAGAATTACATCATTTCATTTTATAACATACCTTGTATTATAGTACAGTGACTTCATGGTTTACTAATCAAACAGTATACAATCAATCTGGGAAAGGTTTGTATTGTGTTTTAGGTTTCTTAAATTGGAAATAACCAGTTAAATAACCAGTAGAAAGTATATCATGTAAGCTCACCCAGTCCCTCTTGTCTGTGCAGCTGGGAGGCTGTTGTTCCCAGGATGACAGCTGCCGCTGTGGGAGCGGAGCGAGGTCCCTGAAGGACAGGAACCGAGCAGAGAGAAAGCGGAGAGCCCCGGCGGGACCCACTCGCCAAGATGAACCTCTGCTGGAGCGAAATCAAGCGCAAATCCCACAGCATCAGGTAAAACCTCCCAGGGTCCGTGATTCAAGAGTGGAGGGGAGTGAGTGAGTGGTGGTGTGAGGGACTTTGTGATTACAATACCATTCTTTAAAGGCTCAATCATTAAATCCGGCTGTGGCTGATTGGTTAGCAGGGTTTTGTATTCAAAACTGCACACATCACTGGAAAACAACGAGACATACCAGGGACCTTACTGTATCCCTAAGAGACTTGTCAGGCGGCCCTACACACTCTTCACAGTGTGGTACACATTTTCTTTGTTGGGTGTGTGATTGTTTGTATGAAAGATTGCTGGAGTGATCTGAAAATGTGTGGCTTCATAATGGTGTTATAACAAAAGTGTTCCCCAAAAAGCCTGAACAGCTACACACTGACTATTAGCAGGTCTATGATCATAATGATTTGCTGGTGCACATTAGTGTGAGCTGTTGAGCTAGGCCAACTCTCTTCTTGGTTAAAATGCTGTCAGCCATGAGATTTACAAATGAACAATTACATTAAATAATCATTTGCATAAAACTGTTTATTTTGAGGTCACTGCCTCGGAGCAGAGCTGTAAATGACACGCACATTCTTTCAGTCCAGCGAGAGACATTTTTGAAATGTTTGCAGAGCCTCATGTCCAGTCCAGCTGTGTGTGGGTGCTCTGTCAGCAGAGAATTCCCTTCATTGTTACAGGAGGTTTGATTCGCATAGCAGCCAAAGGGAGATGAGGCTGAGGTCAGCAACAAGAAAAGCACTGAACTGCCCATACTGCAGTTGTGTTTCCAACCTTGAGAAAAACTATTCACAGTTTTGATGGTACTGTAAAAGCCAGTTATCTTAGTGTGTGACATTTCCATTTTTAATGAGTGCTGCTTGCGAATGCTTTTCATTTTGTTAGCATTGTTGTCCTTGTGGGTGAGGATATCTTTGCTCTTCACTGTATTTTTTTTTACTGGAATTGGAGGTAGGTCATCACATTCCAGAATTCCAAAGAAAAAATAAAGTAAACATGACAGGAGATGTAATAAGAGTGAAGAGGATCTTGCTATGACTAGATACCATGAATATTTCTTAAAGGGGCATTTTCACTTTGACACATACAAACTTCAGTCCTATACAGCACTGACCGAAGCCACCAAACTTGCAAAATTTGAAATAGCTTATAAGTTGTGTCCATTTTTACCCTAGTGTCTTGTTTAAGCAAGTCATAATTGTAATTCACTATTACGTTTCCCGGTTGTCTTTCCTTGGGCTATGCTACCTGTATCATCTACAGCATATTTCATTAGCTGTGTTTTGTTGTGGGTTTGTTTCCCAGCATTTGAATTAAAGGAAGAAATCACTAGACCCAACATGAACCCTCAAGGGCGCCACAGGCCATGGTTCGTAGTGATGAAAAAACACACAGCTTGTTTCTTAGTCCTTAATTACACACTGCCCCTTGATAAGACCTCTTTATAAACTCCCACAGTACAGTGTTTGTTGCAAGATTAGACGGATACAAGTTTTTCAGAGTAATAACCTGGTAACACTTTGAGGCTTCCAGCTAAGGAGATACAACCATTATTCTGCTTATATATACCACCTCTTTAACTTGCAATAACCGCATGGTCGGTAATGCAAAGAAAGAGCTCTGCAAGGCATTCACTATGTGTGTGTGTGTGTGTGTGTATATATATATATATATATATATACATAGTGAATTTGTGATTTGGGTCTATTTTGTAGAACTGGGGGAAATACTAGAGAAGTCATTTTATATACAATGATATACAGTATTCATAAAGTTGTAAAATCTATGCACTTTATGGTATTTATAACATGGCATGATGTTGCTCTGAAGGCTGTCTTCATAAAATATTAGCTTGCCAGTCAGTGCATTGCAGTACTTTGCATTTATGTTTTATTAAAAGGATCCTGAATCGGAAATCTGTGCAGAATGAAAACTCTTAAAACGACCATACATAATTCATAATAGCCCTGCATTTACACAGGCAGAAAGCTTTACCTGTTGTGGGTCAGTAGGCTCCATGTCCTGGACAGCAGTTCCCCAGGGAGTTCCTGGCATATGCGATTCCTCATGGTCCTGTTTTGCTGTCCCTCTCCCTGCTGTTGTTAGCTCCTGGCAACAACAATGAGCATTTATGGACAATGCATACCATTATGTAAGCATTGCATACATAGGGTTTAAAAACAAACACATTATATTAGTTTAGTAGCACACACGCACACACGCACGCACATACGCACGCACGCACGCACGCACACACACACACAAAAACATCCATCTGATACTATTTAGTGTCTATTTATTATTATTATTATTATTATTTATTTCTTAGCAGACGCCCTTATCCAGGGCGACTTACAATTGTTACAAGATATCACATTATTTTTACATACAATTACCCATTTATACAGTTAGGTTTTTACTGAAGCAATCTAGGTAAAGTACCTTGCTCAAGGGTACAACAGCAGTGTCCCCCACTGGGGATTGAACCCACAACCCTCCGGTCAAGTGTCCAGAGCCCTAACCACTACTCCACTTTAATATCTATTCGGATAAGAAATGCAAACTTTTACCATCAGAGGATTATTTATACATGTATAAGATATGCTGCTTTGTGGTACATTGTGATAATAATACTAATAATATGGTGTATTGTGTAAACCCTCTCATTCGTGTGAATTTTGCTATTTAATCTCTAACTTACATGGCTGATATTTGCACTGTGCTGTATATTACTTAACATTGTGCCCTTATTCATTTTCTTGTACATCTCTTAAATAGCCATTGTAAAGTTTTACAGTGTATTCTGTAGTGCTGCTGCAGAGTTAACCAAGATAATGTGGATACAACCCTGTAATGATTAGCCAGTTAGTTTAAAATAAGGTGTGCTGAGGTCAGTTCACTCCAACTCCAATTAGACTAAGACTGTGATAGCAAAAGCTTTTGACTGATTTTCCAACACAATACAAGGTAAAGAAAGACATGTCTATACAGCTTCTCTCTCTATCTGTCTATCGCTCACACTCTATCTATCTCTATCTCTCTCTTTCTCTCTGAAACCTTTTTTCGGTTTATCACAAGCAGTGAACCCGATGAAACTCATCAGATTCACAGCTAGAGCCTGAAAAACGTTGTACCACCAGGCAAAGAGAGAATATAACCGTTCCACCTTTTTTAACTTGTGTCTGGTTGCAAAGCATGTATTGATAAGACTATTAGCTTTTTCAAAACATCTCTTTTAGAAGCTGAAGGTATGGGCACACACAACACTTCAAACAGCCTCTGAGACAGCATGTTAGCCATTAATACAGCTTTTTTATTTCAGAAAATATCAGGCACTGCACCTCTTTAGTGTGTGAATGCATGCATGCATTATGAGCCTACAAGGGTTTGAGTGTGCGCTAACACTTTAGTTTACTTAACCATGAACTTACATGTAATTACCAATATTTCCAACGACACTACTGGTGGAATAAGTGTGTAATTACATGGAAAGGACCTGTGCCATTGTCTCATTAGATGCCATTTCCATGTAACTGTATGGTAGTTACCATGTAAGAAGACACACCACTGGTAATTACATAGTTGTTACATTGTAATTCCATGGCTGTTCTTGCCCTTTAGTATAGAGTGCTTCAGTGAGTGTTATTGTATTATTATTATTATTATTATTATTATTATTATTATTATTATTATTATTATTTATTTCTTAGCAGATGCCCTTATCCAGGGCGACTTACAATTGTTACAAGATATCACATTATTATTATTATAAGTACACATGGATTGGCTGGTTTTTATTTTTGTGTAGACAATATAAGTAATTGTACCAGCTCTGTGTACAAAGGCGTAAAGCACTTATTCCAGAGCTGCTGCTCTCATATCTTGTATTATTAGTCCCTTCCTCATTGTACTCAACGTCTACATTCAAGCACGTTGCTGGCAGGTGCCATTATAGCTTCCCATTTGCATTATAAAACACAGTATGAATCATTTGCTCTGCGGTTTTGCGTCGGACCAGCCTGGCTGTGTCTTTGCAGGCCTGTCTTAGCCAGAAGGCGTGATGACATGTGTGCATATGTAAATAAATATTAAATATGTCTAAAAACTGTTACACTGTGGTCCTGCTGTAGAAGCACCACAATACTGATGAAAGCACTAGCTGGAACATTTGCCTACATGACAAGGCCGAAAAGGCTAACATTTCTATTTGAAATGCATACTGGTTAAATGGCTAACGTTTGAAGGGTTCTTTACTGTGGCGACACTGTGTATGTTAATAGAAGCGGTGTTACTACATGTAGAGTCTGCTGTTTACCGGTATCTCTCTCTTTCCAGGGCTCGTCTGGAAGCTTTCTCTGATAGCAGTGGGAAGCTCCAGCTGTCCCTCCAGGAGATCATTGACTGGCTCACTCTGAAGGATGAGGAGCTGTCTGAGCAGCTGCCTATAGGGGGCGATGTTGGGGCTGTGCAGCACCAGAGAGATTTTCACATGGTAAGCTGAGCTCCTCTGTGACCGGGACTGGGAATATGTTTTATAAGGGATGCGCTGGATACTCTAAAGTCTATAGTGTTAAACTGAACAGTGCCAAAATGAAATATAATAGACTAGTAAAATGGTTCTAGGACACGCAACGATATTACAAGACTTTTCAAAACTACATTATCATTCAGCAATGGGAAAAAGCAGTAACAATCCAAGTACCAAATCAACAATTCTAATAACATTCCTATCCCAGACAGAACATAGTAAAAATATATATTATTGTATTGAGCTTGTTATCATTTAAAACATTATGATTGCTTTATAATTAAAAAAAAATGCTAGTTTAGATGGTATTTACTGAGAATAATATAGAATTAAAATAACAATAAACCTTTAATTGCAAACTGTTCTCTACAGAGCCAACCGCTTTCAGCATGTGCTAACTAATTATACAGCTCCATTCAAGCATGAAATCCTCCGTCTGTTCATTTAAGTACATGCTCGGGCATCTCCCTGTGTGTCTGACATGAGGGGACACACTCGCTAAGCATTTGCTTCAGTGCAAAGTGTTGAAGAAAAATTAGGTGAGGACAGGCTTTGGACAGAAAGAGTCACTTTTTTTTGAGGGTATGGAATAGCCTAGGTTACCTAGCCATGTTAAGAAATGTAATAATAATAATAATAATAATAATAATAATGTTGTTGATGCTGGAACATCAGGATACTTGAGATCTGACTTGACAAAGTTTTCAGATCAACCACCAACTAGAAACCAGATGAGCATTAATGGGATGAATGGCCTCCTCTCGTCTGTGAATGTTCTTATGTTCTTCTGGATGCCACCCCCAGTTGCTGGTAGTCTGTGTTAATCTGCTGTGTGGCTCTCTCTTCCCCTGCAGGCGTTCATGGAAGATATAAAGTCCAGAGGCCCCTTCATATACTCTGTCCTTGAGTCGGCCCAGGATTTCCTTTCCCAGCATCCCTTCGTAGAGCCAGAGGAGACACTTCCTGACAGCAAAGGTCAAGCACATACAGCATCCTGCTGTTTCCTCTTGTCTTTCAAGAATCCTAGATACACAGGATACACAGTGTACTTGTAATACATTCATTATTTATTAATACGCTTCTTTTTAGTCCCACTATCATTACCAATATCTTATGATTGAGTTTATGGATGAGTGTGGCAAAGTGCCCCGCCCCTGTGTGCATTTGTGTGATCTGTGTTGTATGTTGCGTGCGTGTGTGTGTTAATGTTGGTGTATAGATTGGTACACGGGATATAAACGGGTCTGTGTTTCACGTATATTTAAAGTGTAGATTTGTATTTAGGCACGAGGAGAGCACAAATCACTTCACGTGCTGGTTAAATGTAATATGTGAGCACGGGGTTGCACAGAATTAATTCACGTGCTGGGATTCAAGTGAATGATTAATTAGTAATTGAATCCCAGCACAACAGTATATATAGATGCACATTTTCACTCAGTCGTGGTTGGTGTTCGGTGAGTGGAGAACGGGAGAGAGAGGAGAAACTAAAAAGTGAAAGAAAGAAAGAACGTAAATATTGCTTTACTCACCGTGTTTGTTCGTCCCTGTTTGTTAGTGTGTGTTCGTTTTTGTTTGTCTCTTTATTTTGGCGCAAGTGCCGTGTCCAGTGTTTTTGTGTTTCAAACCTTTTATTTTCTGTTTATTAAATGCTGAGCACGATCACGCGCCCAGCTTATACCAAACCACATCTCTCTGTTTATTGTGTTCCTGTTTCTGGTCTGACGCCACCCACTCCGGCCGTCTTTGTGACGCGTGGTGTCATCGTGGGATAACAGCGCCTCCAAGCGTCAGACCAGGAGAGGGGGTTTTGTGTTAAAAAAAAAAAAAAAAAAAACCACAGGACTGGTTTAAAAAAAAAAAAAAGTGAAAATGGAAGGCTGGAGAGACGGCTGCCAGGACCTGGAGGACCTCCTCGGGGGCCTCGAGGACCAAGGCTGGTGCATGGCCTGTGGAGTCTACGGACACACGGTGGCGATCTGCCCCTTCCAAGGTGAGGAGGAGGAGGAACCGGCCCAGGAGAGGAAGGTGGGGAGGAGGAGTGAGAAGAGAAGGGGGAAAGGAAAGCTGCAGCAGCAACAGCAACCACAACACCAGCTGGAGGAACAGCAGCCCGGGTGTTACTGCTGTGCTGAGCCTGGGCATTCCAGCACCAACTGCCCCTGGTACCCCCTCGGACAGCTACCCCAACGATGCCCCATCTGCAGAGGTGAGCACTTCGTGGCCCACTGCCCTGTCCATCAGGAGAGGGAGGAGCAGGGGTCGCCTCAGTCTCCACGACCAGCAGGGGGGGGGGTAGACTGCTGCTCCCACCGCCCCAACCACAACTGCAACAGCGGCCAGAGGAGCCAGAGAACCTGTTCCCCTGGTGCACCTGGTGCGGAGAGGTGGATCACCGCTGGAGGGACTGCTCCGAGGTGCCACCGAGCTGGTGCGGGCGATGTGAGGAAGGGGGACATGACTGGTCAGGATGCCCCTATGCTAGCTCGCCAGTGCCCAAGCGGAAGGAGCCTGAACGTCCTACGCCTGAGTGGGAGGAGCCCGAACGTCCTACGCCTGAGTGGGAGGAGCCCGAACGTCCTACGCCTGAGTGGGAGGAGCCCGAACGTCCTACGCCTGAGTGGGAGGAGCCCGAACGTCCTACGCCTGAGTGGGAGGAGCCCGAACGTCCTACGCCTGAGTGGGAGGAGCCCGAACGTCCTACGCCTGAGTGGGAGGAGCCCGAACGTCCTACGCCTGAGTGGGGGGAGCCCGAACGTCCACAGCCCAAGAGGGGGGAGTCGGTGCGTCCACAGCCCAAAAGGGAGGAGACGGTGCGTCCACAGCCCAAAAGGGAGGAGTCGGTGCGTCCACAGCCCAAAAGGGAGGAGTCGGTGCGTCCACAGCCCAAAGGGAGGCAAGTCGGGGCTTCCACAGCTCTGGGACCCAAGCCACCAGCAGAGGGAAAATGCCTGCTGGTTCAGCCCCAAGAGCCGGAAGGGGCGGAGTTACAGGCCCAACCCCCTGGAAATTTTTTGGGGGGAGAGGGGCAGGAGGCTGGTGTCCCCCAGCAGCCTCTATTCATGCTGCTGAAGGCAGCACGGCGCGCACCAGCCCAGCCGCCACAGCGGAGGGAGCCAGAGCCGCCAGGAGCAGAGGAGCTGCCTCTGCCTCCGCCACCTCCACCGCTTCCTCCACTAGGAGCAGAGGAGCAGGAGCTGCCTCTGCCTCCACCACCACCAGGAGCAGAGGAGCAGGAGCTGCCTCTGCCTCCGCCACCTCCACCGCTTCCTCCACTAGGAGCAGAGGAGCAGGAGCTGCCTCTGCCTCCACCACCACCAGGAGCAGAGGAGCAGGAGCTGCCTCTGCCTCCGCCACCTCCACCGCTTCCTCCACTAGGAGCAGAGGAGCAGGAGCTGCCTCTGCCTCCACCACCACCAGGAGCAGAGGAGCAGGAGCTGCCTCTGCCTCCACCACCTCCACCGCTTCCTCCACTAGGAGCAGAGGAGCAGGAGCTGCCTCTGCCTCCACCACCGCCAGGAGCAGAGGAGCTGGAGCTGCCTCTGCCTCCGCCACCGCCCGGAGCAGAGGAGCAGGAGCTGCCTCTGCTGCCCGTACCCCCGCAGGGAGTACGGTGGCCGGAGCCCCAGAAAGGGGAGCTGCCGGCCACGAAGAAGGGGGAGGAGGTCTGGAGACCACTTTCCCCAGCAGCAGTTTCGCTGCAGGAGTTCTTGTGGCCGGAGCCCCACAGGAGGGAGCTGCCGGCTACGAAGAAGGGGGAGGTCGGGGGACCACCTGCCCCCGCAGCTTTTTCGCTGCAGGATGGGACCAACAGGCTGTCAGCCGTGCCACTACCGGCAGGGGTGCTGACAGCATTGCCAGCCAAGGGCCCACTGAAGCCTCCCTTCCCAGCCCGAGACTTTGTTCTGGACTGCTGGGTTTTTAAGGGGGGAGGTGGCCGTTGAGGCCATGTGTGCTGCGCACAAGGGGGGGTATATGTGGCAAAGTGCCCCGCCCCTGTGTGCATTTGTGTGATCTGTGTTGTATGTTGCGTGCGTGTGTGTGTTAATGTTGGTGTATAGATTGGTACACGGGATATAAACGGGTCTGTGTTTCACGTATATTTAAAGTGTAGATTTGTATTTAGGCACGAGGAGAGCACAAATCACTTCACGTGCTGGTTAAATGTAATATGTGAGCACGGGGTTGCACAGAATTAATTCACGTGCTGGGATTCAAGTGAATGATTAATTAGTAATTGAATCCCAGCACAACAGTATATATAGATGCACATTTTCACTCAGTCGTGGTTGGTGTTCGGTGAGTGGAGAACGGGAGAGAGAGGAGAAACTAAAAAGTGAAAGAAAGAAAGAACGTAAATATTGCTTTACTCACCGTGTTTGTTCGTCCCTGTTTGTTAGTGTGTGTTCGTTTTTGTTTGTCTCTTTATTTTGGCGCAAGTGCCGTGTCCAGTGTTTTTGTGTTTCAAACCTTTTATTTTCTGTTTATTAAATGCTGAGCGCGATCACGCGCCCAGCTTATACCAAACCACATCTCTCTGTGTATTCCTTTTCTGGTCTGACGCCACCCACTCTGGCCGTCTTTGTGACAATGAGCCATTTAATAAACCTATAAATGGACATCGTAAAAGTACCTAAAATTGGCAGGCAAATAAAAGTAGCTTTTTTATTGGGAAATAATGTGTATTAAACACCATCACAACCTATGTATGAAATGGAAAATAAAAAACATTCCATCTCAACGGCAAGCGTGGAGACTACCACAGAAGAGAGCACAGTAAAAAGTTAAAACGTCCTGATTTATTCTGGTATCAGAGAAAAAAAAAGCAGATGAAAGTATTTGTTCTATCAAATAATGGTGTACAATAGAACTGATTTGTTTTAAAGCCCAGTGAAAGGTAAACATTTCAAATTCGTAAATAAACGACGAGGCAGGAACGTTTACCTCCTCGTACGGTTTACTGAAAAACAAATCATGGCTCAAGTGCACCAGAGGCAGTTGTAACCTATGAACAGCAGTACACAGTCCTCAGGAGTAGGGAGAGAGGTGTAAGAGCCCCGGTTCGTTCTCCAACGCCTTGCCCCCCACCTTCCAGATGTGTCGCCCCGACGGCGGATCCAGAACGCCAGCCGCTCGGTGTGGAAGCAGGCGAACGTGGCGAGCGACCTGTGGGAGAAGCTGACAGCGCGCTGCCTCGACCGCCACCGGCACATTGAGCTCACGCTGGAGAGGCTGCTGGAGCTGCAGGCTGCCATGGAGGAGCTGGCCGGGGCGCTGGACCAGGGGGAGGGGGTGCGGGGGTCCTGGGAGCCTGTCGGTGACCTCTTCATCGACTCCCTGCAGGACCACATCGACGCCACCAAGGTGCACGCAGCAATCAGCCAGGCTCCAGTTACACCAGAGATAACCATCATAGTCTAACCTCCGTACAGTTGACATGTTTTTTGTGTGACTGGTAAATTGTAGGTAGCTAGATTTGTTTTGAACAGAAACTATTCAAACTAGAGTTTGATTCGAATTTTTCCTTAAATACAATATGGAAACACAAAGCGAGATGGTTTCTTCAAACTGCCTTTACATTATCCCTTACAAATAAGTACTGCTTAACCCTAAATTGGTGGTACAGAATACTTCCAATACTGTTCTAGTCCAACACTGCAGTGCACTGACGCACTTGTTTCTTAAGGGATTAAACGGCACTGGAAGTTGCTGATCCTTTCCTCTGTGATTTCCCCCTGTCCTCATTCCCCAGCTGTTTAAGGAGGAGCTGACTCAGGTGAAGGAAGGCATGAAGCACATCAATGACCTCGCTCATCAGCTGGCCATCGCCGACGTGCACCTGTCAGTGGACAACGCCCGCGCCCTGGAGCAGCTCAACACCGGGTGGAAACAGCTGCAGGTGAGGGGCTCAGCACAGCCATGGATACACACAGGTTAAGCACTGTCTTCACTGGGATCCGGGGATCATTCAGTGAATGAGCCCAAGGGGATGATAACCTCCCCAGATGTGAAATGTTAAAAACTGAATCCTGTGTTAGCTAGATATTTTAAACAAAGAGTCCTGTGTGTAATGCTATTTCGTTAATGGACTGTTATAAATTCAGGATGTTTCAAAATCGGAAGATGTTCCAGTGTGTTGTAAATTGGAATTTTATTATGAATCAGATGACAGTTCTGTTTTTTTAATTTTTTTATTACACCAGGTAATATTCTAATATGCAGACAACAAGGCATTTATTTTAATCCTGTGCCTAGTGCCTTGTCTCCACACAATTACATGTTTCTATGTAGCCGAACCCATGTGTATGTAAAGTAAGGGCAAACGTGGGTGAAGCCACAGGGTTCTTAGATATCAATAGAGAGATCCATTTCAAATTCTATAGAACAAGGTAGCATTTATTTTTTGCCTGCTGCATGTCTCCTTTTGCAGGGCTCCATTGATGAGAGGCTGAAACAGCTTCAAGATGCCCACAGAGATTTTGGACCAGGATCTCAGCACTTTCTCTCCAGTACGTATCCTATTACTGCTCGGCCGGGTTAGTGTGGCTTGTACCAGTTACCTCTGCAGTACAATTCTCCTTCAAGGTCAGTTACTGAATCAATGAGTGATTCAATACGCTCCCAGTTTGAAATACAGGCCTCTGGAATAGCAATCTGAGGGCCTGTGTGTTGCAGTTGCAAGAATGAATTTTATTATCATTCATTTCTCCAGGGTGAGGATTAACCCTTGTGTGTGTGAAAGGGCTAAAAATGCCAGGATGCATTTCTGTTATCACATGTGTTATTATCTCTGTTTCTGCTTATTCTCCTGACTTGATGATGCACATCTGATTATATTAGATTACATTGTCTGTTTCGTTCAGGTTCAGTGCAGGTTCCCTGGGAACGATCCATTTCCCACAACAAAGTGCCCTACTACATCAAGTAAGTTATCCCACAGACACCAACACCACTTCTGGATGCAATGGCTTTTCCCTGATCCCTGACCAGATCCAACCTTTCCTCTAGCACTCCACAATTCAATACACCACTTGCTTGACAACGGCGTACAGGGCAGTAGGATCACAGCAGCCCTGCGTATAAAGTTATAAACTGACATGGTTAAAAACTGTAATGTAATGCCTTGTGTAATGCATTATTAATAAATAAAAAATTAAGTATCAAAGATTTAGCTTTAGCCGTCAGAGAAAGTACATGCCCTGATATTAACTTTTTATCAAGCAAGGGAAAATGTTATTATATATATATATATACAGTATATATCAAATTTAATTGGGAGAGATGTTCTTCGATGCTCGTCTGCCTTCAATAAGCCCCCTATGGCTTGCAGATAAATACCTTATTGGCTGCAGCTTTGAGCTGCCAAGGAACCGCAGTGGAAATCGATGGTCGTTTTCAAAGAGGAGTTAATAATTCAGATCTTATGGTACTGGCGAGGAGCCCAGTCTACCAGTAGTTGGCTAAAAGCTGCTTTCGAGGGGGATGTGAGACATGTCGGGCATGGCTAGAAATTGCTTTGAACAAAATCCAGGGAGCGGTTCAGCCTGTTAGCCCAGTGGCTCAGAGGAGGTATTAGCCAGGACCGAGGAAGCTTAGGGGGCACCCGGTAGCCTTGTCAGCTGACACGTTAGTCACATATCTCCTCATTCCCAGGGATTGAGGCTGCAGTTACAGCAAGGTGTGCACAGAGCGAAAGTCCAGCTGACTGCAACACATTTTAATTTGCCTACTGCACTGAGAAACACCTTACATTTCTGTCTTTATTCATTCATATTGCAAGAAAGACTTGGCAGTTTGATGGTGTTTCTTTAGTATGAATTTCTAAGTGAACAAACAGGTTTTCTGCAATCACTGTGGGGTACATTCTCTTTTGAGTTTGAAGAACGAGACTCTGACATCTTTTATCCACCAGTTAATGCAAGCGGTTGATCACTTAAGTTATTACACTTTATGCATACTGGCCTATCAAAGAATGTGACACATTCGATTACAGCACTGGGGTGTATTTAATTGATCTATGTATATATGGGCAAATCTAAATACAGCTGTCCTTTTAAATCACAAATTATTACAGTCAGAAATGCACCCAGTGGAGGTATTTAGATGCCCTGTTGTTGAGATCAATTGAATACACCCAAACACATAGCACCTCATCAGCTGTTTAAATATACTGAAGAAACCCCCAAAAGACTGTAACCACATGTTTCTGTACCAGATCTATTTGGTCTGTCAGATCACCTGTAACAAAAAGGCTCTAATTGAGGAGTCTTCATGAACACACACCTGCTTGCACCCCAGCCATTAAGAGTGTTCCTTTTTAGCCACCAGACTCAGACTACCTGCTGGGACCACCCTAAAATGACAGAGCTGTACCAGGCCCTTGGTAAGAGTCCAGATTTATGTGCAAAATACTAATTATATTAGAATTAATATAAAATGTATTACTCTGAAGAAACCTAAGCAGAAGGATTAGCAGACCGCAGAATTCCCAGAAACTGCAACACAATGGATTTTGAATAAATATTGACATGGTTCTGATGTTGTAGCTACTGGTATTGTATTACAATGTATTACCAGTTTAATGGTATTGATTCTACCGTTTGGTTTGTCAAAATATGAAACTGTCATGGTACCATTTTACCAGTGGCTCTATCCATTGTAGCTACCATTGTGCTTCTGTAATACAGAACCATTACATTGCCATTGAAGATCATCTGTCCAGAGACTGGTGGGGAATGAGACTAGGGTAGGGTTGGGAAATGTTTTCTAAAACTGGGAGGCAAGGAAAGTGGGAGAGCTGGAGACGAGGAGTGGGGGGAAAGCACGGAGAAAGCTGGAGAGGGGCAGGTGCGTTGGGATTTTGCGGGTTTGGAGAACAGATGCTGGTGGAAGTCCACCAAATTGTGATAAAAAAAGCAATTTTTAATTGAACTGCGTATCTGCATCTATTAACCTCCTCTCTTGTCTCTTATTTCCCAGCGGATCTGAATAACATCAAATTCTCCGCGTACAGGACTGCCATGAAACTGCGGAGGGTGCAGAAAACACTGCGCTGTACGTACAGTCCTGGAGTCAGCACTGAGGTTTAGTCTCCTTCTTACTGTCGCTTTGAGCCATTCTGCAGGGGGAGCACCAGTGCTACAGTCCTCCACTCACACACTCAATGACTTACATGAGATGATTACATGGCAAGCGAGAGAAAAGCATGCATTCCTGTATATGGGTATACTGCCCTCCTATAGCAGGCTCGTTACAGTATTTATAACATGTTCTCTTCCTGATCTGTTGTTTGTAACACCAGACTCCCCAGCAATGTATATAGACACTAAGGGAGATGAATCAGCTTGTCTATCTACCTGTATGTGTGGCTGTCTAAATATCAATCGACACCGCAGGACATCCATGTCTGGCAACCAGACAACAGAAGTAAATACAAATATTTTTTAAAGGACTTATGATAGAAGATTCTGATTTATTCGCACATCCCTTGTATTTTCTACACAAACAAATCAACAAAAGCTGAGGAAGGCACTTACACACTTACACAACATATACAACCCCCTCCCAGCCGCAGAATCTAACAAGCAAACAGTCTATAACAAAGGTGATTGAAAAAACTGTTCTAAATATAATTCTTGCAGTGAGCCTATCAAGAGATGCGTGTTCAGTCATTAAATTAAGCCAGTGTGTGAATGAAACATTTGTCCTGTTTTTCCAGTTTTGTCATATATCTTTTTTTTTTACTATTGCAAGAGAGAGAAGTAGAAATTTGGACTGATGGAAGGTGTGTCAAAGCCCTTGTATGAACACATTAAATTATCATAATTCTATGAATCGTACAATTATTACTTTGACATGTGGATATCTCCCATATACTGTCTACATTGTGGCCCATATATATGGGGACATTGCAAGGAAAGAAAACAGTACACTGTCAGTAGATTAATGCATTTCTCCTGGTTTGTTGAACGACCAGCATTTGGCGTATTTGGTGGTGTGTTTACTGCAGAATGGCCCCTTCATTTCTTCCATTCATTACAGTTTCCTTGTTTATCTTCTTTTAACCTCCATCTTGCTGCTTTTTGTGGCATTAATTACAGCAGTCACACCACAATTACACATTTTTAATTGAAAAATGAAAGTGTGACGTTGTAACACAATAAAATTACACTGTAATTACAGAGGTACAAGATACAACGTACAACATGTCATTTCAGTACAATTAATGCCCTTTCTCTCGAATGTATTATCGTTTCCCATGTTACCAACTAGGACAAAACTGTTGCAGCTAGAACTGCCAAACAAACAAAAAAAATTAAAACTGCCATTCGAAGGTTCTTAAATTACAATTAAACTGCTTCTTTTTAAAGAACACCAGCGGTTAAACCGGCAGTTTAACCTCTGGTGTCTGTTTTGTTCCAGTTAAACGTGCAGTTGAAATGCAATAATATTTCAATTCTGTTTTTATTTTTTTTCTCCATTAGGACAATGTAGTATAGACAGTGTACTTATTACTTCCAGTATTCTATTAGTTAATTCACAGATTAGATGACAAGTGTAATCTCTTTGCCATTTACTTTCATTGGTGTTACATTTCTGTTACCCAGCGATAACACAGCATGTCAGTTTGGATAAACAAACATCACAGAGGCCTGTTGACAGCAGAGCAACAGCAGCCTGTCGCCGAGATGAAGGACAGATTTGGAAGTCGGACTCGGAGCAGAGCAGAACTGACATTTAAAAATATTTAAATGCAGGACTTTGAAAAAAGGAAAGATCAAAACACTGCTGTAACCAGAGGACACACATTGAGTGTACAGTACTGTCTCCCTCGCTAATATAAAAACCTCCTTAACTTCGGAATTCTAAACTAAAATGATAAAACTAAACAGACCAATCTTTTGGGTCGTGCCTTCTTCAGTGTACTACCTAGAAACTCTTTATGGTGCTTTCTATTATCACATATGAAGGGGCACCGGTCGAAGTGTTTGTCTCCTCGTATAGTTTTTCCTCGGCTTTGTATGTTTTTTTTTTTTTTTTTAATCTCCTCAGACACGCAATGCACCCTGTAGTTATTGCTTCTATTGTAGTGTGCCACTTTTTATAATGAGCTGATTGGAGCGGTCCGTCTCTCGCTCTCTCTCTATGTCTGCAGTGGACCTGATGACCTTGAGCAGCACCTCGGAGGTGTTCCGGGAACACGACCTGCAGCAGAGCGATCGCCTGCTGGACGTGGTGGAGGTCATTCACTGCCTGACCAGCCTGTACGAGCGGCTGGAGGAGGAGCGGGGGATCCTGGTCAACATCCCGCTCAGCGTGGACATGTGTCTCAACTGGGTGCTCAACGTCTACGACAGGTCGCTCACTCACCTACTAATTGTTTGCTTACTTGAAGACCCAAAGATAGAGCTGCGTTGGGTTGGTGGAAGGGAAATTGTTCAGAGATAGCTTTCTTCAGACTTCGCTGGCCTGCGCTTCCAAGTATTTTGTAACTTGGTTTACTGTCCCTTATACAAGTTTACCACAGTAAAAGCACAACGAAGTGTAATAAACCACAGTAAAAGCATGGTAAAGAAGAGGCGTGGTAAAACTTTAAAAATGCAGTGCAAAGATACTGTGGTAAACTTTTATAAGGGGCAGTTTCAGCATGTGGAATGAGGCAACTGGCTTGGCAGCAGGAACGGAGGTCTCCTCAGTTCATCTTCAGTGCTGCTAGAAAGGGTTGCAGCAGTGAGGTGACATTCACATTGGAGATTTCAAATTGAATTTAAAAGGTGAGGGGAAAAAAAGATGAAAAAACGTGTAACTTAATAAATACTTGGCCTAATGGCTTTTATTGATTTTGAGAAAGGGTATCCAGAACTAGGCTGTACGTCTGATCAAAACGCTGGTATTATTCTGTAAATCAGGAGCCACGACAACAGACAGCACTCATCGTATTCAATCACAGTCAAGCAGGTCCATTCAAACAACATTCTGTTTCTCATTTATTTGCACTAGAGCAACATCAATAAACCGATCTGAACGCATGTGTTTCACTGCAGTCTCTGTTGCAGTAATTCTTCAATTTACTTCTCATATGTTTTATACCTAAAGAAGGATAGCAGAACCAGTCTGTTGGATGATTGAGTGCTCTGTTCCTAACCAACTGCACTGATCTCTTCTGAAAGAGGCACTGCGTTAGAATACTAAACGCACAAGTGTATTAGTATGATGGGCGTCTCAGGGTTTTACTAACACGGAATTATCAGTTAGAATTATGATAATACATTGAAACTGCTGTGGTTACATGACAAGTGGAAAAGCAACCTCCAGGCACAATGTGTGAGCCACTTTAAAAAAGAATATGCTGTACTTTCCTATTATCGTGCACTAGCAGGTGCCAATCATACTGCCAGTCATGCTAGGGATAAATTGAATTGGTTTTATTTTCAGTTGACTGAGGCACGTGTTTTGTTTTGTTATTTTTTTTCCATTTATAACTTATAAATATAAGATTATAACATTTATAACCCAATTGTTGTTACAAAAATTCCCAAATGTTTTGTCTGCTTGAACTGAAAGATTTTATCCCCCCTCTCCCTCTAGTGGTCGCAATGGGAAGGTGCGAGTTTTGTCTTTCAAGACAGGACTTGTCTGTCTTTGTAACTCCAATGTGCAGGAGAAATATAAATGTGAGTACATGAGTGTGCTGCTTATATATTGAGACAAATAAAGATGGACTGAACGGCGGTCTGTGGTTATATAATGAATAACATATCCTTTTCTGAATGAAATTAGAAGAAGGATTCAATTATACTAAGAAAGCCAAGCAATAATATATGCATCACTGAGTAAGATGTTGCAGATAAACCTGAAATTGAGCAAATATTGCTGGATCTTTGTCGGCACCAATACCAATCTGCAGCAGTCTAACAGAACGCTATGCTTTAAACATGAATGCAATTATATCCACTGCTAGTGGTGCCTGGTATCTCTTGGCTTTTTCAATGACAAACGTGTTTGTTTGTGTTAAAGGGGAGTGAGTGAATATGAATTTTCTGAAAATGATTTATTCATGACAGAATGCCGATGGCAGCCTGTTTTTAAAGAGATAACCCATACTAGAAATGTAATCCACTGGTGTTGTTTTATTTAAAGAGATTTAAAAAATGATATGTATTTTATTACGTTTACTAGTGCGGGAGTCCAAATATCTGACACAGTGGGAGTGAATGGCTGCATGGCACAAATCTTTATTGTGCTGTTTCTGAAGCAACAATCATTTAGTGGCTGTGTGCTATTCATTTAGTAGCTGTGTGCGATAGGGTCATATTGCCCGATATTACTAAAACAGAGCCATCTGTTTTATAGGACTAATCCTATACAGAACTTGATATCCCTTTTATTAAATCGGTATCTTAAATTGACTCTAATCATTATACATAGATTTTCATAGCCGTTAGTTACAGTTGGTTACGTTACATATACCCCTGATGTAATTCTTATTCTAAAAGGTACATCTTTGTTAAAAGCTTTTTTGTTCAGTACATCCCTTTCTTTTGCAGAGTGTGTGAAAGCGCATTGATGGGTCTGATAGGTTAGGTCTCAATGGACGTGAAGGGCAGATTGGCTGGAAAGCCAGACGCCTACATTGTAAAGCATTAAACTAGATTATGTAGAAGTTTCCCAAATATCATTTGATGCGTACATTTAACCCTAAAAGAACATTCATCCAGTTCAATTATAATAATAATAAAAATAAACTAGCATTCTGTTAACTATTCAAATAGTCATTGTAGTTCGATATTGGACAAACATTTGTGCAATATAAGTCTGGCAGTTTTTTTTTTTAATAATTAGTTTTAAATTATTTACATTTACTTGGTATTTTTGTATAGTACGCAGCACACCTAGTGGTCAAAGATTAGAACTGTGGCAAGGAGCATGAAGAGGAATTGAAATCGGACATTTTCATGACTTAAAAGCTAGCCTCCCAGCTCAGCGATCCCGCTTGTGAAGCTATATCTGCGGTCCTGTTCCCCTGCAGATCTCTTCAAGCAGGTGGCTGGTCCTGGGGGTGGGTGTGACCAGCGGCAGCTTAGCCTCCTCCTCCACGAGGCCATCCAGATCCCCCGGCAGCTGGGCGAGGTGGCGGCCTTCGGGGGCAGCAACGTGGAGCCCAGCATTCGCAGCTGCTTCCGCGTGGTGAGTACCACTGCGCCACCCCTCTACTCTCCCACCGTTTTAAAACAAGCTAGCCCATGTACACCAAACTCACGATTGTGGTGGATTGAGGGCTCCCCTGTCACATGCAAATATGAGTAAATAGCCTTCCTCCAACAGGCAGGCTAACCAGCTGAGGGAGAATAAGGCTGAACTGACTGGAGGGGAATTGAGCAACCCTGTAATAATGTGGCCAGGCCAAATTGGAGGATATTGATTGTCAATTTAGCCTGACCTCATGTATAAAGAAGGAGCTTTTCAACTGGGACTCGAAGGAGAGTAGTTGCATATGCTAGCTGGTCTCACTGAAAAGTGCAGTTTGTTAATGGTGCAAAGGCACAGAAAAGAGTGGAGAGCTGAACTGGTGAATAAACTAATTTTTCCAACGCTAGGCTAAAGCTTCCTCTGCAGTATATCCTAGTATAATCATTTGGTCTCTTTATGGTGCTGCTAGGGTTAAGATAAGCATGTTTGCTTCCATTGTTTGGTTATTTCAAAGAGGAGCCTGGCATCTAAACAGTCAGCACTGTGATTTTGTGGAGCATCTGTTAAATGTTTAACTTGCATTCAACAAATGAGATTTCTCCTCGTTGGGGGGGGTGCCATGGGAAATCAATTTGAAATACAATTTTGAATCTGCATTTAATTAGGATTTCTCCCGTTAAATATCCTGTGTCTCTCTAGAGGCTCCTTACTCGTGTCCTTTCCTCCTCATTGTCAATCCCCACCTCAGGCAGCTGGAAAGCCTGCTCTGGAGGTCTCACACTTCCTGGAGTGGATGAGTCTGGAGCCGCAGTCCATGGTGTGGCTCCCAGTGCTGCACCGTGTGGCCGTCGCTGAGTCTGCCAAGCACCAGGCCAAGTGCTCCGTCTGCAAGCAGTGTCCAATCAGGGGCTTCAGGTACAGCAACGCACTGGGGGGGGGGGGGGGGTTCAAACATCTCTCTAAGTATCCACGTCCACAAGTCACATGCTTTCCCCAGATCTTTATTTAATTCAAGTTTTTATTAAATGAAGCAGAACAGAGCTGAAGGAAGCTGAATGCTTGACAACGCTAAAATAATGGCTACACATTCATATTAATTCCACTGCATTAGCTGCTGTTCCTGTGGTGTTCCACTTGAATTGCTTATGAATTTGTGGCTATTTTTTATTTTCTTCAGGACTAGAAAAATCATTAGAAAATAGAAGTAAAACACTTGTTATTCAGATGTTGCTCCAGATGTTTGAGATCAATTTCTATAGAGATCAATAAGACTGTTAATTAATAGAAAGATGTTTGTAAAATATGTGATATTTTTCTAAATGGAAAGCTGATACCCTGGTTATTTTGTATTGCCCACTTTCCTTCTTTCTCCTCCTATCTCTCCTAATTGCTCTATCTCTCTGTGTCCTTGTCTCTCTGTCTTTCTCTCACCTGTCGTTCAGAAGAGCTTTACTGGCATGGCTGCTTTTCTCACTGCAATTTATATAAGCTTCATTGGCATGGCAGGTCATTATGCATTGCCATGGCACTTATAACAAACGTAAATCATGTAATCCGGTTTCTGTGTAAAGGAAAAACAGCAGTTTGGCGCAGTCTCTCTCCCCCTCTCTCCCTATATCCGTCACACACAAACTTCTCTCTCTTTACTGTTACCTTAGCTGTCGTTTCGGCTCCGTCTCCCTCCCAGGTACCGCAGTCTGAAGCAGTTTAACGTGGACATCTGTCAGACCTGCTTCCTCACAGGAAGAACCTCCAAAGGCAAAAAACTGCACTACCCCATTATGGAGTACTACACCCCAGTAAGGAACCCTGTCTTACCTACTAGCTTCCACGAATGACAACGCTTAATGTTCAATTGGATTATTTACAAAGGCCTGGGCTAATATTTGTTGCAATAACGCAACACATTATACAGATACATTTTATGTCATATGCATTACATTATTATTATTTTTTATTCAGATCATTAATAGTAAGGCATTGTATTTCCGCTACTTGCGGGAGACCAGGAGCACTAAACCTTTGTATCCATTCTTGGCAGACAACCTCTGGAGAGAACATGCGTGACTTCGCCAAGACTCTGAAGAACAAGTTCCGGTCCAAGCAGTACTTCAGCAAGCACCCTCAGAGAGGGTACCTCCCGGTGCAGTCTGTGCTGGAGGCTGAGAGCAGTGAAACGTGAGTCCCTCTGCACCCTAACACTGGGGTCAACGAGTCAATGTCTTTCAGTGTACTTTCAACTGTTGACCGTTATTTACAGTTCAATTAGGATAGTGTGGGTACATGTCAAAAACACCTGCTTATAATTAAATGAACATTAGAAATCTAAATGCATTCTGTGTTTTCAGCTCTCCGTATTCATTTAATGGGTTAATCATAGCTAGTGAGCGTTTGCATAATGGATTTATCGCATGTCTTTTAAATCCCATATTATATGGAATTGTACAGACTATACCCCCCCCCCCCCCTCCAAATTTAATAAAATAAGAAATATCATATAAAAAGGTTCTAAAAGTACTTTTTTTCCCTGCAGTTTAGAAACTAAGGTTTGTGAGGAGGGAGAACCCCAACACACGGCACTTATCTAATTGGTCAGCCGGTCAAAGAGCCAACAACCTCCTTGTTTTGTGTCTGGTTTTGTTTGGGATGTGCAAAGAAAGGATATTCATTCATAACATGAGCAAAATCTCATCAATTAACATAATTTCAATTCATTGTGTCTTCCTGACCTCCTGAATTACTAGAGTTATTACATTTAATAAAAGGAAGATTCCAATATGTGATTGAAGAGAACTCATCTTTTATCATTTACATCGTGGCGGCTTCCTTTTATCACGTCTGCTGATTAAAAACAGGACGCAATAAATGCGCTTGGTGGCGAAACAATTTAAATTGAATAATGAATCCTGCAAACAATGTTCACATTCAATAATGTGAGAAATTCAGCCTGTACTCAACCCCCCTGTGTTCATGTGACTGGGATTGAAACAGACATGCACAGCTTAACTTGGGAATAGCGTGGGAGTTTAGGTGTAATGTCAAGTTAAAACAAGCCTTACCTTGAATCCTCTTGTTTAAAGCTGGCCAATGAAGGTAGACTGTGTTTCTGTAACACAGGAAATGCATTGTAAATGTCTGGGCCCTAGAGTGAATGGTAATAACTGATAAATAAGCCCTGTGCTTAGTTCTTGAGGGGATCAAAAGTGATTCCACAAAGCTGTGGGTGTAGCTCCTTGGGGATCTGCTACACACTTATCATCCTGACTCCAGGGATGTGTTTGGATAGAGATGCTGATTAATAACTCCTCTTGTGCATCTCCCCTCCAGCCCCAGCTCCTCGCCAAGGCTGCCCCATGCAGACACCCACTCCAGGATCGAACACTTCGCCAGCAGGTACTTTAGGCCAAGAAGCATGAATCTGAGTAATTGGAGGTTTTTAGCTGTTATTACCACTGCTCAAAGTAATAGCATATGAGAAATCACATGAGACGGTCTTCATCGCAAGAGAAAACAGCACTAGTCCATTAAATGCATTTGAAGGGCTTGTTGAGCACTGTTCTGTTGTTAGTTTACCTGAAATTACTTTATCTGAACAGTGGACTCACATACATACAGTATTACTGCCATTTTAACAGGGGTCTTTTCTTTCAGCATTGAAGTCTGTTAAGATCATTCCTCTTAAATGATTTATGATCCTCGGAGTACTTAAAATAAAAACACATCTTTCATTTAATTATATGGTCTGAAATGTTTGTCACGTGGGCTTTAAAAGGATTGCTTGTAAATAATTCTGTTCCTACACAGTACTATAACGATCACTAATAAGCATTAGGAAAAATGGCACACAAGAAGCATTTATTTTTAATGAATGTAGCTTGTTGTGCACAAAATAATTACCATGGAAGATGCAAAGTCTCAACAGTAATTCATTTTAAGTGCACAGTGTGTTGCTCCCTCTATTGAGTTTGGATTCAGACATGATCTCTATTCTTGCACCTCACTAAGGATTAGCACCTAGCTTTTAGTGGTCAATCCTTGCTCCCCAGTTTGCTCTGAACTCAGGTTTGAATCACACCTCTTTTCTCTCCCCCCCATAGGCTTGCAGAGATGGAAAATCAGAACTGCTCCTTCTTTACAGACAGCCTGTCTCCTGATGAGAGCCTGTGAGTACAACATGAGAAAGGGGAGGGTGACGAGCGACGGGGAGAGCCTGGGCTTGGTGGTTTGCTGAATGCAGAGCTGCACTGGAGGAGGGTACTCACTGGAGCAGGAGTCCTGCTCACTCCCAGTAAATGCAGTGACGCTAATCCGATGATCAGTGTAGCAGCAGGATGCTGAATCGTGTTTCCCCAGTGACAATGCACTCTGTTAAATAGATCACATTGCTGCCCACATGCCTCCTGTGTCCCAGTCTCGCTGACACTCACATGCATGCACATACTCATATTAACACATACACTCTGTAATTGTTTGTAAAAAATGTCTGTGGGAGTAAAGGATGGTGCGCATTAAAGGAGTGTTAGCCAGGGCTTTAAATTCCATTCTCTCGTCTCCGATCACAAGCATTTTATATCTAGAAGTTGTGCTTCACTGTATTTGATTGTATTGTAAACCTGTAGCAGTGCTGAGAACAGGGTATGCTGCAGGCTTGCATTATTACTGATCTGATGCGTGCAGTATGGTTTATGATCGACAGTATTGATTCACTGAAAGCCTTACCCTCATAGCAGTGGCAGAGATTCCAGTTATCTTATAACAATCCTCGTGGCATTGAAATAGTCTTCAACAAGTCCTTGCAGTCTTTGAATTGAACACCTGTAATTGTCTCTCTGCAATAGCTGACAGAGTCAAGTAGTTTATCTGATGGAGCCAGACTCTTTTAACCCTTTACTTTATGCTCCCATACCTATTTAATGCCTATTTCTCAATGTCTAATATATTGGACACTGGCCAGCAAAGGGTTAAAGCAGCACATAAAGGTCAAGCCTCTGAAATGGATCCAATCCTCAGTCACTACAACCTACTTTGTGTTTATGAGGCTGAAGTACCTTCCTAGTAGTTCTTCACACACTTCACTCAAGGTAATCTTTCTTTAGGTCAAAATATGTCCTTTAGGTACGTATTAGGTATTAGGAACCTCATTTATTTATGTGTAGTCTTTATAGAGAAATCTTGTATGTGTCTCGGTAAGAGAACATTACATTACACCAACCGTGTATCCTTCTCGGTGCATCACACTCCCTGTCTGACCCCCTTTCTGCATGGGGTGCTGTCCACAGCGACGAGGACCAGTACCTGCTGCGGCACTCGAGCCCCACCCTGGAGCAGGACTCACTCACAGGGCAGCAGTTCGGAGCCGGGCACCTCCTGGGCAACTTCAACTGTGAGGACAAGGATGAGCTGGAGAGGATCCTGGCCCGTCTGGAGAACGAGAACAGGTGAGACACCCGAACATGTAAACCCGAACCGATCACAGGGACTGCTTAAGAAAACACAGTAAAGATTTACTGGCTTGTAGGTTGGGTCTATTTGGGTCGCTCGTTTACACATATAAGGCTTGATTTAGAAGTAAATGGTAGATTGCATTTCGGACCACTAATGAATTAATTCATAATTTAATTGTCTAATTAATTAAATGTTTAAATACATTAATTCGATAAAATGATTTATTAAGTAAGGCATATATTTAATGGTGTTAATACTAGGTAGCAAGAATGCTTAGTTTGTTATGTCTTTGTTACTGTAAAACAATCACTGTTTTTTATTTTTTAAAGATAACTGAGAATTATTTATTCTAAAAACTTTTTTTTTAATATTTAGTAAAGCATATTACCATGTAATGTTAGTTTTAACCCGACGATGCATGCCATAAAATTGTAACTCTTGGTGTGAGCTGTGTTTTGTAGATAAAGATAATAATCGAAATTGGTCAAAGGCAAAATAAATTATTATTTTCCAGCTATGTCCAAAAATAAATAATGTTATAAAAAAGTGAAACATACAACATGAAGATTAGTATGACAAGTATTCAAGCACATCTTACTATCAACACTTGCCAAAGGGTATGTGTGTGTGTGTGTGTGTGTGTGTGCTGCTGCGGCAGGATCCTGCAGGGGGAGTACCGACGGTTGAAGTGGCAGCATGAGGAGGCGGCTGCCTCTCCTCAGCTGGCTGAGGGGGCTCCTGGCTCCCCGATGGGTCTCTGTGACGACGAGCTGCTGGCTGAGGCCCGTATCCTGAGGCAGCACAAGAGCCGCCTGGAGACGCGCATGCAGATCCTGGAGGACCACAACAAACAGCTGGAATCCCAGCTGAACCGGCTCCGAGAGCTGCTGCTGCAGGTACGAGGGGCCACAGGGGCCCGGAACGACAAACAAGAAATAAAGGACTGAAAGCTATTATCAGTAACTGCAGTGCAGCGCTGCTAGGCATGCTTTTTATCAAATACCCCCAAGCGATACAAAACCCAAATACATTGAAAATAGCACTTGTTAGTCTACAAGACTAATATAGTACGTTTATTAGTTTTACTCAGATTTCAGGATGCATCTTTTTTTTATTTTTCTGGTAAACGTGTTTTAGAAATGCATAGCAATATTTATTTTGATTTGATTAACAAACCATTGATGATAATTCAGTTTAAACGCTGTAGCAACCTTGGTCCAGAAATACCCCCAAATGGTCCAGGTTTTGTTTCAACGAGTTCCAAACAGTTAAAAGTCTTGGAGGCTGTATTATGTGCACTGAAAAACAAGGATGTACACATTCAGTTCACAGCAGAAAGCCATTGCTGCACAGCACTGCTCCACATTCTCTCCATTTATCGCATTGAACATGATGTCCCTTGAAAAAAAGGTTAATTGAATTGTGCTAAAGGGCCCAAATCCATTAAATGTTAGAAGAAAGGAAACAGTGAGTGAAGCTGACAATTAAATTGCAATTAACAGAGCTACTCTAGAGCACTCGTATTTGGATTATATTAATACATCATTGAGGCAGTTGCAGTCAAGTACTAATGACAAAAATGTTTTGTTCTGCGATACTGCAGCCTAAAGAGGAATCCGAAGCGAATGAATCAGCAGCGTCCTCAGTCTCCTCTTCACAGCAGTCCAGGGACAGCCAGAGGGAGGATCAGTCCAGGGAGACCCCAGATACAGAGGTCGCAGGTAAGGGTGGGCGCTGTAGCCATTGAATAACACAAGAGAACATTATTATAATGTTATATTCTGCTGCTTGGGTGTCTCCACCCTGCAGATCTCCTGCCATCCCGTATCAATGATACCAGAGAGCAGAACATCTGCTCAGAGCGTCTGTGTAGTGTCTCCAAATAACTCTATTGTTGTCATAGGATGCAGCAAGTTGATTGGGTAACCACAGTACCACTGCTCGGGAGAGCAGGCTTCTCAATCACTCAGTCGTCAAGAGTACAATCAGATTCATACATTAAACCACAGTTCTGTCAAACAGGCAAAAAGTATTTAATTCTGTCAAGGAAAACTCTGAACACAGAATATCAAGCTGTGTTATGCCAAACTGAAGCATGCTGCTTGCAACTTTACATCTCACTGAGCAACGTTGTCTGTTTCTTGACCATTATTTTCGACCGGCCGTGTTCTAGTGCAACAGGAAAGTGATATTAGCCAGAAATGTTACTGTTGTCTGTTAGATGTTTTTACAGTAAGTGCACTTTGCAGTGTTCTGAGCCAGGTTGTTGGGTATTAGCGGAGCGCTTTACATTAGCTTTTATCTCACAGTGCTTCAAAAGAGTGCTTTGCTGAAATGCATTCTTTCTGGGTCACCAATAACAGATGGGTTGGCTTTTGTGGTAAAGTAGTAGACAGATTTCATGGCTTGTCTCAGGATAAAATTGAAGAATCAGACAGCTATAAAGGGGCAATAAGCAGTTCTTTTGATCTTGCCAAAGTGCTCTTAAAGATGAGAATATATCATGCAGAAAGGTCACGGAACTTCAGTTGCAGAAGATGTGAGAATGCTGGCTTGTTTTGCAAGGCTGAAATAAAGGTTAACTTAATGAAATCACAAGATTGCATAGCAATGAGTTTGAACAGGGGTGTAGTGCTGGGGGGTCGCAGGGGAGCACCGCCCCCCCCCCCCCCTCCCTTCTCTTGGGCAGGGAGAGCACCGTTTCCATACTTCACGTGCAGAATATTGAACTGTTTTGCTCCTATTAATATATGGAGATATACATGTGCATAACCCATACAAATAAGCAAAGCATACAATAACCGTAAGAAACCCTTGAGAGATAAATAATGAAGAAGTTTGAATATAGAATGCCTGGTCTGGAACAACAGGTGTGAATAATGTAGAGAGGTGAAGGGAACCTGTATTAATGCTGTGCTAAGGTGTCAGCGTTTTACAATTACTGGTAGATGTAATAATTGGAAGAGTTAATAATAGCGACCCCTCGCTTCTAAATATAGCACTACACCACTGAGTTTGACATTATATTAAAAACTAGGCTTTGTTCTTGTCCGTTGAGTTTCCATTTGAAAGGTTTTTTGATGTATCAGCTTGGTTTCAAGTACATTAAAATGTGTACCAGTCCCCCACTCTTAAACTAGACACAGCATCTATTAAGCACAGAAAGTGAGTGATTAAGTTATTGTTTTCAAAGACAAGGAATGAAAAGGTCAGAAAGTCAGTCTGATATAGATATATATATTTTAATGTGACTGCAGATGACGGCCAGGAGCCCCAGGACTCAGTCATGCGACTGGAGGAGGTGATTGAACAGCTGAGGAACGTATTCCCTCCGGACAGTGGTGAGTATTACACTCATTAAAAGAAACCAAACGGAAAATTCACTAGGAGAAAACGCACTGAGAGGAACTCATTTACATAACCATTTACTTAATGTATGTTTTGATTGATTACAAATGGTCTAAAATGTATATAAACTGTTGTAGACAGAAACGCTCTGCCCCTAGTGGATGTAATAAATATACACAGGGGCAGCAGGTTAATGGATACACTAAAACAAAACGTCACTGGGATGTGGTGACTGAAGCAGAAAATGATACAAAGCCTAAGCAACAAGAAACAATTATACAGTGTCTAAAAAAACAAGAATAATTCGTTAGTGTCTTTAAATTCTTCACTTGAGAAAGCTTTGTGATTTGGTCCTATTGTCTCAAGCGGATGTCTTTTTTTTTTTTTTGGTTTAGGTACAACATCGCTTATCTAAAGAGCAGCTGTGTCCTGCCTGCTCAGCTTCTATTTAACTGGGATCCAGTTCAGAGTCATCCTTATCTACAAAACACAGCTCCCACCAAGAGTCATCCTTATCTACAAAACACAGCTCCCACCAAGAGTCATCCTTATCTCCAAAATACAGCTCCTACCAAGAATCATCCTTATCTACAAAACACAGCTCCCACCAAGAATCATCCTTATCTACAAAACACAGCTCCCACCAAGAGATCCTTATCTACAAAACACAGCTCCCACCAAGAGTCATCCTTATCTACAAAACACAGCTCCCACCAAGAGATCCTTATCTACAAAACACAGTTCCCACCAAGAATCATCCTTATCTACAAAACACAGCTCCCACCAAGAGTCATCCTTATCTACAAAACACAGCTCCCACCAAGAGTCATCCTTATCTACAAAACACAGCTTCCACCAAGAGTCATCCTTATCTACAAAACACAGCTCCCACCAAGAGTCATCCTTATCTACAAAACACAGCTCCCACCAAGAGTCATCCTTATCTCCAAAATACAGCTCCCACCAAGAATCATCCTTATCTACAAAACACAGCTCCCACCAAGAGTCATCCTTATCTACAAAACACAGCTCCCACCAAGAGTCATCCTTATCTACAAAACACAGCTTCCACCAAGTGTCATCCTTATCTACAAAACACAGCTCCCACCAAGAGTCATCCTTATCTACAAAACACAGCTCCCACCAAGAGTCATCCTTATCTACAAAACACAGCTTCCACCAAGAGTCATCCTTATCTACAAAACACAGCTCCCACCAAGAGTCATCCTTATCTACAAAACACAGCTCCCACCAAGAGTCATCCTTATCTACAAAACACAGCTCCCACCAAGAGTCATCCTTATCTACAAACCGCAGCTCCCACCAGCACGCACACGCAAAGACCTCCATCCCTAAACCTCCTGGCTATTGAACAAAGGCACGCAGACCTAAACGACAGGGCTAAAAGATGCAAAGGATGTATACTGGTTCTTAAAACCAATGACTCCCAAGTGCATCCCCCCCCCCCCCCCCGGTGTTTGGGAGAGGGGTTTTTCTATTGGAGTTCTGAAGTGTTTGAGCCTGATTCTAGCATTCCTAGTTGGCTTTTATGTCAAGCCCATTTTAGAAACACACACGCACAGACTCACACTCACTGACCATGACAAACAGCATAATACATAGCTGCAAGCGAGATTCAATAACGGAGGCTGTTTACTCAGTGGGATTGTGCTGACATCAATGAACCAAATCATTTATAAACATGAGCTGAACACCCACGAGCCAAATCCTTTATGTGTGTAGTCCCGAAGTGTTTGTGTTATTTTATACAATACAGTATCACCTTGTAGAGGTCACGTTATTAAATAGTACTTACTGATGTCTTAAAAACATGGCTCTGAAGAAAACCAAGTTATTGAACTCCTGATGTGTTGACATCTTCTTTGGTTGTCATGGTTTCCAACAAAGCTTTATCATTCCAGGTCAAATCATTTTGTATGACATGCTCATTTGGGCTGGCATTTCAAGGCTTTTTTTACAACTCTTTTGAAGGGGATAATTTGTTTATACACAGTATTAATTCAAACTCCATTAACAGTTATATTGTGGCAGAACATTCAGCTGCTGACAGATAAAAGTGCTGCTACTGAAACTTAAGTGGGGTATTCAATTATTAAAATAAAGGCTATATTCGGACAGTCATAGGGCTGTATTTTTTTACGGTACAAAAATGGCTTATTTCACGGTCTTAAAATAGGTATTTCAAGATGTTTCACAATTAAACATAATATTTATTAAAGCAGAAAAAATAGCATTATTATACAACAAATGTTTCTAAATAATTAAATGCTTACTTGAAAATAAATAAATGTAAAAATCGCAACAGAGGCGGGAATTGTCCCGTTCTTGAACTAGACAGAGCGATCTTTAACAGAATTATTTCCGATCTTTGATGCAACTGGTGTCCATTTCGTTGATTTTACAGAAATGGTGCTGCTTGATGCAGTATGTTCAATCATTTACCGGATGCAAACTAAACCGACAGCCAGGTTCCTAAATAGTGTAACGAGTAGTGCGTCCATAAGGCAAATGTTTGCTGTATTTATTTAAGTGATAAAAAATATGTACGTTTTACACATTTCAGAAATTTGAATTTTCACGAGGGAACTACATATTGTGAAATCCTTAATAACCGTGAAAATACAGCCTTAGTCATGAGAAATCAGAGAAGGCAATATATTAATTACAGGGAGTCACACAGTGGGACTGATAATCTGAAACTGCCAGATTAAAAACAAAACTAGTTGATGTCCAGGACCACCTAAAAACAAGATGGTTAAAAAAAATGAAAGAAAAAAGCTAGGTAAGCTGGAGTGGCTGTGTTCATCAATTAGAAGTTGCATATTTGTAATGAAAAGGGTACAAATAGACAGGTGATAGCAAAACTTTGAGAAAACTAATTGTATGATAATCAAATGTATGTTATGATAATCTATACTAATATGCTGCAAACATCGACTGTGAACTATACAGCTAAGGGGTATGTTGAAGTCTCAATAATTATTATTATTATTATTATTATTTATTTCTTAGCAGACGCCCTTATCCAGGGCGACTTACAATTGTTACAAGATATCACATTATACATTATTTCACATTATACAGATATTACATTATTTTACATACAATTTCCCATTTTTACAGTTGGGTTTTTACTGGAGCAATCTAGGTAAAGTACCTTGCTCAAGGGTACAACAGCAGTGTCCCCCACTGGGGATTGAACCCACAACCCTCCGGTCAAGAGTCCAGAGCCCTAACCACTACTCCACACTGCTGCCCCATAATATGAATAAGTTAATTAAACTTTTTGCAGGTGTTCATTATCATATAATGCAGTATTTTTACTGAGAGGTTCCAATAACTATACAATAAATGGCTATAGTTTAAATCAGACCAAGCTGGGTCAGGTGCATTAGTTGTGAGCTTGGTATGTAGTACTGTACTGGGTTAGAGAAAGGTTTCTTGAGTGGTTTATAAATATTTGTTGGTGGATGGTTCATGCAGTCATGAAATGAAAGTAGAGGGGGCTGGAAGGTGGGTGGAATGTGCAGTAGAACTGTTGAGATTTTCGAGATCCTTGGGTTTAAGGTGCCAGTCTTGTTTCGCGTGAGGTGATGCTAGACTGAGGAGTTGTGGAGCAGGAATATAGGAGCCCAAACACCTTCCCTAACCCGCCAAATGTAAAACTGTCATGAACACATGGGCAAATGAACCAAATTTTAGTATGCGTTTATTGAGAGAGTGTTGGAAATGATCACAAACAGTACCCATAAAAGGACAGATTTACTAGTTTGTACATTTCCAGATTATGACTGTGCAGTATTCAATACTGGGACGAGCCTTGTGCTGCCTTTTAAAAAAATAACCAGGATGAGACGTAGTTAGATTTTACTAGAGCATTTTACAGCACTGGGGAGCTCTTATTGTTAGTGGTAATCACAGGATAACCACAGATAGTTGGTGGGTACAATATAGGGTGATTTCTCCAGTGCTGTAAAATGCTTAAAAAAAACCCAATGGCGGCTTATCACAGTAGAGTACAGATTGATCAAATAGACCCGTTAACAGAAAGTGGTGTCGCTATAGGGACAGCAACAGTGTTTACATGGGAACTTCATTTTAGACCCACACTAAAAATGTTCTTCTCTTAATCTGAACTGAAGTAAGCACAGTGAAACAAAATGACAAGTATTTGACACACTTTTACCCTTTTCATGCTTATTTATTTAATTTCATTTCATTAAATGTATCATTTGTTCATGTATTATTGTGACCATTTTAATGCCAAGCAGTGGATACGATGAATTCAAGATTTCCCTGCTCTGTGGTTCCATATATATGTGTGTGTTTTCTGGTTACACTCCTGAGATACATGGGTGATCACAGGAAGGGATTTAAGGAGGTATCGTTAAATGAGTGAGAGGATGTTTGTCTGGCAACGTAACAGGATGCTAATAACTGTACCCAATTGAAAACCATATCTTGCAGTGCCACCTTTAAAAAAAAAAAAAAACATACTGTATGTGCCAGCCTTTAATGATAAATGCAGTTATATTTGACTTTTTTTTATTTCAATGGGCTGTCAAATTATTTTCCAACCAGCAACAAACTAGATTATTTTTCCAACTAGATCCTAACCTAGACATCGCTCACAGTCACTGCTGGTGGAACTCCATCGCCTCCCCCTAACACAACCCCTTTATCTCACAGCCACAAACCATTTTACTTGACATCTAAAGAGAAAACATACAGTACATATGGGCTTCTGTAATAGTTTTTGTTGAAATTTGTATAAAACGACGAGTGAAAAGCTAACCTTTTAATTAATGGGGTACTGGCTTGCTTTCTACTTATATTGTGTACAGAAATAAATTTGTATTTGTTATAATTACCTGCTTGTGTGTCTTTTTTTATTGGCAAGTTTCGGTTCTGTTTGCAGTTTATCAGCAACGTACAGCACTGCACGTCATCAACACTGGTACAGAACACCTTTACATTAAATCAATTGATGTGGGCCTTACACCTGCACTGTACTCTGATTGGCTAGCATTCTATTTGGCTCCCTTAATAGCAACGTCAATATGTTCTGCAGAAATGCCCTGTCCGATATTCTCATTGGTCACTGATTTACCTGCTTCTTTATTCTGATTGGTTCCATTTGACTGCTCTGTTGCTGCTGCTATGTTCTCATCTGTAAACTCACCTGTATCTTCGGACTCATCTATACCTGCCCTGGCATTCTCACTGGTCCACTCCTTACCTGTGACTGCTGCATTATTCTCACTGGCTTCCTTTTCTTTCTTTATACCTGTATATGTGTTTGTATCAGCAACCTCCATGTCTGCCCTTGTAATCTCATTGGTCCACTCTTTACTTGTATTGTCATTGGTCTCTTTAGATTCAGCTATACCTGTCCCTGTGATCTCATTCGTCTCAACTATACCTGCCTCTACATTTTTATTGGTTGCATCTTTACTTGTGACTGTTGTAGTCTCATTGTTCTCTTCTGTTACTGCTCCTGTGTTGTCATGGCTCCTCACAGTTTCTGCAGCTCTGTTACCATTGTTCTCTACTGATGTACTCTCACCAGTCTTCTTTGTACCTATCCCTCTATTCACACCATTCTCCTCTTTCAAATTTTTTCCTTTCTCTTTGACGCCCCCCTCCCCTTCTATATCCCTCTGTCTCTCTGCTCCCTTGGTCTCTCCTCTTTGCTCGTGTCTCTCCTTGACCCCACCCCAGTAGCTTTTCATCTGGTTGCTGAGCTTGGCTCTCATCGCTTCCCCCATGATTTTCAGATCTTTCCGCACGGTGGGGCCAAACATGGGGTCCAGCTTACAGACTGTCAGGAAATCCTTCCGCGCCTCTTTATCATTGAACAATGCGGCGTGAGCTTTTCCACGCTTGTAATAGGCCTTCACGTTGTCTGAGGGAGAGAGAGGGAAAGCAAATTAAAAAATAACAATAATAATATACTGGTTCCCGTCCAAAATATTACAGGCCATTTAACTCTAGAGAAGTATACTGGATGAGGAAGAGACACAGAAATAAAGAGAAGGGTGAATTAGAGAGAAAGCCTGAACCCAAATCCACAGAAGCTCTCTGAGCAATTGAGATAAGAGGAAAAGACTTGCTGTGAATTCCATTCAGGTTATAATTAAACTCAGTGCTTGCCATCATACTAGGAATAGTATTTTAGATCAGTAGGATTCTCAGCCACCAATTCATTCCAGGTTTACAGAAGCAGTAAGCTGTGTACCTTTGTGCTTGCTGATCAGCTCAGTGGTGTGTTCCAGGACTTCATTGTACTCTTTCAGCTTCAGCATGCACTGGCAGTAATTCAGCACTATGGGGCAGAGGAGATTCTCCAGCGACGCTGAGTCCTCCTCATCATGCTTCTCCTGCACAAAACACAAAGCCAGTGTTATTTCCCCCTTTATGGGTATATTTTATTGACTGCTACCCCCTAACTTGTTTCAAAATCTATGTTCTGACCTCAAGTCAAGATTTCTAGGCTTACCCTAGCCTGAACGGTCTTCAGATAGACGATGGCCTCTTGGTACTTTTCTGAAGCCTCCCTGTAACGTTGCTCTGTCAGCAGATAGTTCCCCTCGTTGTTCAGAAAGGGAACCAGCCTGAGCATCTGCTCCTTGCCCTTCCCTTCTTTACTTGCGGTCTGATAGGTCCTCGGCGCCGGCTCTTCGTCCGCCTCTGTTTTCTCATTGGTGTCCCTTTTTGAATCGGCCGCACTGCTGTCCTCCATGTTCCTCTGGCTCTCTCTCTCTCTGGTCTCCCCTCCTTTATCCTCCAAGATGCCCCAGTAGGTCTTCTTCTCCTCGCTGTACTTGGTCCTCATTCTCTCCTCCAGCAATCTCAGCTCCTTGCGCACAGCAGGGGCCAGTGATGGGTCCAGGTTGGCAGCAGTGAGGAAGTCCTGCCGTGCCTCGACCTCATTCCACACCGCCGCGTGAGCCTTCGCACGCTTGTAATAGGCCTTCACATTGTCTGGAGAGGGAAAGCAGAAGTGAGAACGAAAATTGACTAAAAAATATATGTATATATTTGCGTGTTGGGAATTATGGTAGGGATGATTTCTTTTGTTATATGGTATACACATATTTTAAGTTTAATTCTGCTGTTAGTATCAGGCTTTTTCAGGGTTTATTTGAATATGTTGTCGGAAGTCAGGGTTTATCTTATCCTACTTATAACACAGTTTGTCATAATACATTTAGAAATACTAACCTGAAACATTTTTACTAGACATCTTCAACAAAAAAAAAAGAATCTTTGTCATTTACTGTCAAACAGAGCAAAAATACACAGGTCTACAAGCAAGATGGAATCCAGTTAGATCAACAGAGAAAAAAAAAATTCAACATTGGAGAACTCAAAACCATTCATAAAAAGGTATGCAAGGGAAAACTATGATGCATTGTTTACTTCAATATGAACAGTACGTCCTGACAGAAGAGTTGTGTGTCAGCAGCCCCACATGAAAACCAATGGCAGCTTAACTACAGTATCAATGCAACAAATTGGTTCAAATGACAGTAGTGTAGTTAGACTCTATCTACACTGTACCTTGTAATCTAAGATCGCTATAAAACCATTCAAATGCAGTTAACCTGCCGCGAAAATGCAATGCGGTTTGCACTGTGACTGTGTACCTTTGTGCTTGCTGATCAGCTCATTGGTGTGCTCCAGGACCTCGTAGTACTCCTCCAGCTCCAGCATGCACTGGCAGTAATTCAAAACCAGGGGGGTGATTAGATTTTCCAGCTTCACCCAGTCTTCGTGCCCAGGATTCTCCTGCAAGCAACCCACATTAATCAGACGAGCACTCCCGGCATTTAACATTCAAGGCCACCCATGGGGTGGTTTTGATAGCAAGGGCCTGACTCGAGCTGTAGAGACTTCAGGCTGAAAAGCTCCATCTAGAATGTAATTGTACTGTGTATGTCAAGAGGCATTAACCTTTGTTAGGTTGGACTGCTACTGTTACCAGGACCACAATAGCAAGCAATCAAACTCTATACAGATGTGTTCATAAAGCCTTTACTCCCTGATCTCATCAGACTCCTATTTTTAAACTGGGTGTACTGAGTTGTGGCACTGAGCTGTTGCTAAAGGACAAGCGCAGCACAACCTCGTAAAAAATAAATTATTTAGCTGCAAAAAACCAGCTGCGATGACTGAAGACACCAACGCAAGGTGCCGCCCACTCACCTTGGCCTGGACGTTCCTCAGACAGATGACGGCCTCCTGGTATCGCTCTGAAGCTGCCCGGTAGCAGCCCTGCTTCACCAGACTGTTTCCCTCCCCGTGCAGGACGGGAACCACCTTCAGCTTCTCATCCTTACTCATCGCCCAGGAATCTCGCTTGTATGAGAAAGGATCGTCCACCTAGGGGAGAGGCAGTCAGAGTGGTGTGCAGCTTGGTACATCAACACCAGGGTCCGACTGTAACATGATACCGTAAACCACTTTATATCTTTCGGATGAGACGTAAAACTGAGGTCCTATTGTAAGTGACTCTGCAGCAACACTTGTTGATGCATAGTTCACCCTCTGGTCTCTGTAAGTCACTTTGGATAATAATATTAATACCCACTGGCTCTTTGAAGAGTACAGTAAGAAGCTTAAAATGTCATTCACATTTTTTTTTTTACCATGCCCCTATGTTTGCAATCATTGTGCATGGCTCTGGGTTCTGTTGCTCCATCGTTGAGATCATTTTTCTCTCTATCTGCCTTACCTGGCCTTGAGCTTGAGTGAAGAAGTGAACTGACAGAGTTCCAATTAGCAGCCGTTTAAGTTATCGATTTAAATGGACAATTAGCTAAATCGAATGCCATAGTGGGCTCACACTTTAATCTTGACATATCTGTTAATTGGTTCCAGGCAGTCAGTCGCTTGACCGGACCAGTTTCAGGGATATATTGGGAAAAAAGTAAGTGCGGCAGGGAAATTAAACTTTGCAGGTAGACCATTTATGAGAGCGGATTAATTTGATTACATGGCAAGATATTTTTGACAAGGTTTTGCGAATGTCTTGACAAATCTTAGCTCACAGTATAATCGGTATGGTTTCTTTCTTACCTGGACCAGCTCCATGATGAAGATCAGTGCCTGTGGCTCTTTCATCAGCTCGTCCAGGTCCTCATAACCCATGGAGTGATAGTCAAACATGTTCCCCATCCCACACATGTGCTTCTGCCCTTCCAGGGGGTCAATCCCCATCGCGACCTTACGAATACCCTTCGAGACCATTGGGTAGAGCCCTGTGTGCTGGGAGGGAGACAGCCATTATTATACATTTTCCATCATGTAGCGCCAATACATATGGCTATTTCAGGGTGTAACTGAAGGGAATATTACCAGACCAGGGTATTAACTTTTCCAAAATGCCTGCGTCATGGCAGTTACCAGCTTACATGCAGGGGGAGTTTGATATAGCTCTGCTGTAAAGGCGTGCTTGTGTATTGTTGTTGTGTCATAGCACATTTAAGTGAAGACAACTGTAGGAGCTGTAACTCACCACGCTGTCACACCAGAACTCAGCCACTTCTCCAATTCTCATGGAAGTGAGGAGGGGCTCCCAGATCTCCATCTTAAACATCTTCCCCACAATGATCTCCATGGGGACCCCGCCCTTGCGGCTGTCATCGATCACTGTCCGCTCAAAACCGCATTTCAGGGTCTGGAAGTGGAATTTCACCTGCAGAGATAGACCAAGGGTTAATATACTGTATATATATATATGGAAGAGACCAAATAGAGCATTACCATATTACCTTATTTAATGCTTTAATCCTGATATATCATTTTTTATTGCTGCATTAGCTATTGCTTTATTATTTTTTAGAAATGCCTGCAGTACCAGCTGGCTTATCTTGCCTAGTTTAGGCCTGATATAGGTACTGTGTGACAAACTTGAAAAAAGCAGAAAGCAGAAGATTTTTCTCCTGCTGCTCTGGGTCCTTGATGCTCACTAATGTCCATAACATTGATTTTTGTTCAGTAGCCGTCCTCTCTGATGTCATTTTATGATTAAGATGGTTCAACACATGCAATGAAAAAAATAAGTTATAAAAGACAGTACTGTAGTTTTAATTGAGCAAAAAGTGGACCCACGCATTCACAAGGAATTAAAAATGTCACAATACAAGATACAGATTTGTAAATTTTATAAAGTGTCTTTTAATATAGTATTCCCAAGGCTATTTACAGATATTAAATAACAACAACAACAAAAATTCTATAAAAGTTATCTCGATGATAAATAGATTGCCTTCTGTGGGCAGTTAATCAAGAGGTTGTGCTGGAGGGAGCCATAAAAACTCATAAGCATTAATTAACTAGACAATTATTAATAGCCACACTATTTCTCAGCATACCAAATCATTAAGAAAAGCTTTCCCTGCAAAATGGGTCAACTATTGTTTTTTTTTTCTCTGCAAAAGAAATACTGTAATAAGCACTGGAAGTACGAAACAGCTTAAAGCCTGGAACTAATGCATCCACATCCTCTTACCCGCGTCCCATTTGGAAATTTTGGGATATCTCCCTGTCCTCCATGAAGAATCTTCTTTTTGACCCCCTCGGTTTTCAGAAGGAAGATTTCCTCCATCCTGCCCTTCTGGGCAATTTAAAAAAAGTAGCCAGAAATATTCCTCAAGATTAGGGCTTTGTGGTTCTAACAGGCTTATTTCTTGTTAAACAAATTAGCTGACTTGTTGTGTTGATAGCAAAACAAGAAAAGCAATGCGGTCAACTGGTCCTATCTGCTTCCTGACAGACAGACGGCTGGGATTAGGGGGCTGTGCCACTCTAATTTGATTCAGGTAATTCCTGTTAAGATTCAGTGTAATCCTTTGTAATACTAAAGAAGGGGGAGATTCACACTGTGTGTGTGTGAGATCATTGGGGGGGATATGGAATTATTTTGTAATGCGTTTCATACCAGGTATAGCCTATTCTGGAACCTAGTATGGGATACAAGATATTCATAAAAAAAAAAAATATTGTAAACAATTTACATTAGGATTTCCTAATGCATCCATTTAAATGCAGTGCCTTCTGGAAACCTGAATCTTTTACATAATCGAGTCATATAATTCCAAAGGCTAATCTAATTGTGTTACTAACTGAAACGGTCTGAACTTTTGTATGGATGCACAGAACCTGACTGTGCTGTTAAATAGTAATACAGTTTATGAAACCATCACATTTTAAAACAAAGTCACAATTTATAACTAATTCATAATAAACTGGTATCAGCTGTTATTTATTTAGCTTCATCCTGTACCAGTGGAGAAAATTCACCTCACATACCTCATTGAAAGAATCACACTCACTTGCCAAATGGTGTTTTATGATTACAATTTTATTTATATTTTTGTTGTGTTAAATTGTTGAAGAAATTTGTTTTAAACATGCAACAAACAGCCCACAAAATAAGAGAATACAAGTACTGTACTCAGTAAAAATGTTGTGCACGTTCTGAGTCACTTAGCGGTAGACCAGGTCATGTAAGGAATGTCCTTCAATCGAAGGGATTAGGGCTGGAAGTTTCTAGTCGTCTGTGGTGGCCTGGTCACTAGCAGCTCTGTGGTTGCACTGCCCCCTGCTATTAAACCTCAGCTAAGGAGATCACTTTTCAATCAGGGAATCCAACTGTTCTTGCAGCGAAGCCAGCTGTTCATAGGGGAACACAGAAGGTACACACATCATATACATTCTCTAGCACAAGAACGAAAAGATGTATAGAATATATTTTTCCCCTCAGAAACCAGTAGTTTCATAGGAACAAATATTAGTATTCCATCTGAACAATACTCATCCAGTACATACATGTTTTAACATTATGTTTTTATCTCCCAATGTCATTTTATTCCGATCTTATGATAAAGTAGTTCACCAATTAGTTGTGCAGAAAATGCACTCATAAACCATGGATTATGGGGCGGCACATATGATCTTCTGCCCTCCCACTTATACCTCCAGATGGAGAGGCTTGACTGATGTGCTGCTAATCGGACATATTCTTTTGCACCTATTAATCTAGCACCTCCCTAAAACGGCATCTTTCCTGAGAACTGATCCCGGGCTTCTGTCTCCAGTGTCGTCATCATCCTTCCAAAACACTGGTTTGTTACTCACCTGCTCCATGAGTCTTTCTTCTTCTTGTATTATTTCATCCAGCAAGGTTTGGAAGCGATTCTTTGAAAACAAGACAGGCAAGATACATTTTAACACCACTATTTGAATAGCCTTGAAAAAACGTAACATTAACTGGCATTCATACCACCCATTGACAGGACTCATGAAGAATGAGGCAATAAATCCCAATAGCTGAACTGCCATCGCTATTGCATTGACCATAAAACGTTACACAGGTCGAGACTAGGAATAAACCATGAAGCCCACAGCAGCATTCAGTCTTACCTTGAGAGCCAGGTTCTCCACCTTCATGATCAGATCTTCTTGCTGCTTCTTTCTATCTTGTGTTTCCTGGAGCTTGTTTTTTACATTGTTGATCTGCACCTGAAACTCTAAAACTACAACAAGAACAGTGCATGTTTTAAATCACTTGATACAATCGGGGGTACTAATACACACATGCACACACACTTTCTAACATTTCTAAAATCTGGTGGTTTTGTCTTCTACTGTTTGTTAGTCGCTGGTTCCCCCTGCTGTCTGCAAAATCTTTTTGTTACTCGGTTGCCCTCTTGTGGAACAACATTATTCTTGATCCACAAAATCAAAATGATTCTACTTCAGACAGTTATTTTACATGTTTTAACCCTGCTCTACGCTCTGTGCTGTGAGGAAGAGGAGCCTTCTAATCTAATTTATTTTAAACATTGAAGACTTTGAGAAAGACTTCTACTCAAAAAGTTGGTCTTTAATATTTTTGGTTCTTTTTAGTTATCTTACCATTGAGTGTTTCATAGTCATGGAAACATCTTTAAAGTAACTTTAATAGTTTCAGGCCTATGCAGATCATCTAAAAATGATGAAGGGTCTTGCCCGAGACCTTTAAAGAATGCCCTTGGTGAAAGTGAGTGATGTTACCTATCTGGTTGTTGCCCTCGCTCTCGTCCCGCGCCCCGTCTGACTCGTTCAGCTTCTCCTGCAGCTGCTGCTCCAGATCCTCCTCGGTGTCCATGATATTGAGATCTTCATCCTCGTGCCGGTCTCCTTCATCCTCCTCATCCTCGCTGCTGCTGCTGATGTCGTTGAAGATTTCCCGCAGCTCGTCCCTCTCCACTGAGAACAGAGAACACATTCACTCTGAAAACTGAGCAGCAAACCTTGGACCATGTACTTGAACTACAAGTTACAGTTTTCAAAGAAATGACATGGGGGCACACCCAAGATTGTCTTGAAATAGATGATCATGGTAGCCTATATTCATGGTAAGATCCATGCAAAGTTTCAGAAAACCTGAGCTATCAATTGAGTGGAATAGTCCAACTAATCTGATAAATAATAGGCTTCTGCAGTGCCGTATGCAGCCAGCTGCTATGTCCTCAATAATTTGGAATCTGTGGTTTATTTTCCACCCTACCTGAGGAGCCGTGGCCCAGCTTGTGCCCTGATGTCCCGGGAGAGGAGTCAAGATTAGCCAGTGAACCGTGGTTATCTGCCTCCTTCGTCTCATCCTCAGCTATCACCTCCCATCCTGAACACCCAGCGGGGTCAAGGAAAGCACAACCAGAACCCACAGGGCTCAACAGACACACAGTGAAGGGGTTGAGCAGTGGGATGAATGTTACCACCCACACGAAAATAAACCTACTTGTTGAGATTGCTAATGCAAAGAATGTGAAAAATACACATACCGCCTTTTTTTTTTTTTAAAGGAATTTCAGATTCATGTGTGAATTTAAACCCCAAGTTTGTTAAACTATGACATAACAGTGCTGTATTTGCTTTATTTAACCTTTTGTATGGGCCTGACAAATAAAGCCTGTTTTGGTATCTGGATCACTCAGCCAGTGGTTACCAACATGTCAATGGCTCATGGCATACATCAATCAAAGGATTCGGCAGCATTTCCCATATAAGCTATGGAGGACTGCCTGTCAGGTTAGGAGGTTCGTGGCTTGATTTTATTGCGTTTTATAAGAGCTTGTTAAAGCCACTGTAAATTGCATCCCTACTGAAATATTTACATTTATCAAACGTGATTTACATAGAACCGTGGGAAGAGTGCAATCACAAGGATACGAACACTGACAGCTTCAGAATCTGTACTCAGCAACCTCTTCACCTCCTTCTCCACGTCTGGGGACTCAATATACTGGAAATAATGAGAGAATTATTGGTAGGCTTTAGTAAGTAAAGAACTGTCATGTTATAGGTGTGGTTTTAAAAAAACAAAACAAAATCAAACACCATTAGAAATGCTCAGCAGTGAATGAACAACTAAGAGCACCTGGCATTATGCCATCAAATGCATTAGAGATGAAATGAAAGATTAAAAAAAATTATATAGAATAGAATTTTACAAACAAATTTATCCTAGGCAGAGAGTAGGCGTTTTACCCATCCTTGTCAGTCAACTGATGTTAAATCTCTATCTTGAATACATCAGTGACAGCGCATTACAAACACACACAATCCAGGCCATTCTCTTAGAAGATCAAGAGGACAAACACATTAGCAGGAAATACATCTGCTTTAGCATTCAAATTCATTTTTAAAGAGAGTTTACCTTCTTTTTCGCCGTTTTCCTGAACCTTCTCTTCCTGGTGTTCTTAAGCGGGCATGTGACTAAAAATCAGGTAAAAAGTACTATCAGAAATAAACCATGACAAAAAGTGTGAATGCATGTGCAATACCCCAACACACCACAGATGAAGAGACACATGAGGGCTTATCTTTCAGCTGCATAATGTTGTGTATTGCACAAGTACATATAATTATAACTCGGTGGTAATCCTGGTTATTGTACACACCTGGTTAAATGCAGAATTAATGCAAGCAGATATTTATAATAAATGCATACAAATGAGAGTCCAATGAAACCCTTAATAGGACGGTGGGTTTAGGATTGCTGTGCTTTCCTAAAAAGCTGAGTGTTATGATACTTACTGCCATGATTCCAGACAAACTTCTTCTCTTTGTCTTTGTCTTTCTTCTTGTTCTTGGGGTCTGTAATACCTGTTGGCTCCTCCAGAGGGGGATAGAGATCTCCATCCACAGTACACACCAGCATCTGCTCACAAAGAACACAAGAAGCCCAGTCATTTTTTAAAAGGTTAAACATGACTAGAACAATTAAGAGCAAGGGAAGTCTATTTTTTTCATCACTGGTTCTATTCCATCACTTTGAAATGGGGTCCTAAAAAGCATTTGCCAGAAACCATAATCAAGGTAACAATTTGATACTTGCGGGATATTTCATGCAGATAGCCAGGTGGAAGAAATATAATTTTTATGACATCTGAGTACAACAGCCTGAGTGACAGAAACAAAAACTATTTCATTACCAAAGCAATTGAAAAACCACCCCTAAAAACCATACCTGACAAACATCAGCAGTTTTATAAAATGTTTTCTTATCCACAGTTTTGAGAGACTCAAGAATACAGGGAAGGTCAACCAACTTGCAAGCAAGAGGCACCCGGTCCACTCTCACTATCCCATGGCGCCCGTCGGCTGTGAAGAGACAAACAAAGAGTTTGAAATAATAGAAAAGAAATGCTGCGTGATTTTAAAAAAGACCCCCAAAGGAAATATTAACAGAAGGACTCGGCTACCAAACAAACTTCAATAAGAAATATTATACAATACAAATCTATATACACACAGTATAAACAAGCAATTAGTTATTTCTGAAGGACATTTTTGCAGATCTTTCCAGGATCACCATCAAGACTTAAAAGAATTGGTTAACACCAATAACATCTGAAGTATACTAACCATGCAGCTCTATGGTTAGCCTGTCTTTGAGATTTACACTTCCAGACTGCACAGCTCTCCGCACGGTTGAGGCATATTCCTGTCAATACAGAGACCGTTTTCAATCAGTGTTTGTTTTAGTTTGACAAAATTACTGCTCCGCAAAAAATTGTCGATAATGAGGATTTAATTGCCCATTTCTTACCGGAGGAAGACGCAGAACAAACTGGCTCTCAAGTTCGTGAGGGGCATCATCTTTGTTCTTGGAGACAGCTTTCCCCACTGAAGTACAAGGAAAATGAACAAACTGGTTAAATGGAAATCTTGTTAACACACACTTTACAGTGGTGTGCTGATTGTTAGCAGACTTCTACACATGTTTAAGAGTTATCTATCTCTAACCTGAACCCCATGCATACACTGTATACACACATACCGGTATATGCCAACAGAATATAATATATAATGTATTATTATTATTATTATTATTATTATTATTATTATTATTATTATTATTATTATTATTATTATTATTATTATTATTATTATAATAATAATAATACAGGACAGTAGTGTGGAGTAGTGGTTAGGGCTCTGGACTCTTGACCGGAGGGTTGTGGGTTCAATCCCCAGTGGGGGACACTGCTGCTGTACCCTTGAGCAAGGTACTTTACCTAGATTGCTCCAGTAAAAACCCAACTGTATAAATGGGTAATTGTATGTAAAAATAATGTGATATCTTGTATCAATTGTAAGTCGCCCTGGATAAGGGCGTCTGCTAAGAAATAAATAATAACAACAACAACAACAATGTATTACCATAATTAAATGCATTTACTAACCTTTAATTTTGGAGGTCACCTTGGTCTTTTTGTTCTGCATGTGAAAGCTTCAAGTAAACCTAACTTAAAAAAAAATAATAATAATACAAATAAAAATAAAAATAAAAAGTTAACAATATTCACAGGAACGGAAACAAGACTCCCACTGCATAGCAGTTCGATCCATTCCTTGTTTTTCTACGAGTTTAACAAGACACACGTGAGCTTGTTACCTACACACTGTGGCTAAGGAAGCTCATTGTAAAACCTGGAATGGCTGAACTGCTGTGCAGTAGGAATCCACCCGTGATCCAACTACACCTTCTTTCTTCACCCACATAGCTGTCTTGGTGACTGGTTTTAATTACAATGTCTGTACACACGTCTTGCTTTCTAAAATAATGTTCCTTAACAGTAAGTCTATGTTACGGTTTAAATAGCTTTCAGTTATGAATTTAAATGGTAGTCTGCAGTTTTGAATACTCATTATTGGTGTAAATCTAATAGCGAATATTTAGTAAGTTTTTAACAAATACCTCTTGAAATCGTTGTTTCTCAAACCGACAAACTCCCCAAACGAAAACAACGAAGCAGATACACACAAGCAGCTAAGCGGATTTTGTTCTGTCTGGTTTGACCGATGAAAACAAAACCTGCTGCTGAAAGGTTCCGACCCGTGTCCCGTGATCTATCGCCGGCGATATAATAGATTGGATCATATGAAAGTATATATCAGATCTGGAGTGAAATGAAGAAAACCATGCTCGTGTTCTGCCACCGAATCACATTTACATACATGTAATAGAAAACCAGTTTTGGCTAACGTAGGCTGTTCCTGGGACGATGGATGCGAGACCTTGCATTGAAGCAGGAAGTGGAGCCGCTGATGTGAGTGTTGGTTGTTGATGTTGGTGCCAGGAGCCAAGAGCACTGCTAAAGCAAGGTAAGGGATGTATCTGTGAGAATGTGTATTGTTATTGTTAAAATAAATAAATAAATAAAATATATCACTTATTTATTTTTCAGCGTTTTAATACATTTGTATTTAGTAAATGCGAGTAGTTACAAACTGAAGGCTACAGTTTTAATATTAGCTAGTTTGTTACTTAAATACTGTTCCCTGTCTTTTAATTAATTATATGTCATTAGCAAAATAAAAATAAAATAATAATAATAATAAAAACTTATGGTTCAAACTTGTGAAGTTATTTTACGTTAGCTGCCTTCACACTACTAGGGTTTACTTCGAAACTTAACAATCTGTATATATTACTAGTAAAGTGTTTGAAAACTTTATTTTTTTTTATTTTTTAACAAGCATCATTGCTTCTCATTTTTAAAATTACCCAATAAGTATAAATCAAAGAAATCTACATATCTTGAAGATTACGAAAGGTAATCCGGATTTCGAAATGTCGTCATACTTACAACAGTATACTACTGTGTAGGTTAGGAGAAGTGTACAGTTGTATGTGATTTAGTTGAAGCTTGTTTTTCAAATGGGCCATACCTATAATATCCAAGTATTTCACTTTAATTGTACCTCGTAGTTTCATTGCGCTGTTGCTATTTGTAGGCCGCTACTGTCAAACTTGAAGTTTGCTCATGTACTCTATACTTACTTGTGACTTTTCACATAGATGGCTGCTCTTAGTCCAGCCAACCGCTATGATTTCTACATCGGCCTAGGACTTGCAATCAGCTCAAGTGTATTTATTGGGGGAAGCTTCATTCTAAAGAAGAAAGGTCTTTTGCGACTAGCCAGCAAGGGTTCAATGCGAGCAGGTATGTATGCGATTAATAACATTATTTTTATATATATATATAACAACCAACTTCCTAAAAATATCAAGATGACCTTTTTTTCATTTTTTTGTACACAATTGTGACCCCTGCTGGCAAGGTTTGATCTACTACTCTATTTACTACTCTACACAATTCCTGTATTTCAGTGCTCTTTCCCAGTACAGGAAAGGTGAATGAGAGGCAGTCACGCCCATCTCATTTAGCAACATCAAGGGGGCCCTGCTGCTAACATTGAAAATGTTGCAGATACTGCAATATTCTTATCTGTTCTACATGCATTTGAAAGCTTTTTTTATTTATTAAACCTTTTATTAGTACTCTGCTAGTAACAAGATATACTCTTAAATGTAGTTATATTTAGTCACCCATAACTATCTCTTGGTGGTGTATTTAGTAATACTAAAATAAGCTATGTCTGTAAGTGTTGAAGACATTGGGGAAAGTAAACGCTTGTTCTTCAGATGACACTGTTTCTCAAGGCTTAACACGTTTCTTCTCGATTGTTTAGGTCAAGGTGGACATGCATACCTCAAAGAGTGGCTGTGGTGGGCTGGGCTGCTTTCAAGTAAGTCCCCAAAAAAGCAGGAGGACTGTCTACATTTCCGCGTTGATTTATCACTTCAGCATAAAGGGTTTGGAAGGGGGGAAAAAAAAAAAGAATTAGAATCAAACGACAGTGGGCAGTCAGGTCAGCCCTGATTCATGTGACGAGTGGGTAATGCGTTTAATTGCACAAACCTCATATTGAGTTGTTACTTTGGAGACTGTGCCTTGTGAAATGAGTTTTTGTGCAGGCTTGGTTATTTAAGTGTCTGCCAGCTGAGCCCTTTAACAAAGCCTGTCTCATCTGCAGCCTTGCTTTAAACATTAACTCTGAACCCTATTGTATTTGCTGAATCACTTCCCTTAGTGTCTTTTTTCATAAGTGTTGGTTGTTTCAGATCCCCCTGTGGGTTTGGGATCTTTAAATTCTGAAAGTTTGGCCAAAGATTGACACCCACAGACATTTCTAAATGGGAATCAATGAGCCCTATTCATATTAAATTAACCGATGAGTTATTTGAAGAATGTTTAAGCCTTAGATGGATTAAAAAAAGTTTGACATTCATAAAACTGTTCTGGTCTTGTGTTGGTTTATTTAACAGCAGTCAAGGAAAGGCAACCTTGTATGTAATGATCAAATGCGCTTCAGTCTAGTTTTATATCTTGATATTTTACAGTGGGGGCGGGAGAAGCTGCCAATTTTGCTGCATATGCCTTTGCACCGGCAACGCTGGTAACACCATTGGGAGCCCTGAGTGTACTGGTGAGGTGAGAACTGTTATGCAAGGTCCTAATGTATATTGCCAGGCACCTATCCTGTTGGTGAATATTAATATTATATAATAATTTTATATAATATTAATATTATATAAATGTACTGCAATGAAGGGGCTTATTGGTAGATTTATCTTTTCCCAAGCCAGCTGACTGCTTATACTTTTTGGGCTTCAGCATGCTTGTGCAAGAACTTCTGGCAGTACCTTGTTATTACCACGCTGCAAAAAAAGGCTTGGCTACACACCATTGAATCTTGATCATACTTTGTATGTAGGTACACGTAAATGATTTGTGTGATCACACATGCATACTTCTGCAAAAGGTTTTACAGTAGTTATAAAACCCCATCAAATAAAAAGCTACAGGGGAAAGAACAACACTTTTCAAAGACCCTCAAGACACCATGGTTATAGTAAAGAGCAGTGTTGTGGTATCCCAACGCATTTCTGTTTCCTCAGTGCTGTGCTATCCTCCTACTTCCTGAACGAGCGTCTCAATGTCCACGGGAAGATGGGCTGTGTGCTGTGCATCCTGGGCTCCAGCGTGATGGTAATCCACGCACCCCAGGAGGAGGAGGTCGACTCGCTGAACGCCATGGCGGAGAAACTCAAGGATCCTGGTACGAGACTCATTTACCCTACTGCACTCAAAGAAAAATGCTGTCAAACCCACTTATAAAGACAGTTTAAGTGACCATTTAAAAATATATATATTTTTTTTTATACAGTTTTGACAGTATTTGAAATCCAGAACATAAACTTATTTTAACTTTTAAATTAGAATATACGACTCAATATTTTGATCTTAATGCTGTGCTATAGAAAGTGGTATAATCCATTTTTTTCATTTAAAATGGGCAATCCCAATTAACACATACAGATGTTACTTTTAAGTTTGAACTAAGTTAAGATTGAAGTTTTAAGCTACAAGATACCAGTATTGCTATGTGCATGCTAGATAAAGAAGCTTTCTTAGTTCTTCAAGTACTGTTAGGGAAATGCCTGGAGTCTTAAGGAACTATCCTTTGAAATACACATTTCCCGTGGAGAACTTGTCAATAGACGCAACAAAGCTTTGATTTGTACAATATACAAACTCTAAATCACTGGGACAGTATCTCCTCCCCTGTGCAAAGGGCTAGCCTCTGTGTGGACCCTTCATAAACCTTTCATTACATCTCCCCCTGCAGGCTTTATTGTCTTTGCTGTGAGTGTGGTGGTCAGCAGCCTGATTCTGATCTTCGTGGCGGGGCCTCGCTATGGCCAGAAGAACGTGCTGGTCTATGTGCTGATCTGCTCTGTGATTGGCTCCCTCTCAGTGTCCTGCGTCAAGGGCCTGGGTATTGGCATCAAGGAGCTGGTCATGGGACAAAGCGTGCTGAAGAACCCCCTTTTCTGGGTCCTGCTGATCTGCCTGGTGGCCTGCATCAGCACGCAGATCAATTACCTGAACAAGGCCCTGGACATCTTCAACACGTCCATCGTGACGCCCATCTACTACGTCTTCTTCACCACTGCCGTCATGTCCTGCTCCGCCATCCTCTTCAAGGAGTGGAACAGAATGGGGGCCGATAACATCGTGGGCACCTTCAGCGGCTTTCTCACCATCATTTTGGGCATCTTTCTCCTCCATGCCTTCAAGGACATCAGCTTCACCTGGGACACCCTGCCCCTCTTCCTCAGGGGACAGAGAGGAGGGCCTTGGGGGAAGCCCTATGTGGCACTGGCCAGCCAGGAGGCAGAGACAGAGGGACAGCAGGCAGGGCGGGGGAGCCAGCAAAGTATATTCTCCTGAGAATGTGATCCGGAGGAATGGGACTGTCTTAATTACCCGTGGGGGCCAAATCTGATGATAGCCTGCCTTTTACGATTCAGTTTGGTCCATCCCAGGGCACGAGATGGGATGCCTTGAGGTTTCCTGGGAGATTATGAACGCCCTCTTCCACACTCCCATCAACAGTGTCAGCTAGCCTTAACCCATAACAATCACCCACTCAGAGCACTGCAGCCTTCAAAAAACTGTCTATAATGCTGGTTTCTGATCGGCCTCATTGCTGTGTTGCGACTGTACACAGCTTATGTATGAACCTGTTTATTGTATTTCAAATACATACAGTAAAAGCTTTTAAACACAAAGCCTGAAATTGTCAAACAGGAGATTTATAACAATAAGACTCTTGATACAATTCAGTCTTGCAGTATTAAATAACAGGAATGAAACATTTATTGTTAAAGAATACTTTCTTAACATTGTAGTTCAAATGTGATCACATTGACGAGGATGGTGCTCATCAAAGACTCAAATAGAACTTTCTTCATAATTTGAGGAGAGAATCGGTGGTACATCTGACTGTCATCTTTACCGGATGCACTTTATTACGCTTTCTTTGGTAATATTTCAGCAGGCTTGAATCTAATAAGGAACTGACCATTTTGTATTTGATTGTAACAGTATTCCTCCAAGTGACTTGGTTGACTAATGTTCAGGAACCAAACACTAACATGCAAAAAAAATTCTACTAAATAAATGTGAAGTACTTTTTTTTTTTTTAATCCTGGGCTACAATCTACTAGAAATGTAGCTTATAATAAAATTAAATAATTAAGATAGAACAGTGACTGTATCATAATGCTCTATGTTGCCAAATTTAAAAGTCCAGCTTTTTAAAAATACTGTTTGTCTTGCCAAATGAGCTTTCATTACCTGTATTGCACTGGAAACCAGCAGTGACCTTTAAAGGAACATTTACACTTTTAATAAATTCAACTTGACCTTATGCAAATTTGTATTGGATGCTGCTTTTCTTTTACGCATAGTCATGTGTTTTGCCTGTTAATTTAACAGGATGTTCGTTGTCCATGTATTTGTTTCAGATTGTATTGATAAATATACCTAACAGTTAATGTTTACCAAGAATCCAGTCATTTTTACTATTAAATAAAAATAAATAAACAAGAAACAGAATTACTTCAGTTTTCTGTATTTTCAATTTGAACAGGGCAGGGTTCAGTTACTTTGGATATATACCATAGCAGTTCCCAATGTTATGAAAACAGAAATAAAACAAACGTTGTCCATTCACTCTGGGGGAAGGCCATGATCAAATCTGCAAACATGTCTTTGTCAATAACCAGGCATTGGAATCAGTTTGTGGAAGTACAACACTGGAAACCCAACATAGCTTTAAAATCAATGATTACACATCACTAAGTTATTCAGGAAGCTAGTTTCTTCATCCAGGAAGATAGTGTTGTTACACTGTGTTATTCTTGGTGTTATAAGCAAATGACCTTTCCATAGGTTAATACTAATTCTCCCCAAGGAATAAATACATGAACAAATTATACATGATGAAAGTAAACCAAAGCTCTAACATACAGGCAAGCTTTGACTAATATAGATTTCTCATTAAAAGGGTGCAACCTGAATGTGACCCCCAAAGACTTTCCAAAAATGACAACTCCGACAGTTTGAACAGACACTGAAATCTTGCATATTGACATCCCTTAAAATCGGCTTGGGTGGGGTAGGGCCAAGATAAAATCAACCCTGTGGCATAATGGTAACGTTATGTTGAGGCACAAGGTGGCAAAACTTTCTTCCTTAACCATCAAATGCCCACTTGCTAAAAGTCTGTGCCTCCCACATGCACACTGCAGCCTGGCTGAAGTGTTAGGGAATGTCTGTGCCCATGTTGCAGGGCAGGTATCTTAATCAGACATGCTCTCCGATAAAGACCCCCTGCCCCTCTGCGTCTGCTCCAGTCGGTTCAGAATGAACTGGCTTGTGTCAATGAAGCGCTCCACACAGTTTACGAAGCACGTCTCTGTCCGGGAGTCCAGCTTGGGTCCAGGTTTGTCCATACACTTCTCCTGTTACAGACAAAGAAACACTGCTGTCAAACATATACCTTTCTGGAAATCAGGACATTGGTAGCATGTGTGAGTTATTTATCTGCCATTCAATAGTTTTAGCTTTGCACAGTGACTTGGGCTCATCCCAGTCATTATACTATTTTGTTATATACATCACCATAAGTGTTAACAAAATAACCCCAAACACACCTCAGCCATTAACGTGTCTCTGGGCATTACTTAGTTCTACTTCTGTGTAACTACAGCTAAAAACTAAATAAGCAATCGCCATCGGTGTGATTGCCAGTGGTTTATATATTAACACCATGGTACTGTATAAACTTACATCTCAAACGCATCGTGTTATTTCAAAGAAATACCACTACACAGACATATGCAACTCGGTGCATATAAACACACAGCCAGGTACTAAACATGCGCAAGCTTTTTTACGGGCTAAGTTTCAGCAAGACGTATTTAGACTAATGAGAAACGTATGCTTTCTTTATTAGATGCCCTGATTGTTGTTCTTTCTTATGCAGCTAGATGTAATTAAAATTTGCGTTGTCCACCAACAAAACAATTTTACGTATTTTCGGTTATCGCCTAACCTTACCCAACAGACGTCTGTCATTTGGTGCACGAGCTGCTGAAACCTCTGTTTCTGGGACTCCACTTCGATAAACTGCTGGAGTTGAGGATCTGCAGTCACTCCTTGCGTGTCCATCCGTGCATGTGGTGTCTTTCTTTCTGTTCTTTCTTTCTTTTTTTTAAGAAAAAGCGATCAAGAAGAAAAGTGAAGCAGGTACCCAAAAGAAATGCGCCGATTACTAATCTGCAGTTCCTACTGACCTTCACGTGTCTCGGCTCCCGGCTGAGTTCACAGGAAACGGAAAGAACGTGAGGGTAACAATTTCTGCAGAACACGCTATAGCTACATGGTGGGCGCAGGCCAGTGCAGCGAGTTTTTTCAGCTGATGTAATACAATTAGGGCTTCTGTTTTTCTTTTTTTCTTTCTTTTTTTTATTAATTTCATTTTTAGGTGCTTATGTATTTGTTTATTTATTTATTTTAGCTATTTGTCTTTGACTTGTTTTATCGTTTTTTTTAATCAGAAAAAGAAAATAAGCCATATAATATGATATAATATTCTGCTCCTTGAAATACCGATTACAAGTATGTTCCAATTAACCTTCTGTAACACACGTAAATTATTTATTATTAATATGTTTTGTGTTTACCAAGATACATATCTAGACCACAGAGGTCCCCGGGAGCAAACTGCAGAGCTGGATTTTATGACAGCATTTGGCAGCACTGTGGAATCCCCCTTCATTGTGTCACCAACTACCTTTCTGTTGTTATTCTGATATTACCCCTAGATGGGTGCATTTTAACATACTGTAAACATCGTGATACACGTGCAGTAACTGTATAATGTGCTGTTATTGTCTAATTAGTCTGTTTCAGTGTTGTTTTCTATGAAACACACTTAATAATGCCAAAACAATCGTCATGGACACTGATTTACAGCAGAAATATTCTCACGTCATGCGCAAGATATTACACACCAAATTCTTGTAATAGACTGGTCCATAGTCCATGATAATAGCATCTCTGTAGGGTATAGCTTAACTACAGTACCAGTAAATATATGTTCAAACTTTAATCTAATAAAAAAAACAAAAAAAAAACATTTTGACCACCCAGCTTTATAAGCCATATGTTCTAGTGAAAAGAAAACACTAGCAATGATTTACTAATTGTAAAATGAGGAAGACTACAGAGTTTTTTGTTTTTTTTTTATAAAAAGTCACAACGTGGTCTATGTTGCTGATAGTAAAAGCAAACACAGAAAAAAGGTTAACAGTTAACTGGGAAGAATATCCTTGTAGCCACACTGAATGCGGTCAATATTATATGAATGAACAGCAGTGTTCAAAATGGCCCGAGAACACCCAAGCAAACACATTTCCCATAAGTTCCTTTTAGAAAACGAAATAAAAAGCTTTCATCACTATGGCTTTACAGCACATATGTAGTAACAGGAAGGTTGTCATAAGATGCACCAGGTTGCTTTCTGTGTAAATTCCTCCCTGAGGCTAAAGCATTCTTTACAGCTCCTGGCTATAAAAACATTTCCTCTACCTACTGTTGCTGCCCCCTGATATATTCATCCCCTTACTCATATACAGCAGTGTGTTTGAGGTGGAATTGCACAAATCTAGTGAAGCTGCAGTATTGTTATTTATATGTAGCTGTGTGCCTTTCACCTATGGAGGGCTGTAATCCAGTTTGAGTCACAAGTAAAATGAGTTAGTTGGTATCTCCCTAGTCCCTAGTGGCCATTTCCAAACTACGACACAATCTGGTACTATTAGGCACAATAGGCAGTCTCTTATGCGGGTCTCTTGAGCTAGTGGGGAAGCTCTCATGGTGCTTGATGGACAATGGTCTTTAACCGTTTCTTGTATGAAATATTAAAAGTAGCTGAAAACAAAATGTTTTGGACACATAATAGATTTTTCATTGTACATTTTTCCGTTGCTTTATTGCTCATATGAGGTCATCATGCATTTGCATCTTCCATATGTCCCCTTATAAAGACTAGAAGAGAGCTTTTTTTATCTGTCCCTGTATGAATCCTGAAGTGAACCCCGGTCCTGTTGTTTCACTCACCCCTGTCCTCTCTACAGAGAGAAAGCAAGTCAGTGCTGTCAGCGTGTTGCTTTTCAGCTCAGTTTACCACAGTCTCTGAATGCCTTGAGAGTATTTTATACCATCTTTATTTACAGAATATTTAACATCAATTTAAACATTTTATGAGGTTTACAAATTACAAACATTTAACATACTGTACACATATGAAACTCACAATACGTCCGAGGAACATTGTGTAGATAGTATATATAAAAAAAACACATTTATGGCAGAATTCAATATAGTCACTTCTCTCTCTCTCTCTCTCTCTCTCTCTCTCTCTCTCTCTCTCTCTCTCTCTCTCTCTCTCTCTCTCTCTCTCTCTCTCTCTCTATATATATATATATTGCTTTGTATCAAATGGTGCAAAATTGATTTTTTCAAAATCAAATTATTCACATTTTTTGTGTACCTACATTACCTTTCTTGTTTTGAGTGTATATGTATATATATATGTAGGTGTGTGTGTGTGTGTGTGTGTGTTTAATGTATCATTCAATTTCCGTTTATGTTTCGATCATTATTCACAAGGGGCAGCTTCTGAAAAATCGTTTTAAAGCTGTGGTGCTTTTATACATGCGCACAAGGGCTGTGCAACAAAACAAGGACATTATTTAGTGATTGAAAGGATCATAGTAATACAGTATTATACAAAACACACATAATAAGATATTAAACAGGTAAGAAATGTCACATAACATAACCAGGCAGCAAACAAATTAGACAATTGTAATATTCTGGCATAGAGATGGCATAAAGTAAAATAAATAACAAACAAAGTAAAGGTAAAAAGACAAAACTTTTTTTTAAGTGAACAGAATTTTTCAGTATTCTTTTTGTCTTTTGAAATAACCTTATTACGTGTTATTCCTCACGTAGAGTATATGTGCATATGTAAATTTTACACCTATTAAAAAAAAAACAGTACTGAAGCTGAATGAATTCAGGGTTGCCAGGAAGCAGAACCAAACGTTCTAGAAATCAGCTTGGATCACGTAAAAAAAAAAAAAAAACACCTTTCTATAGTGCTGGGTATCCACAGCTACAGTATTATAAAACAGACTATCTTCTACAAAGATGTACAGCAACATTGTAAAGCAACTTGTTTGGGGTTTTGAAATATTAAGTTCATCTGATACACCAGTGTAACCACTAATATGCCCTTAGTGGATGAATGAAACAGGCCTATATCATTTAGAAATAACACTTTGAACAAACGCAGTGTTTCTGACATCAGCTGAGACTAATGGTGTAGCAGCTGGACCAGAGATTCTTGACATTTTTGAGGTTCTTATTTTAAATAAATATGTAGTATTCTGTAACACTTAAAAAATATCGCAATTAAAAAAAAAAAAAAAAAAAAAAAAGATATTTTATTCACATGTATCCTGTGGAGTATTGCAACTCCATCTGTGCCTCTCTGTGTTGTAGACAGTTCATTACTGTGGAAGTGTGTTAAAGTGTCTCATGAAAACACCAACTGGTCTGGATCCCAGAATTCACTCCTCCTGGAGCTCATACAGGAGATCCTGGATGTAGGAGACAAGCACCTCGAAGGAAGGCCTATCCTCAGCTTTCTGGAAATAATGAGGAAAAACCAAATCAATCATTTTAAGAACTAGAACAAATAGAAGGATTGTACATGCTTCCTTATAACTGGTATATGAGAATATGAAGGAAATCGGACCAGTATTGAGGGATAATTTAAAATCTTATGGAGGGATTTTTTTCTGTATTATTGCTCAAAATTTATGGTCATTTTACCCGAATCAAAATAAAAAAAAACCTGCTCTGAGCTTTCAAGACCTTCCTATAAAATACTGTGCAGTCCAATCTGGATGCAATATAAAGAATACCTACATTTGTCATCAAAGCAGCTAACATACACATTTCATTACAAAATGTGGTTACCAGACAGCACTGTGTGTTAAGTTAAAGGTCATAGAATCTATGAACACCCTGATGGGATGGTCATTAAACATGAGCTGGTCAGCAGTAGAAAGTTTACTTCAACATCCAATTATTATTATTATTATTATTATTATTATTTATTTCTTAGCAGACGCCCTTATCCAGGGCGACTTACAATTGTTACAAGATATCACATTATACATTATACATTATTTCACATTATACAGATATCACATTATTTTTACATACAATTACCCATTTATACAGTTGGGTTTTTACTGGAGCAATCTAGGTAAAGTACCTTGCTCAAGGGTACAACAGCAGTGTCCCCCACTGGGGATTGAACCCACAACCCTCCGGTCAAGAGTCCAGAGCCCTAACCACTACTCCACACTGCTGCCCCTCAATTGCATGCATTTCTCATATCTTTGAATATAACAATGTAAAGACCTCATGCCAGCAGTCTTGCATGATTCTGTAGACCTTCTCGCTGGCTTGCTGGGGGCGGTACAGGCGATAGCCAGCTATGAGTTTATCAATGATTTCTGTGTTATTGAAGCGCTCGAAGGGCATCTTCCCCAGGGTGTAGACCTCCCACATCAGGACCCCTATGGACAACACCACCTCATTACAACGAAAAGCACAATCCCAAACTCACCCATCTAGGCTTAATAAGATGTAACTGAGTATGTTACCTGTAAAGTATGTCAAACTAATTAAGCTCATTCTAGAACAGAATAAAACAGTCACATGTTTTTGGGAATAGAACCCCACGAAAAATCTTCACTGGCCTTTCCAGTATTAGGGCTGGAACTAGGCCGGCATGCTGATTGGTTGCTTCTTACCACTGTGCACCTCTTTAAAAAGGTTATGGATGCATAAAATAAGGACCTGTGACATGTAATACCTACTGATTAACTGTTAACCTTTGAGTTCGATCAGTATTATTGCACTTCTATCATTACTGGTGAAATAAGAAACAGCTTTTTGATTTTGAAGGTGAGCACTGACCAAAAGCCCAGATGTCCGATTTGCTGCTGAACTTGCAGTAGAGAAGGACCTCGGGAGGTGACCAGCGGACAGGGAACTTTGTCCCAGCTGAGCTGGTGTACTCATCATCCAGGACGTACCTGATTAAGAGGAGAGAGAAAGGAGGGGAGCAGCTTTACAGGACTGTCGGATGCACTGCATAATCCACTCCAGAGGGAGTTCTGGGTATACAAAACAAATAATACTCCACAGTTAAAAGTGGGATACACAGTATCATTCATTCTGTACTATAGCAGTCTGTGTGATCATCACGTAGCAATATACTGACAGTGTACACATAAAAAAAATGAAAATGAATGTACCTGGACAGACCAAAGTCGGTCACTTTGACAGCCCCATAATCATCCACCAAGCAGTTTCTGGCAGCCTACAAAGGGACCATAACAAAGAGAACAGACATAAAACTGGATACAAAGGAAATGCATGTAAAGAACAAACCGACAAGGAAATCGCTACCATTGTGGCTGTTTTTCTTTCATAGAGGTAAAGCACGCATAAGGCATTTTCTTTATTGTTTTTCTTTAAGCTTTATAGTATTTGCCAAAAGCAGAGAACTTTGTTAAATTCAACAATGTCCATCCTGCTTCAGCACGCAAGACAAAAGTCTGAAGTCGCGTTGTTTTTTTTTATTCTGTTTGTTTGGCTATGCTCTCCTTCTTAACCAGATTCCATTTTATTTGTAATGAGCCTATGGTTACATGCATTTGTTACTGCCGATTTCTTTAAAACAACAAAATACAATTCCCCCAGTGACCTTTGACACACTGCAATCATTTCTGAGTTTGACCAAGTTTGGAAAAAAGCACTGAAACGCCGGCTAGCCGTGGGTGCCGAAGCCTGTAGCTCCAGGCAGTGCAAACGAGGCACAAATCTACTCCCAATGGAAACACTCGGTATTCCATGTGGTCCCGTGGTTAAAGAAAAGGGCTTGTAACCAGGAGGTCCCCGGTTCAAATCCCACCTCAGCCACTGACTCATTGTGTGACTCTGAGCAAGTCACTTAACCTCCTTGTGCTCCGTCTTTCGGGTCTTTCGGGTCTTTCGTAATTGTAAGTGACTCTGCAGCTGATGCATAGTTCACACACCCTGGTCTCTGTAAGTCACCTTGGATAAAGGCGTCTGCTAAACAAACATATGATAATAACATATAATAACAATAACCAAGAAGCTTCTCACCAGGTCCCTGTGTATGTACTGCTGGGACTCGAGGTAGGCCATCCCCTCGCTGACGTCCTTGCACATCTCCAGCAGCTGTATGGGTTGGGGCCTCTTCAGGGTCTCCCGCAGGTAGGAGAGCAGGCAGCCATTTGACAGGAACTCAGTCACAATGTAGATGGGCCTGTGCTTCGTGGAAACACCGTACAGCTGGACCAGATGGGGGTGACGAAGCTTCCTGATGGCAAATTCAAATGGAAATCTATTTATTTAACCAGGATGGGGCCCTTGATACACTTTTCATTGGGTCCTGGCAAGAAGTAACATTATAAAATCAATGGTCCAAGTCAGTATTTACTGGATCTGCAACCCTGGTCAGATTGAAAATAAATATTTCTGAGTGATTTAAAAAGACATCGTGAAGAGGCTGTTTCAATGCTTGAATGTAATGAATTCCAAAGTGACACTTTGGCCTAGATCGGATCTCAGTTTGGGGATTGTAATAGTAGTCAAGAAAAGGGAACAGGCCTGTTTATAACAGGAATCCTCCAACCTCACCCTAGTTCAAAGATAAGATTTATTATTTCGTCTACAGGGAAGCTCCAATTGCCCATTCGTTGTTTGGATTTGATAGGATTTCAGGTAGTTCCTGGCGTTGGAAGAATCGCCTATGAAGTCCCACACATACTATTACAGTCCCTGCCCGGGACAAACCTGGCAAAAGGAGAAACGTTATTCTTGGGTGTCTGTCTGTACACCTCTAGGTTACTGAGACCACCCCTTCATTGGGTCCTCAGTGGAAGGTGTAACTTACATCATGACCTTAGCTTCCTCAATGAAATCGTCCTCTGACATGGAGCCTTCTTTGATCATCTTGATGGCCACGTCATGCTTGCCTTGCCACTTCCCATACTTCACCACTCCAAACTGCCCATTGCCGAGCTCCCTTAGGAAGGTGAGGTGACGTGGGTCAATCTCCCATACCCCTACAGACACAAAAACAAGCCCAACTCAAAACGCTGGAATCTGCTCTGCGCCTGTCCTGGCTCAACCTGCTCTGCAGCCTTAATATCCTGTCTCAAGTTTTTTCTTTTTTACAGACAATGGGTTCATCCAGTGAAAAAGGAATGGGATATGAAGCTTTTCACATCCATGATTCAGTTCAGTAGCGATTCAGTAGTTAAGATTGTAACTGAGAGTTAGTCATTTAGTTTGAAAATGTATCACTTAGTTCCAGCTGAGGATAAGCTATTCCTTGCTAACAGATAGTTACCCGCTCAGTCCTAGTCTGGCCTCCTTGTTTAGGACACTGATCTTCTGGGACATTGCTTAAATCTCCAAGAACAGGAGGTTGCACTTACCATATCCTAATCCAGCTGTAGAGGGTGCATGGCGCTGTCCAACTGCTGCAACATGCCTCAGTCTGCTTACCATCCCTGGAAACAAAACAACAAGTTTTTCCCCGTTTCTGTTTGAGATCTCTTAAAACACCCCTTCTTAGACAGACAGTGTGACTGTCTCCCTCTTGTGGCTGGAAACAATAACCACAATGGCTCATCACGAGTACTGTATCTGAATCAAATTCCAGTCTCTGTCACGTAAATACACCTGTTTGAATCATTCTGCTGCAATAGGCTTTCTGCTTTCCTTGAAGTCGCAATTGTTTAAAATAATTCCAGTAAGTCTTAGCTACTGTGAATTAAAATAACATGGTAAGTTTCAGTATATAAAAGTTGCATTAGATTTTTTAAAAAAGCAACGTTATTTGAATCAGTAAATCAATACAAAAAAAGCTGTCCGAATGTAGTCTGGGGTCTCTTAAACACGGTGCTGTACCTGCGGAGTTGTGTTGATGGTAGTGGATCAGTTCGGGGATGGTGCCAAAGCAGTGCTTCTCTGCCAGGTAAAACTGTCCGTCCTGCGTGGTGCAAATGTTATAATGTCTGCAATTCCCCCCAGCCTCCCTAGAAAACCAGAGTCTCTTGTTATTAAAGCAATAACCAGAACTCTACTTATCCCTGAGGAGCTTGATGTATTGAATGTGCTAAGCTTTACTGCAGTGTAATTGCATTCATTAAACAGAAGTACTTCAATCCTAGTCGGTCTTACTGCATATTCAATAGCCATTGTTGGTACTTGTATCCCCTTCTAAAAGTTTACCACAGTACATTTGCACTGTAATTTAGCAGTCTTCCCATGGTTACACGATGCATTTCACTTTTTTTTTTTTACAATGGTTTGCCAAGTTTTTTTAAATATGTTTTCCCATGCTGCTCTAGGCTTTACGATGTTTACTTATGCTTTATTACTCTATTCAAAACCAGTACTGTATATTCCTGAATCCCTCTCTCTCTTTGTGTCCGGTTGCTAAAGCTGATTTTAGTACATATAGCTTTTGCGGTTTGCTATCTGTCTGTCTCTCTCTACTTCTGGTTATCTTTATCTGTTTGCTTGTCTCTTAAAAGAAATAAAGTAAGGAATATCATACATTGACTTACCCAGAAGCTTTACTGAACACAGAGACAGTGTATTTCCCAGCTTTACTGGAATCTCTGACTAAATATGCTCCTTCTTTGTTCTAATAAGAAAAAGAAAGGTGAAGATAAACACACATACAGAAAACTGTATCAGTGTCCAGTCTGCAGTGCAGACTAAACCACGTCTCACAGGTGCTTTGACTTGACAGCAACAGCTCAAAGCAAACCCCTCACTGAACAACACTCACAGCAATGCAAATGAACTTAAAATAAATGCCGCTCGCCGTTTCTAATACCTACCTCTTGTTTCAGAAGGTTTTCAGCCTGACTCCTGTTCATGCTTTTGCAGTACCATCTAGCAAGAGAGCAAACCAAAATCAAGAGGTTATGTAGAGTAGGACACATTATTCAGAGCTGAGCCTGGCATCTACAGCAAGTAAAGACTGTGTAGAACCATGATATTTAGGGTGCTGATAGGTATTAATAACTGACTTGAGTCATTCATTAAATATTGTTAGTATTCAAAACATAGTGAAAAACAGTCGTCAAGCACATTTACAGATTCATATTAATTTAAGTGTTGTTTATAGATAGCTTATGTCTAGTCTATATTTGACTTGTGCGTTATCCATTTATAGCTGACTGCTTTAGCAGGGCAATGTGTCACCAGAGCTCTGTGGTACCTGGGACTGGGCAAACCCAAGACAGAGCTAATATGACCTTGAGAAAAGAATTACAGCGGGGAAAGATTTCTCTCATTCTTTCTTGTATATATTTTTTGTCATCATGGCAGTGATATATTAAATATAAAGAATGTAATTCATAATCATCCACCACAGTAACTGAGAAAAAGACACTACAGATGTGTAGTACAGAAAGAAATGACCTACCAGCTGCATTGAAATTGATACCCAAGGGACTAAAGGACAGGGTCAATGAGATGGGATTTTTGCATACAAGCGGTGTCCAAATATGAACTATTGAATATGAAAGTTGTTTCACTTTTAATGGAACTACCCTACACTATATTTGCAGACATATCTATTTACTGCCATTACTTTTTTTACATCGGTACCCTATGTAGGCCCATTTTGTATGTGAGCTCCATCTTTAAACAGGATCACCTTTTAATATTGATCACATCTAAACAGCACACTGAAGGCTGAAGTTGTTTAAAACTCACACTAAAAATGGCTGCAAACTAGAAAAAAAACAAAACAGTGGGCCTACACACTGTAGGATTCAATACACACGTGTTATTAGCACATTGCTTTTCTAGAAGAAGATACAATTCAGGCTTCATACCAGCCTCTAAGTTAAATGCCAGGGGTGTTTATTGGTACCAGTAACTTTATATGGTGTGTTTTTTCCCAATAAAAAAATAAATATATATATTAAAAAAACACATGCTAATGACAATGTAGGATAAAAGCTAGCTCGTTTTTTAACTAGTGCAGTCAGCATTTTTCAAGTGCTGTGGCTTGTTTCTTAAAATAACTCTACTCTCTTACTCGGTAGACCTTATCATACAGTACTAAACCAAAACCGACTTCATACTTACTCATACTTTTCAAGCTCATTCCTAGCTTCTTCCACATAGTTACTAGGTATGTAACCTTCTTGCCTGCAAAAAAAAATAAAAAAAAATAAAGCAGGTGTAAATTGTGAAAGTGTCATTTGTATGCTATAGGGTAGACATACAGTTTGTCGGTTATTGTTAGCATACCATATGCAAACCTCAGCGTGTGATCATGCAAATTCAAACCGTTATTTATAGATACTGTTTGCATATACTATGACAATCATTTTTAACCCTTAAACAGTATTGAATTGTGAAACCTTGTTATGCAGAATGAAGTAGCCTACAAAACAGCAAGAGAATTCAGTAAACAGACAGCGGGAACCCCCATGTTTCAGTTATTGTAATAATTCTGTTAAATGATCAATATGAAGGCGTGCAGCATTAACAACTACATTTTTACACCTCTACATAGATTTACTAAGCATTTAATCCTGCGTTATATATATATATTGTTAGATTATTTAAAAATGTGCTGAGAACCAAATGGTTAATATAGCTGACCACTAGTTTGCTGACTATCCCTTTACATGACTCTGTCTTTCCCTTTAACCTTCCTTCCTCGTTTCTGTAACTCTTTCTGTTCTTTTTTTCCCCTTGTCCTCTTCAGGTTATTTCCTTCTCGTTCCCTGTGCTGCTGGTAGCAGCATGTTTGGACAGTTCTATAGAGCTGTCCAGCCTTTGTGGTTGAAGACCTGTACCTGGGAGTCTTTAAAGAATCGTACACATTTTTTAAATCTTTTTAAAAAGAACACAAAAGATGAAACATGTATTACTCATACTACTTTGGAAATTGAAAATATGTTTTCATTCTGCGTGGGATAAATGGAAAGCTAAATGCCTTTAGAGAGGGCATCTAAACGGTTTGTCTCACCCGTGTCTGTCTCTGGCTTTCCACCAGTTAGCGTTGGACATATCCAGTATGGTGTACTCCTCCCCGTTGGTCAGCGGCAAGTCCTGTGGGTTTGTGGGAGTATAGTCGTACATCGCCGTCACCGTCTTTTCTGAAGAGGGGGGCGGTGCAGGAGAGGGGGTGGGCTGGGGAGGGAGGGACCTTGATGCCTTCTCCTGGGCAGAGGGTTGAAGACATAAGAGGCTCTGCAGTGAAGCTTGCTCCACAATTACAAAATGCCATACTGCTCCCTTTTAACCCAAGGTTGCAGTGCATGAGCTAAAGCAGCATAAATGGTCAAAACTGCATGTCCGAACTGAGGCTTATTTCCATTTGTCCTGTTGGAGTGTCCAGCATACTGAACCAGAAACTAGTATGGTCTCTGGACCTCCTAATGACATGAGCGGTGTGAAGGCGCAGTTCAGCATACACTAAACCTACAGTTCATGCTGTTCAGTACCTGTCTGACACATGCCTCTCCTTCCTTTGGAGTTGGGGGTAGAGGCTTCCTTGATTTCCGTCGAGATCCTGAGAATTCTATTAAAAACGATTGACATTAGGGAATGGGCATTAGTGACTCGTATTGTAGTATGACATACTTATTTATTAGAAGTATAGAAGGAGCAAATACATTATGTACATATGTAATAATAATTGATTCACATAAACTACCCTTAAAATACATGAAAAGTACTTTCATATTATATAATATTTTGTTTAATTAGCAGACACCTTTGTCCAAGGCGACTTACAGAGTCTAGGGTGTGTGAACTATGCATCAGCTGCAGAGTCACTTACAATTACGTCTCACCCGAAAGATGGAGCACAAGTGGTGAAAACATAACAGCTGAAGCAGCGGGCAACTCCACACATAAGGAATTTCCTGACTTTGAGAGCTCTTAAGAACGCCGCTATTTTAAAATCACTGCTATTGCACGAGGAAGTGGCTGCAATGCAGGGGTTGCTTAGTGCTTTAGTTAATAGTGGTCAGTGGGGATGCAATTTGTTTTTAATTCAGGCATCGAAGCGGAAGAAAGGCTGTGCAGGATGTCAGTTCTATTCCTTATGAGACACACAGGCCCCCTCAGCAGTGTGTACTGTCTAAAACACCTGCTGGGACTGTCCTGCACTCACCGGTTTTGGTCTCAATCACTCTGCACCCCAAGGCTTGCTTTACTTCTTGATGACAGCACAGCCACTGGCCATCTACCCAGAAGCATGGATGATATTTCTGAGCCAGGTCTTTATTGTGTGTCACAACTGCAAACAAATACAAGCAGTAAGCAAATAAATACACAAATACATGCACATCTGTAATTTACAGATATGTTAGGCTAAAACTGCTGATGTCATAACATGTTTTATTCTTGTGTGTGTGTGTGTGTGTGTGTGTGTGTGTGTGTGTAAAATGGCAGTACTTGGATAGATAGTTAACAGTTGCCTAATTACCTTGTGGTTCTATTGCATAATTGCAGCTCCTGTTAGGAGATTATGAAATTGATGACATTATGGCTCAAACAGAGAGTCATCTTATGATAAACTAAAGAGCAGTTTGAGCCAAAATGGCAGACACCAGGGTGCAGTTTCTTCACTTTCTGTACGATACCAGCCTTTTCTGTTATTGCCTGGTGTTTATGGGTGAGGGTTGTGAGTGTAAGGGAAGGAGGTGTCTGTTGTACTGGAATACCTTACAGTACCCAGTTTAGAGCTAACATTGTTATAATCCACTAACATTGCACCAAACGACACAAGGAAGAAACATCTCACGTTGTTTCAGCTTATGGATCCATTGCTTTCGAATATCAGCCGTTTTGGCAAAAATGTAGAGTGGACCTTCGTCATAGACAACCTGCAAGAGGGAAAGGATGGCTGGCAATTGTGAGCTTTGCAGAAGGTATTGTGAGTCCATGCTTTAAGTAATTGCTCCCCGAGCATCACACTTCAGCTAGCACAGGTGTACAAAATGTCTTATTCTGACTCTGCCAGAAGTGTGCTTGTTTCTTGTGTGTGCATGGGGGAAGGTTGTGATAACTCTAATTTCCTTTCTGTTGACACGGCTCACTAATTCCTCCCTCTTCTCTTCTTTTTTTTTACATATCTGATATGACACCAAATGCTATTTTAATTATTATTTGTTATTGTTCAAGTTTTGTAAATTAGCAGTAAAACTACTCACAGCCTTAAGAACCAACACCCAAGCACCCAAGTTATCTTGTACTGTAGTCGTTTAGCAATAAGGACTTGACTTCCTTTTATAATAAATTGGTGCAAACCCTGCACTGGAGCAAAGTAAATCTGTCCTCCGTCTGAGAGGCAGAAACTGAAAGCTTGTTTTTGTTTTCTCTCCAGGCACCCATGCTTTGATTAGAGGGCTGCTCTATTTCAGTTCAAACACCTGCTGAACAGTCACAACAGCCTCAGCCCAGAAACTAAAATGAATGGGGGCTGATTCTCACTTCTCTTATTTCCTACTTCAGCCATGAGCTGTTAAATCTGTATTTCTGAAGAAACAGAGAGTTTGAAATGTTAAACTCTGCACTCCTTGCCAGACCAGACCTGGGGTAACTGACCAAATTCACGAGGAAAACATTTAAATTAACCAGGATGCTGGCTTACCTGAAGCATGACAAGTGGGATTACAGAGTCATACCCTGACATGTTTAATGGTTACAAGAACACTACAAGAGCCAGCATGGTTTAAAAAGTGTGGTACATTTAAGCTAACATTATGAACCGCAGATATGGACCGCCTCTGTCTGATTACATATCCTTAAACTGTGGAAACATGTTTTTCTGTGAACTTCCTAATTCTTGTTAATTCATTTTCTGAGAATGTGCTCCAGTTTCACAGCGAATATAAAACAGCATTATTTTCATGTATATCAAATGATAATAGTAATACTAATAATACTAGTGTATTTCCCAATTCAGCATATATAAAGTTGACTTGGATGGATAGAGCTATAAAAGTTATTGCACAAAGACATCACGCTGTCCATTCAGGGCCACAGGTTAAATAAGCAGATACCAGGTAAGTCAAATATATCAAGGGGAATGAAACCAGAAAAAAACAGACCAATATTAAAGGGACATAAAAGGCAGAGACAGACGCAATTGCAATTGCATAAAATCTGGTTTAAATAAGACATTTAAGCACAAATGAACACAGTTTAAATGAGCAAGACCACCTGTTTCCGGCACAATACCTGGAAAGGAAACATTTTGTCAGGATGGGCGTTCTCCTCTTGCACCACGGTTGCTACATATTTGATTTTGTCAATATCCACTGACCCCTTCAGACCTTTCTTTTTCTAAACAAAACATATACACAAATATTATTAGTAATACAAAAATAGAAACCAAGTTAACAGTTGTACTCACTAATTTCAAGTGTTAAACGTAACTAAAATGCGATACTGTGTATTTTTGATTGGTTACATATTTGTATTATTTTTTTCTAACAATAACATTTCCCTTTAAAAAAGAAAGTGACACAAACCTTACACTGGGGCAAAGTCTGTGTGTCACCAGTCTGGCTTCTAAGCTATTGTTCACGCTTCTGAATCAGATATGTCATAATCGACCAGTCATAATCTTCCTTGAAGTTTAAATAAATCAGGGAGGAGGGATTGAAAGGAGAAGCAGGGCTTCATGACCCTTGCCTTGAATCTCAGTCTAGGCTGGAAACCATAATCCCTTGGTCAGGAGGAACACTATACAAAGTCACCAAAGAACTGAACCATCAGCAAAGCTGGTAGAAAACTTTAAAACACATTGGCGTCTATCCAACTGCTGGGAACAGTTGTGGATCCAAACATAGATGTAATTGAATATTAAAATATTACCCTCCCTGGCATGTTTCATATTGTTACAGATAGATATACACTGCTCCCAGGCACTGATAACATTGATACATAAATGGTCGTATAGTACTGATCTAAACTGTGGTATTTAGATCTGCTACTGGTTAGATCATTTGAATGGACCCCATTGAATTATATCCAACAACGAGGCACTGTGACACCAGAAGAAAGCAGGGCATTTTGAAATGCAGACATACCCCTTTCTCATAATCATAGTCATAATAGGAGATCTTGTCAGTTGTCAGAACAAACAGCCTTTCCTTATAGTTCAGCGGCGATGTTTTCTTCTTTTGCTGGGATCGTTTGAGGAAAATGTCTTCCAATATGGAAGTACTCATTGTCCAATCCTACAGCTTTTGGGTCCACCTGACATGACAGCATACAAGGCCATTAGTCAACACAGAAGGAAGAGAAGCATGTAATCAGATTACTGTTTAACAGGGTAAAAATAAAACAGGTGTGTTCTACGCCACCTACTGCGACAAGGGGCTGAATCTTCCACTTCCCCTTTGTCAAATAGCCCAGTTTAAGGAGCATGCAATACAAGAATCAAGTGTGGTCATCTCTACTGGGCTTTATTCATACAACCATACATAACTATTTTAAAAGCAGAGTGTAACAGACAGTGTTGTGTGATACACTGCCGTTACAGAGTCTATCCCCGACGAGATGAGATGAGGTTAAAAGCGCAGGGACTGTTTCTCCTTATCACACTGCAGCGAACCCTGCTGGCCAGGCGCCCAGTGAGATAAAAAAAAAAAAAACGGACACCTGCAGGGCTGGCCTTTGTCCTCCAGAGGCCGGTAGCTCGTTGACATCCGCTCTCGAGTTCTTGGGTGTAAAACAGAAAGCTGAATCAGTCGTGGGATCGGAGGACGCCCACTGAACATTTTTTCTGAGCTGTGTGGGGAATTGCTGCGGTGAGGGGGGAGGGGGGAGGGGGGAGGGGGGTGGATAAAATCAGGGGCACACTAAATAAAAAATTAAATCTAAAAATTCAGAGGAGCCCGGCTCTGTTGCTTAACCACAATGCAAAAGTGTGCAAGGTTGTTGGTTCACGCCTAGCCCTGTTACAACAGCAATCAATTTAGTAATACAGTATGCCTCACAACTATGATAAAAAAAAACTCATTTGTGTCCCTCTGATTTTATCTTCATATATGAGCTGCATCTGTTCATCATATAAGTGCATCAGCATAAACCCACAGAACCCTGGCGCAGAGGCAGTGCTTCAGATTACATACACATTTGTATCACTAATTGAACCCAAGGCTTTACAAAGTAAAGAAGGACACAGAAGTGCATATAGATTTAGTTGTGCTTGTATTTTGCTGTCTCCCATATTCAACTGCACACTGTAGCAATGCTGTTTCTTAACAGGAGTTATCAGCTACACTGGTTCATTTTCACACAACACAAGGTCTCGTGTTACAGAACTATTGGAATCTCTTCGCAACAACATTCATCAAGGCTTGACAAAGCATTTGATTCATTATTCCATTCATTCATAAACTCAGTTGCTCAAATATACTTTCCTTTGTTATTTAACTAACTTAACCCATTAACTGAGTCTTCAACAGCCTTCTCAACTGGCAGCATATCTGAGCAATGCTATGATTAAAAATGAAAGTACAGATACGGGCTACTGATTTGCATGCCACTGCTGTATTAATAAAAAAAAAAAAACAACTGTTGAATAAGCTTTCCTAATTTGTATCCACCTGTCCCATTTTACCATGGCAACCTGAATTCAAAGCTATATAATGTGCATTAATACGCTTTTACAACAGTATGCTTGACTACACTTTGTGATAAGAGTCTCATTTTGCCCACTGTGCGATTAATACCCCCTGTTAAAAATGAAGTCATGTGATTTCTTTTAAATCTGCACTCCCAACTCCCATGTTTTTTCTTATCTATTATCGCCTGCTGTGGCACTTTTGCAGGTTGTGGGTTTGATTTTCTCCATTATGACGCAAATACAGACTGTGTGGGAGAATCTGGTTTCCAAACTAGTTGATCAGGAAACCTGGTCTCCCTTACCGCAGTGGAACATTGGATTCAATTACCACAGGTGAACCCCTTCATAATATCTTCCACTTTCACGAAATCATGAATAAGTAGTTTTTGATGGTTCAAATCCAGTTTTTTATGCATATTAATACTATCCTGTGTTGTACTGTAGTCATATTCTAGAGTATATATTCTACTATATAGCATACACTCCAACATTTGACAGTTGAAAATAGGTACACTATATTATTATTATTATTATTATTATTATTATTATTATTATTATTATTATTATTATTATTATCAGAAGGTTAGAGCAAATTTAAGGTAGAAGAGCACAAAGTTTGTTTTAAAATAGATATGTTTTATGACAGGTTATATCACAACAAAGCACAGTCACTTTCAACCTAGTACTCAGGACAGTGGATTTCAAAATGGTGTACACCACTATCAAGTTGTGAGGATCTGGTAGCAAAATAAGACAGCCAGTATTATACCAGCCAAATCGGTACAGTTGGAGGGTATGATATATTTATAGTTAGAATCTGCTGAAACACAACTGTGAAAAAGCACACTAGATACATAATGTATCTAGAAAACAGAAAGTTGCTGATATCCCTTATTAGACAGCAGTCATGTTGACCTTATATCTGAACATTAGGGGATATTCCCCAGGTATTGTAGTTGAAAACCCTCTACTGCTTGATCTCAACAGAACTGCATTTTATTTTAGCTGTCTGTACCTGTTGTCAGAGACCATTATCAATGCTGCAAAAAGAAAACTATTTTAAACCCCTAACCATTTCCTGCCTTCTTTACAAACCATTTATCACACTTTCACACTATTAAAGCACTCACACACTCAAGTGTTACCCCTAGCACATTTGCAAATACTCCCTGCACGCTATATTCTACAAAACAGCCTACTGGATTTGTTTCAACACGTGTTAGTCAGAAAGACTGATGGCTGAAGTGCTGCTAAAATTGGGTATATTAGGGTAATGTTTTGCTATTTTAAAAAAGTTACGTCCCTTGTAGAAAAAAGTTTTTCCACAGAAGTTTAAAATGCAGTCCCAATGTAGTTGCATGAGAACTGGATTGTGGTTTCATTCTGACAAAAGGTACAGTTTAAATTTCTTAATGTGCTCTTCCTGTGATGAATTGATGGGTCATACTACTATTTAGTTTTTGAGTCTGATATGTTGGATTAAGGTTCGACCTTATGTGCCAGTATGACCCATTGGCTTGCGGTTAAGTCATAGGGTTAGGCCATTTTAATTATCCACTATGAATCCCAAAACCATATTTCTATTTGTGATCCTAACAAATATATAGAAACAATAGTCAATTTGTCAAACTGTAGCTATTTAAGTATAGTTAAAGCGGGCCAAGACATGTGTTTAATCTATCAACCCAAAGACAGCAGCAGCTTACAACCGAGCAAAGTACACTCAATTATACATTGAAGCAGGACACAGTCATCTTGGTTTCCTCCTGTTGCATTGTGGGACCTGTAGTTTATCTGCAGTGTACCAAGACACAATTAACACCTGAGGCCTACTCTATCAAGCAGTCCCATGTTGGCCATATCTTGACACAGAGCTGTGTGACGCACTGTTTTTTCTATTACTTAAAAAAAGATTTCTGTTTTTTATATTTGAAGACTTTGGGAAACGTTTATAAACTAGTCTTCTAGCAACTGCAGGCTATTGTTTATATGCTATTGGATCTAGTTGCATGAAAATGTAAAAGGGCTGATTTAATTCATAGTCCTTGTGAGTTGTGTACAAGGCAAATACTAGACTACACTCACAGCACCTTTACTGTAAAAAATGAATACAGAGCTCTGTACCAAAGGAAACAAGCACAATTTTATTTGCATACACACACACAAAAATGCTCTGTGTTGCAGTTAGATCTGTATATTCTTATCTCCTGACAGTCCCTTGGGTGTTTCAGGTTTTTGTTACCCAATATTAAGGCATAGTAATTACAGTAAGATTTTAAAATCAACTGCAAAAGTGAAGTAGTGTCTGTTCTATCAATTCTGTGTTAATTCCAAGATGCATCCCTAATATAGTGCATATAAAGAGTTTCCTGATGAAAATGAGCTGAGCAGGTTTTTTTTGCATGTCACTGTGGTAAGTGCATGCAAGAGGAGGCTAACCACGGATGTAAACTAGCAACTGTGTCCTTATGCCTTCAACAGTGAAAGGTCTTATTACTTACTGTGCCTGCATCGGCTCCAAGCACACACAGAACTCCTGAAAGGATCTTATCCCAGCTTCTATCAAATTATATCATTCCTATTTGCATGGAGCCTCTGGTACTGAACAATTTGTAACAGAGATGCTAGGGTCAGATCACCCAAACGAGCGAGATTTGTAAAGAGATTTGTTAATATTCTAATAAAATACATTGATATTTCTCACAAAATGTCTTCCTAAAGCGACAATTGTAGTGTAATCGCCGGAATTCAGTTGACAGTCAAGTCTCATAAGTCAAATCTAATAAGACAAAGCCAACAGTGAGGAGGTTTCTGTTTTACATTCCCACACATTCCCTCACCACCTTAATTTTGCACCAATCTTCACAAAACCTTTGTCATACATGCCTATCCTCCTATAGACGTGCAGGATTGCATTGGGCTGTCATGTGATAAACTCTTAAGGTGCTGTTCAATAATTAAGAAATTATATACTATATTTTCAATGTTTTCTAGAGCTCTGCCAGGCGAGTCTCTGAGAGCCAGCTGGACGGACGCAGTCGATTGTCATGAGATAAATTCAGCTCTATTTATTCAAAATCTCCACAGTTAGCCAAACGACCCAGAGATTTACCAGATTGTCTGTATGGCTATAAAAATAGAAATCAACTCACAAATGGATTTTTTTATGTTTGTAATATACTGTTTTATCCTTTTCTTTTTACAGAAGTGGCTGGATTTATTTTTGAATGCCACCAGAAGCTGTTGTTCTGCATTTTGCAGAGTCAAGGGGAGGAGGAAATTAAAAGTTTCTGAGGGGAATACTGAGGCAACAACAAAACCCCTTCAATAGCACTTAATAGTGACCACAAATAAATAAATAAATAAATAACAACTTCTAATAATACAAAATTATTAAAAGCGCATGCTACTTGCTGAAAATTGTAAAAATGCTTGCATCATGATAACTCTTCCAAACAGAGGACCTGCTTTCTTGCTGCAGTGCACTAATGAGGGCTCCGAACACCACACTGGATAGACTGCCTACTCTACATTAGGTACCCTGAGACTCCCTAGTACCAGGATTGAAAAGGAGCTGCACTTACCTCCACGCTCCTTGAATCCAGCCCACAAGACACCTTTCCGCAAACAAATAAGCGCTGCTCCGTTTTAAGGATGTAATTAATTTAGCTGCTCGAAGCCGGCTGTGTCATGCCTTCAATGTGTCTGTTAGCAAAGTGATAGCGCACCCCTCCCCCACCCTTTAAATAGGAACTTTTTTTTTTCTTTACACAGTTCCCTTTTAGCTTCCTGGATAAGGCTGTTATTTGTTGCTACAGTTTTGCATAGAGGAGCCTCAGTAGATTCACTAGGTTTACAGTGTTGCTCTTGTTCCAGATTGTGGCAGACCAAAAACAAATAAAAACAATAATTCTGGCATTTACTTAAAGATATGCAGAGTAAGGATTCATGCTTAAATTCAGAAAGGATATGGTTTTGTTCCGTATAGAGGACATTTATAGCATTTTAAATACTTCCATAAATATTATCACAGGGGGTGAAACTGCCTCCACCCCAACCACACCTACTTTTCTGTCATTAACCAACCAGCCAGGAGAAAGAGCTAGAAGTGCAAGCCAAGTATACTGAGTGTGTTCTTTAACCTCTTATGGGACCAAATACGTAATAAAAACATGATTGTGTTCTAACGTGTATCTCTATACACGCAACATATGAGAACTGCAGAGTGAATGAAAGGGCACAACAGGTAAGACTTGTGGAATTATTCATTTAGCTATGCCCAGGGGTTCTTTCGTAAACATACAGGTACCAGATCTTATCATTATGGAACAGGGACAGCATTTTTGTTTCAAGACTTAATGCACTGCCCTTGATTTGCAGTAGCTTCCATATTTGCTTCCAGTTCTCAAGGGCTTGTTGGTTTCATGCCTTATTGTTGGTGTCAGTCGCTGCATGCCAGCCTTTGCCCAGCCGTGTTTTAATATAATCTTCTTGTTTGAACTATACCCGTGGTGGGACGAGTAATCTGGTGAACAGGAAAGACAAGCTCTATTTGTTTGGTGTTTCGCTGTTTGGGTTGTGAAGAAAACTAGTAATTATCTTACTCATTGATGCTGCATCCTAAAATATATCATTACAGGACACGTTTTCCTATACAGTTCATTATTCGGAAACTGCATCATTCTCGCCTGTCAGACAAAAAAAAAAAGAAAAGTGTGCGATCCGGCACAAATGAACCCCTGGCTATTCCCCTTTAAATGAGCTCTAACCAACATTTTCTTACCTCAGATTAGTTTAGCAGCATTACCACTGGCCCACCACATATCACATGCTAAAAAACTTTAATTTGATACACAAACTTTTCATAACCACAAAGATCAAAAATGAATTAACCTGTTCCTTGATGGTATCCAATCACTTCCTGTGCAATAGGTCACATGACTGCAGACACAAGCTACCACACAGGAAGTGATTTCATACCAGGGAGTAGCAGCAATTTTACTTCTTCATTTTTTTGTTCTTTATGAAATCCACAGCAGCAACCTCTACTGCTACAAATTCAGCAATATCAACAGCATTACTTGCATGTACTGCAAGTGAGACTCAAACTCAACAAAATGCAGCATAGCAGGATATGCACATATACAGCAGGATACAGCAGCAGAGTATGGAGCAGAGCTGAACCCACAAGCAGCCCAAGACCAAGCGACAACACCTCAGTGCCAATATATGTTGCCACAGTTCCTTATAATAAAAGTTGTCCCTATTTTATGTACAGATACATACTTTATATATTTTATTATCCATCTCTCTCTCTCTCTCTCCATGGTACTTTTCTTTTACACATGTAACACAGACAGTAGCCCTAGTGAAAGCTGATTCTGCTGAATCATTTTCCTTATAAATATGCAGCATGGTTTTTCGGTTCCTTGTGCCATGTTCACAGTACAAGGAACTAACAACAATGATTGCTGCAAAAACAAATGTGAAAATCTGTGATGTAGAAATGTACCACAGTAAATGTTACAATGCTTTACCACTGTGATGATACCTTACTTTACAATGCTTTACCACTGTGATGATACCTTACTTTACAATGCTTTACCACTGTGATGGTACCTTACTTTACAATGCTTCACCACTGCGATGATACCTTACTTTACAATGCTTTACCACTGTGATGATACCTTACTTTACAATGCTTTACCACTGTGATGATACCTTACTTTACAATGCTTTACCACTGTGATGATACCTTACTTTACAATGCTTTACCACTGTGATGATACCTTACTTTACAATGCTTTACCACTGTGATGATACCTTACTTTACAATGCTTTTACCACTGTGATGGTACCTTACTTTACAATGCTTCACCACTGCGATGATACCTTACTTTACAATGCTTTACCACTGTGATGATACCTTACTTTACAATGCTTTACCACTGCGATGATACCTTACTTTACAATGCTTTACCACTGTGATGATACCTTACTTTACAATGCTTTACCACTGTGATGATACCTTACTTTACAATGCTTTACCACTGTGATGATACCTTACTTTACAATGCTTTACCACTGTGATGATACCTTACTTTACAATGCTTTACCACTGCGATGATACCTTACTTTACAATGCTTTACCACTGTGATGATACCTTACTTTACAATGCTTTACCACTGCGATGATACCTTACAATGCTTTGCCACTGCGATGATACCTTACTTTACAATGCTTTACCACTGAGATGATACCTTACAATGCGTTACCACTGTGATGATACCTTACTTTACAATGCTTTACCACTGTGATGATACCTTACTTTACAATGCTTTACCACTGTGATGATACCTTACTTTACAATGCTTTACCACTGTGATGATACCTTACTTTACAATGCTTTACCACTGTGATGACACCTTACTTTACAATGCTTTACCACTGTGATGATACCTTACTTTACAATGCTTTACCACTGTGATGACACCTTACTTTACAATGCTTTACCACTGTGATGATACCTTACTTTACAATGCTTTACCACTGTGATGATACCTTACTTTACAATGCTTTACCACTGTGATGATACCTTACTTTACAATGCTTTTACCACTGTGATGATACCTTACTTTACAATGCTTTACCACTGTGATGATACCTTACTTTACAATGCTTTTACCACTGTGATGATACCTTACTTTACAATGCTTTACCACTGCGATGATACCTTACTTTACAATGCTTTACCACTGTGATGATACCTTACTTTACAATGCTTTACCACTGTGATGATACCTTACTTTACAATGCTTTACCACTGTGATGATACCTTACTTTACAATGCTTTACCACTGTGATGATACCTTACTTTACAATGCTTTACCACTGCGATGATACCTTACTTTACAATGCGTTACCACTGTGATGATACCTTACTTTACAATGCTTTTACCACTGTGATGATACCTTACTTTACAATGCTTTACCACTGTGATGATACCTTACTTTACAATGCTTTACCACTGTGATGATACCTTACTTTACAATGCTTTACCACTGTGATGATACCTTACTTTACAATGCTTTACCACTGCGATGATACCTTACTTTACAATGCGTTACCACTGTGATGATACCTTACTTTACAATGCTTTTACCACTGTGATGATACCTTACTTTACAATGCTTTACCACTGCGATGATACCTTACTTTACAATGCGTTACCACTGTGATGATACCTTACTTTACAATGCTTTTACCACTGTGATGATACCTTACTTTACAATGCTTTACCACTGTGATGATACCTTACTTTACAATGCTTTACCACTGTGATGATACCTTACTTTACAATGCTTTACCACTGTGATGATACCTTACTTTACAATGCGTTACCACTGTGATGATACCTTACTTTACAATGCTTTTACCACTGTGATGATACCTTACTTTACAATGCTTTACCACTGTGATGATACCTTACTTTACAATGCTTTACCACTGTGATGATACCTTACTTTACAATGCTTTACCACTGTGATGATACCTTACTTTACAATGCTTTACCACTGTGATGATACCTTACTTTACAATGCTTTACCACTGTGATGATACCTTACTTTACAATGCTTTACCACTGTGATGATACCTTACTTTACAATGCTTTACCACTGTGATGATACCTTACTTTACAATGCTTTACCACTGCGATGATACCTTACTTTACAATGCTTTACCACTGTGATGATACCTTACTTTACAATGCTTTACCACTGTGATGATACCTTACTTTACAATGCTTTACCACTGTGATGATACCTTACTTTACAATGCTTTACCACTGTGATGATACCTTACTTTACAATGCTTTACCACTGCGATGATACCTTACTTTACAATGCTTTACCACTGTGATGATACCTTACTTTACAATGCTTTTACCAAAGCACCCCCCAGTAAATGCAATCAATTCTGCTAAACTTCCAGTTTTTGCCTCCACAGTTCCAGCATATTTTCTTTCCAGTTATCAGGCTGTGTTAACTGTAGTTTTGCATCATATGACAATGATCGTCTTGAGACATTCATTGTCATATGTGTTTGCATGTATTTTACCATAATTCTGAGTGGTTTCTCATTGCAATTTTTTTTCTTAAGTCTGTGTCAAAAATCATAGGAAAGCGCTTTCTTTAAATATGTCACACAGTCACATACCCAGCTGTGCTTTACTTACTGTCCTGGTGCTACACGACTGTTTTTGTGGTTCTGACACTAATACACATTGTTGTGATACTAGACTGTCCTAAACTTATCCCCTAAGGTTGCAAAGATTGGCATTGGAAATAAAATAAGGAAATAATAAAGATTATTCCTGCCCAATCCTCTGTGAGAGCTTATTTTTGGAGATGTTTTGTAGATTTTTTACTTCTGCATTCCTGAGTGTCCATGGCTGGGCGCTCGCAGGCACAACCAAACTCTGTGCAACTGTTCACCGAGTTATCAATGAGTCAATACTGCTACAACAGCGTTCCAGCCTTTGGTTGCTGTAAGGTGATTCTGTACCAAGCACCACGCACATGTTGTAGACTGTTATCAACTTACATGCCACATGATTAATGAATACCCCAGTCATCTATCTTAATATTCCTCAGTTAACCAATCAATCAATAAATGAATACATTAATTTCAGTGAATATATATCAAAGAGTGCGAGACATCTCCTCTAATATTACATCACATAATATGTATCTTCTATTGCGCTTCAGTAATTGATAATACTGGTCGTCGCGGTATACAGTTCTACTTTAATGAAAGGGTGGCAGCTCGAATCGCTGATGTGACTCATTGCTACCAACTACTGGTCATAAAACAAAACACACATATTTATTTTATGTATAAATGGAGTTGTATCTCCCTGTATCATTTAAATAACAAACCGTCTTTCCACAACATATCATACGCTTTTTCCAAATCAATAAAGACCGCTATTAAAGTCTCTTTATTACCAAAAGCTTGCTTAATATCTGACTCCAATCTTATTACCTGATCTATAGTACTTCTGTTTTTTTCCTAAAACCACTCCTAACTTCAGATAATAACATTGTTTTCTAAAAATAAGTTTAACCTTCTATTTATCATTCTCTCCGTTATTTTCCACATGTTGGATGTCAAAGCAATCGGTCTGCATGATAGTGCTGAAGAAAGGTCTTTCCCCGGTTTCCCTATTGGTAGAATAATTGCATGCTTCCAGTCTTTTCCTTTATTCCAAATATGATTATATAACCTTAGTATGATTTTAACGCATCTTCTTACATATATTTAAACATGACGCTACATATTCTATCTTTGGTGCTGTATTTTAGTCGTAATTGAATATTTCAATTTCACCATACTGAATTGTTCATTAATTGGTACACGTTAATCAATATATTCTTTAACAATCTAACTTTTTTTTTCTACTTACCGTTAAACTATGTGTTGCCTGGCTACGGTATACAGTTGTGCGCTTTATATATGTGTGTATATATATATATATATATATATATATATATATATATATATATATATATATATATATATATATATATATATATATATATATATATATATGCATAAATTCCTCCTCGACAGAAGGGGGTGCTGTTCTGGAGTATTTTGACTTTCAATGTCGGCGGTAGCATATAAGAATGTGTTTCCGGAGCAACCCTTCCTCTTCACGTCTGCTACGGGTTGGCAACCATGGTGAGAAATTTGTCAGCGCTGGTTTATTTTGTAATCTACAGTAATCTTTGGAATTCTGCATATACAGTATTCTAAACATGCACTTTTCTTGTAAAACCAGCACTAAACTAACCATACTCCTTAGTATTTCTTAGTTCAAGTCCACTGTTTAGTGACATATTTTGATGTAAAATACGGTGCAGTGCTTACAGTACCCAGTGCTGGAAAATGGCCTCCTGCTGTCCGGTTTAGTTCACAGTAGAATTCGGTATTGTAGTAAATGCTGACAACAAAGTTATCTTACGTGTTTTTGTGTACCTGTATTTAAACGTGTGTAAAATAAGAGACTGTGGAAACAGGCCAACCTGTTTCTTAAAACACACTGCTGGCCTGAAGAAGGCGCAGTACCTCGGTTCTTGAATTACGCGTGTTTTCAGTTGCAGTGGGTTAATATTCAGATATGGTGTGATTCGATACGAAGTATCTTGTTTTGCAAACGTATTTGACTTTTTCACTGATTTTTCTCGAGGATAGTCCGGCCCGGCCTACATGTAGTTGAGTCGAGTGTAGTTAAATTTAGTGTCAAGAAAGCTATACTTTTGCACTTCTGTAGAGCAAGTTGTTGGTTCTGCTTTATTTTGTTTTTTTGACAATGTTTTTGAACATAATAAAGGGTTATTCAAGTGCATCCCTTGTCTTGTTTACACGGTAATATTTATCTGATCAAGTACGTTTTAAACGAGAGCTGTTTCCCGAAACAGCTCTCGTTTATTAAATGTTTTTAATGAGTTAACTCTGGTACGTGATTATTTATTAGAGGTGCACGGTTAATGTTTTGGATATATTGAGCCATGTGTGTTCTGTGGGTTGGTTGTGATGAGGAAGGAAGTCGGGAATCCATTATGGAGACCTCCCATGATAGACGCACTGCATCAACAATACCTGTTACTTTTTAGTGACACAATGCTGTCAACTTATTTTCTGTGACTTATGTAGGACCTATATACCACTTCTGCATTACACTGATGGAGCACTCTTTTAGGAAGGCTTCCAGAAAGTAAGTGTTGTATGTCTGTTATTTAGGTGAACGTGCCAAAAACCCGCAGGACCTACTGCAGGAAGTGCAAGAAGCACCAGCCCCACAAAGTTACCCAGTACAAGAAGGGGAAGGACTCTCTGTACGCCCAGGGTAAGCACAAGTGTCTATTTTTTCCCCACAGTGTCCATGCTACTTCTGCCAAAGAAATGTGGAAAGCATAGTGCTGTGTTTTTTTTTTTTTTTTTTTTGTGGGGGGGTCAGTGTCAGTGGCAGTGGCGCCTCTGACATCTCAGGCTTGACATTTCTGCAGAGCAGCCTCTATCCAGAGTGCAGTGTCACTTTAAATGCCTCAACCACTGGTTGGCAGAGTTGAGTTGTTTGATGCTGCAAGCCAGCTTAGATTCAACTTTACTAGGTTAGGGAAATATCCCTTTGTGTTTTTCCTTCTAAGTTGAAGCTGTCAATAAGAGAAAAAACCCACAACATTCAGAGAAATATTCTGAAGCTGAAATTTTAAACTCATTGTTTTGTTTTGCCCCCTCCAGGTAAGAGACGTTACGACAGAAAGCAGAGCGGTTACGGTGGCCAGACGAAGCCAATCTTCCGTAAAAAGGTGTGTAGAACTTAATTGAAAACTTCAGGCAATCATGAATTTAAAATTTGCTCCTGCGTGACGAGCAGATCAGTTTAACAACACATCAATTGTTGCTATACATGTATCACCCCTACATTTTCAAAGATTTCTGCTGTTGCAGCTGGAAACCAGCTAAAAGCAGTGCATCTTTCTCGGTGCATTGGGCTGCCAGCTAGTTTGAACTCCTCCTGATGTACTGTTGCATCTTTCCAAGATAGTCCCATACACCAACCATGCACCACCATTGCTTCTTTAGATTAGTGGGTGGGAGTACATTGTAAGCAGGCAAGTACGTATTTACATTTCAGCAGTGGTTTTTATGGTATTCAGAATAGATGGATTAATGATTAATACAATATTGGGAGGCTTGTAGCCTGTTATTCCGTCACACTATACACTAAAGCCTTGCATTATGAAGGGCTCACTAATTTTAGTTTCTGATGTCGTTTCTGGGCAAGGCATTTAAATGAGATGCCAAGGAAACTTTCTTTTTTGGGGGGCGGGAAAAAATCTTAACTCCTTTATCCCTCTCCATGTAGGCTAAGACCACAAAAAAGATTGTGCTAAGGTTGGAGTGTGTGGAGCCCAACTGCAGGTCCAAGAGAATGCTGGCTATCAAGAGATGCAAGCACTTTGAACTGGGAGGAGACAAAAAGAGAAAGGTATGGGAGGAAATAATGCAGGTTTTGAAATGCAAATAGATTGCCATGTTTGGGGGGGGGGGGGGGAAGGTTTAAAAAAAAAAAAGCTACTGTACACCATAGCCCTCAAACCTTTTGGGTGCATCTCTGAAAACCAATTGCATATGTGTTTGGGCTGCTTTGATTTTATAGGTTTAATTTAATAATTGCTAGCCTTTAATACCATCTCCTTGATAGTGACCAGACCTTTTTATAGTGCGGGATGTATACTGATTTAAAATTGGAGATTTTAATAACCTTGTTGTAGACAACTCCGCTATTGGTGTCTAGTTATAGGTCACCAGTACCTTAAGTGGTGGGGATCTAATGGCAGATAGTGGTCTCAATTATTTATTTGAAGCTTTGTATTTAGTATGCCAGGCTAAATGTGCCTTCATAATTCGTTTGTACAGTTCCTTGCTTTAATTCAAATGGCACCAGCTAATCTTGGGACCACCTTTACTTTGATTTAGGTAATTTCAAGTAAAACTGTCAGATTTGTAGACTTTTCTGGACTGCAAACCCTGACCACTATTTTAAACTTCCCAATGCATTTCTTGATGCTATTTCTTCTCTTTTCTTACAGGGCCAGGTCATCCAGTTTTAAGCTGCATCTTGTGTTTTTGAAATTCCATCTTGTCAATAAACAATTGATATGTATCAAAACTGTTGTGCTTTTGTCCAAATCAGAAATGCATGCGATTTAAAAGTATCTCTTTTTGGCATGGAGGTAGGTGAACCCACACTGAATTGAAATAAAAAACCTGAACTATTGCTGTTACTCCTACATGAAGGAGAAAGACTGAGACGCTGTACACTTTGCTGACTTCACATTTTATTTGTTTTATTGAGCTGGAAACCACTGTCCTAGAGGGAGGATGATTTAATGTGCTGGACTACTCTTTTGAAAGATTAAATTGAGCTGGTACACTGCAGTTGTATCTAAACAGTTTATAGAACAAAAATGTACCTCATCAGATGTGGCAGGGGAGGCCACAGTACAGCCTTTATCAAGAAATGTGGGTATCAAGTGTGAAAGTAAATGGTCATGGGTTTTCTTTCTCCCAAGCACATGTTCTGAAAGATGTCCTCTAATTTGTTTTACAGTGGAGGTATCTTTCCTACATAGTGTTAACAGGTAATATTTCCATTGCTGCCACCGATGACTTTATTGTCTTGTGTTAGTGTTCTTGTAATAAGCGTGTCTAAGTGGAGGGACATCACAGGTGCTGCGCAATGTGCTCTGTATTCAAGTTCATTGGTTGTGTAAGGTGTCTTTATTGAAGTCCTCTTATGCACTTCGGGGAAAGAACTGTGAAGCTGGGATTGAAATGTGCACAGAATAACATGCACTGTAATCAATAAGTGATTGGTTTATATCTTGTATTTGATTTTAGAGAAGTTGACACTGATATAATTTACCCAGGTACACATCCATTGTGTTTTACTGCCCTTGTATTAATTATTTTTTTTAAATTGCATGCCAAATCAGTCTGTATATTGTGCAGTTACATAGCACTTCCTCCAATTTCACATGATGAAAATGCAGCAAAAACAAACTGAATGAGACAAGCTATGGTAATGTAAAAGTTAATCATTAACAGTTCTATATACTGTGATTCATTTTCCTTAAATTTCTGATCTTTAGTTGCTTTTGTGCATTTTCATTTGCAAGTTAAATGTGATATTAGGGCCTATCAAGCACTGTTTTGCAATTTTAAATGCTGACTTTGGATACTGTTAATTCTGGAAATGTTTTTTTTCCTCTGCTAAATTGCATTGCCTTACATTTTATGCAGTTGTGTGCATGGGTAACATTTTGATTAGAGTTGGGTCCGTTAATGGGGAATTCTACATACTGCCACAATACATACTGGATTTAAGTGTATACTGTACACAGTCCACATGGCCACAGTTGTCTCTTGGCAAGTGATATTTTCAGCATCATAACATTCTGAATTAAAATACTTGTTATAGTACTGTACCAACTACAGTACATCTAAATGGAGTCCTACCTATTTTAAAACCGGCCTTTCAGCAATGTATTTTTGACAATGTTCTTTCAGGGAAAAGGGTTGGAATGCATCAGACTCGTTTAACCATCACTGAAGTCATCATTTTCAGGTTGGATATGTGAGTGACACTGCCACATATCTGAAGGCTGAATAGCACTCCCAAATTCCAATTTATTAGGAAATGTATAGTACCAGTCTATGGAAGGAAAGCATTGAAAAGTAAAAATAAACATAGTTCACAAGATGAATTACTGTTGCCCCCAATTCTTAAGGCCAGGCATTACAATGTGGCGAGAGGCGTGCTATTAAGCGGGTTCTGCTGTGCGATCTTAAATCAATGCTTTTTAATTTAGTGGAGTAACATCTCCAAACTTATATGAAGAACAACAACTTACAATAGAAGTGCATTCAAGATTTTACAATAGTTTATTTCTGTTTTTCTTAAGGCAGCACCTGATTTAAATTTTAAACAATTCCCTTCATTGATATAAAAACCTAGAAAATACAACAATCTAAAGCATTCTGTCTGAACATTTCTACAGTATTATTCAACTTGCAGGCAGATTTAAGCTAAATTCAAGTTATTTTTGAAAAGGCAAGAGGTGGGTCTGAGACCCAGTGCAGGTGCCTATACTGAATAAATGTAGTAGCAGCTTCATATAAAACAGAAGTTTTTATACAGACCTCTGCTACTAAGGAAACAAAGGGATTTTAAATAACATAGAGGCCTCTGCATTAGCATATATAATCTGTACTAAATCAAACAATCTAAATAAGCGCTTTGGTTTTTGGAATCCATGTGTTTCAGCTAAACTGACGTGTTTATCGAGAATCTAAAAGATTTTAGGTTCTATTTGAATTCCAGCCATCAACATGTATTAGCTTTGCTGAGGCAGTCCTGTATTAAAATACAGAGTTGGGAATTTTCTGCTTCTTGGTCATGTTCCAGTTCGATTGTTGTTCAGCAGCCAGACCCTCGTTCAATGTCACAGTGAACAGGACTGTCCCAGATGGGTTGATTGTGAGCTTTAGGGCAGAATTCAGGTTCTGGACTCCCAGATCCTGGTAACTGGGGAGGATTTGGGTAACTCTGCATTCTGGATTGCAGGTCTTCCAGGAGGGAAGAGTAGCCAGCAAGAGAGGGAACTGGCGTGGGCCACCGATCTCCTGTCTGTTCAGCACCGCGAACGCGTAGCGACTGTCCGACAGGGGCCGCTCCCACACGTCAAAGCTGTTCACCTGAAAATGAACAAAATGAATGAATCTTGTTCACACCCCTACTGGATGGACGCTCCACATCACCACGCTGCAGCATACACCACACACTTTAGTTACCAGGAATAGATTTGCTTTCCCAATTAATGCAAACACCTAAACTTTACTGTGGGCCTCTTAAAAAAAAAAAAAGAGAGCAACTAAAGTTTACGTGGAAGCTCTAACATTTGAAGTTTTGTAACAATTTGTTTTTTTTCCCTGCAAAGTCCGATTACCTGTAAATGCTTCACAAATCTGAATAAAATAGCTTTAAAAATTTAATGGGAGAATATAATCAAGTCAACTATAATGTATGCCTGCATGATACCGGCAAATCTTCAGACATTTTCAGTTTCTTTATTTTTTTTATTGGCATAGAACACCAGCTGTGCATTTCAATATTGCTGATATTAAAACTAGATCGCCTACCCTGCCGATCCGGTAGCCCTGCCTGCCCAGGGGGTCCTGGTTGATGGCAATGAGGTGCTTGTTCTGCAGCAACATTTTGGATTTTGGGTCAATACTGCGCAGGTCATTGGACATCAACAGCGGTGCTGCCATGATCACCCACATTGCCATCTGGGATACCTGCTGGTCCCAGCTCAGCCCAAAGTTACCGATCACCAGCTGTGAAAGAAAGAAATGTCACAGCTTGAGGAAAAAAAAAAAAAAAAAGTGCACATTACAACACTGAGGCAGTACTTTATCCGTTAACTCTGTTCATCACCCCCCATTGTACTGCAAGCAAGTGCTACACCAAAAACGTCAGCGTTTGAAACCAACTTAAAACACTGTTACAAAGAAACCAGTGCAGTAAGAGATGCAAGCTTCTACATATGGCAGCATATTAAACATATTATCATGTACAGTCGGTAGTAGTACTATTCAACTTACGAGATGAAATTCCCCATGTTCCAAAATGTTAGAATTATTTGTTATTTAAATATAACCGAATATATATTTCACACATGCAATGAATTCAAGCTTTATAATGTATATAAAAAAGTATATAATGTATATAAAAAAGATCAGTTATTTACATCAGAAGAGCCATTTACTGATTGTGGCTATTTGTGTAAACAAACATCATCTGCAACAGCAAAACCAACAGGAGACAGTAAAATGTACCGAATCGTGCCTAAAATTCTGCATACCATATCCGGATCATTCCACCCTCCCGGTCCTGCCACTGGCACAATCAGATTCTGGTGGGTCGCAGTCCAGTCAATAATGCTTTTCACACTCTGCCAGGAATCATACACGTCGTCATAGTTTCGCCAGTGGTTGCAGTACTGACGGATATCGGTATAGTTGGGCTGAAAACAAACCACTATGTTTTAATGCAGGAATATATCACTGACTTGTATACACTGGCACACTAGCTAGGCACAAGTTGTATGATGTATTGGAAGTAATGATCTACTGGTATTTTACTACGACTTGTTATGACTATCAAAAAGCTAAAATTACACTAAACTTTCCGACTACAAGTTCAAGTCTATCTATAAATGTTTATCTATTCCATACCTGGTGAAAAGGCCACAGGTATAGAGGCCATTCACAAGAGTACAGAATATTCCTTCCAGTTGCATTCAGGGCCCTGGACATATTTTTATAACCTGGAAAAAAAAAATAATAATAAAATAATAGAATGAGGAACTGTGTGAATCTTCTTGACTACATTTAAAACAGAGCATGCTGTTCCAACTTGAAATGTCACATCTAACACTGCTGTCTAAATTGTTAGAGTATTGCTTACCGTGCTGAATCTTACACACTGCAGTTATCTTGCCCTATAGGCATTAAAATGTATTGTAATTCTTTTGAAAATATAGAAAACTAGACTTTTATGAACCTAACAGATTGCACTCTGAAACTAAACGGTACTAGAATCTTGAAACTCACATACATTTCAACTATAGTACAAAACATAACCTAAAATCTGTTGCAGTGGACATTAGGCTTAATCAAGCAATCAAAGCAACAAGAGGATTGCCTCTGTCCCAATACTGAGTACAAACAGAAATCCCTCACCTTCCACTAGTATGTCCAACGTGCCAAAATCGCATCCATCAAATTTCAGCAGGTCCACCCCCCAATCTGCAAAGGTCTCGGCGTCCAAATCATAGTATCCAAGACTCCCAGGGTATCCAGCACAGGTCAGATTGCCAACGTCCTGGTAGATCCCTAGTTTCAGCCCTTTAGAGTGAACCTGAATACAGACACAGGGATGCAACCGTAGAATGATTTTATTAGTGGCGTAAGATCAGCAGACGCATGTTTTAACGAATGCCTTCGTTAGCGACTTAATATGGAATTATAGTTGGGTGAAAAACCTTTGTACAAAGAATGTCTAGGATTACAAAATTAACAGACATTGTTCACAAATGATACTGTAGTTATCTGATTATCTAGAATAAACCCTGCATATTTTCTCAAGTCATTAATCCATTTTACCCTGCAGTTACTGTAGGAGACACCCCATATTCATTTTTCAAGTGTAATTGCAGTCCCACATCTCTCCAGCAGATGGGGCCTTTGTTAAACATCTTGGGGGATTATTTAGTATGATGCAGTATTTCTTTTTTAAGAATATATATAATATATTAAGACCATAAAAAATGGACTTCTTAACTTGGTTATTGCAGAAAGGTCAAAAAGGCTGTACAATCCTGTAAAAAGGGGATTTTACTGTAGTCACATTGGGGGAAAAAAAAAAAAAAAAAAAAAAATGGATGGACTTAAGACCAAAAATGTCAGAATTCGTTTTGAAAAACTGAGCTATGTTCATGAAACTATGCGAGTTTGATGTGCACTTAAATCAACTTTTTCAAGCAGATCCAAACATTTTAGCAACTTACAATATGTTAGTAGCTTGCTAAGAAAGTTGTTAATTACAGCAAGTTGCTAATGTGTATGCATAGCTTTTGTTTCTACTGGAACATTTCCAATAAAAGAGAATTCTGACCACTTAACAAGTGTTAACTGTGCACCCCTTTGTGGTGTAAATATGAGCCTGGCTTACGTAGTCGGCGAGTTTCTTGATCCCGCTGGGGAAGCGTCTGGGGTCAGGCTGCAGCCGATCCTCGGAGTCCCGTTCATCGGCGAGCCAGCAGTCATCGATGCACACATACTCATAGCCAGCCTCCTTCCAGCCCTCCTGCACCATAATGTCAGCCATCTGCATGTAGAGCTGCTCGCTGTTTAAACACAGGGAGGGTCAAACCAAAAGAGGGCATTTCCACTGCTGCACTTTCCCTGGGATTTCTTTATTTATTGCAAGGCTACGATTAGCATGAATAGTTGGTGCCATTGGATGGACTGCAATGTTAGCAAGGGTAAAAGAGCTTTGGACAAGGAAATGTGGCGTGACCGATTTAAGAGCTGAGTAGAGATGGAAGGAGGACTTTTTGTTTCATTTAAGGGCGGGGAGGCAAGTTGAACCTAGTGGTTTTGGCTCAGGAACAGATGACGTAGGGATTAGAACTGATGCACTGAAAGGTACTGTAATGTCACCTTGTGTTTAGAACTGAAGGTCTGGAGGGTAGTGTGGTTTAGCATTAAGAACCGAAGGACCTGAAAGCAGAACTGGGAAGCTGTGGGACTAATTGGTTGCACATGAAAGCTGGCTGTTAGGAGGCCCCATTTGTGGTACACAAGGCCTTTAAGCCAAGGGACAGGGATGAACTATGTTGTTAGTTACAGCAAAGCAAGTGGACTCTACCTCAGGAGTCTCTACAGATCAATTACAAGAGGATTGCTCTTCATTTACTGAACAATTGCAACAGTCTCACACATCTAAATTACTATAGCAGTCACTTAATGAGTGGACCATGTGTACAGAATAATAATAAAAAACAACATGTTAAATCCAGCGTCTGCTTTTTAGATCCTGTTTCTTACAGAGAATTCTTATACTTCAAGCTACGGTATAGTGGAAGATTGGCAGGTAAATGCCCTTGCCCATCTAAGGCAGGGAGAAAAACAAGTCAAGGTAAAATATTGGATTTACTGAAGGGAATTTTTAGTTTGAGAGAATTGATTTGAGAAAGCTTACTGTAACAATGCCAGGAACTGGCCTTGGTTATACCGGTATAAGACACTGGAAATATTGAATTTGTTATACAGTACTAGGATTGACTTTTTACAAAGTTGCTTAGTGCAGAAGTGTTTTTTTTTTTTTTTTGTTTTGTTTTTTTAAATCACTAAAAAAAGGCACAAAAAAAAGTATTTCTACATTTATAAAAAGTTTATAAAATAATGGTTTGATCAGCGGTGCTCTCCGAGAACTTATGAAGTTTACATGGCTTCAGTCAAGACTTCTTCAGTCGAGAAGTCACATTTCGCTGTTCTGAGAAATCTGTGACTGAAATCTTTCTGAAACAGTTGCCAGGGCTTGTGGACTTCCCCTAAACATTACCCCGTGATACAGGGCGTCGTTTTTAGGAACAAATGGTTAACTGTAATTAAACCAATAGCTTCTGTGACTTGAGGTGGAACTAAACCTCCAAGATACCTGATGACCAGTGGAGTCATCCCAGTACGATTATTATTAAACTGAATCCTGCAGACTTTCATAAAGTGTCCGTTTGCTCTACGAAGGACCTGCTGCAAGCACTGTAGCCCCTGAGTGATGCCTTTTCTCTCAGGTCCATGCGATTTAAATAATTTGATTGGGCTTGTGATTTCTCCAATGGACTGAGCTGGTATTAAATAAGAACAAAAACATTTTAAAATCTCCAGGTCACGTGGAACTCCAAAACCTTTGCACCCCCACTTTGAAATGCCCTGCAGCTCCAGGGGCAAAGGTCCACATCTACCTACCCTGTATTAAACCAAAACGACAGCACAACCATAGCTAGGTTATGTTACATGGCTATGGTGACGCCATAATCTTTTATTTAAATTGAGGCTCCTGTGCTATCTTTGCTCTGTGGATTGAAAGTTTCAGTCTCCAGTTACTGCTGTAACTGTCACTAGTTTCTGTGCAGCCACTTCTCTGTGGACATACAGGGGAAGGAGTCCTGTGCCAATAACAAGCACGAGAGTCGTGACTGCACGTGTTAGAATAGAACATTGCTTATGATATACCTGTCCTGAGAAAAACAATGAATGATGCTATTTTTTTTTTTTTTTTTAATATCACAGTATGAATGCATAACCATATAAAACATGAATATGAAGTACTGGCGTACCGATCCTTAACCAGTCGTAACATCCCCGAGGTATGGAGCTGCCTGCATATTCTCACTTTATAATAAATCATTACAAAGTGTGTGGCTGTTGTAAATCGTGCTACAGTTGGATAATCATTCATGAGCGGCACCATGACTGCATGAGTGCATATCCTTAAACAATCTGCGCTGTGTTTTATTGGGGGTATTTGATAAGTAATAAATCAATCAGCGACATTACATATTACAACGTACTATATGATTGATACCACGGATATATTAAAAAAAAAAAAAAAAAAAAACAACTGCAGGGTACACCTTACCTTATACAATTGTGGGGATCGTTCACACAGTCAACGTTACACATAAACCTTTCCCAATGTAACCAGCCCATGGTTGGGGTCTGTGCAAGGCCATTGTCCAGTAAGTGAACTGGGTAAATCAATGCACAAATTGTTACTACTAGACTAACCCCAGTTTTAACCATTGTAGTGCATAAACTACCGGCACCTTCACTAACATTCACCTGTTGAAACGGGAATACCTCCTCCTGGTCTTGTCACAGTTTTGCATCCTTTTATTTCCTGTTAGTTAAGGACAGTACAATGAGCCATTCAGGCGCGGGACTGGCGAGAAACAGCCATTCAGCGACTGTAGGGGGCGGGACTATACTGTGTTATTCATTTGTCAACACTATACAGAAGTGTATTGTCTTCCTGGTCTTGTGTTTGCAAAGTTCCTTGCGTGACTTTCAAAAATATTACAGTAGGGTTACCATATGGCTCCAGATTAACCGGACGCTTTGAGACAGACCGGGATTTCAAAATTCCCCCTAAATTGAAAGTAATTCACGTATAAATGAGCTCCACCTTTGCTGAGATTAATCCTGCTGTTGTGGAATTGCTTGGGCGCAGCAAACAAGTCACACTGATCAGCTGCTTCTGATCAGATCTTAATGAACGAATAGCTAATCTATCGATAGAGCAACGAGATGATGATGCGATTGTATTTGCAGAATAATATGGGCGATTGAATTTTAACAAACAGAAAAAAATAGCGACTGGCTGCAATTCATTCTTAGTATAATACAATTATTTGACGCGCATGCGGGTATTTAAGCACCATTATTAATTGTAGCTAAGGATGGTTCATTTACACCTTCATTTATTTCAATTTAGGGGCAAGTTTGAAATCCTGTTCGGTCTCACAGCGTCCTGTTAATCTGGAGCCACATGGTAACCATAATTACAGAGGCTGTACAGTAGTATGTGTTTTTTACATAATAAAACTCGTGTTCTGGAGGAAAGTCTAAATAAAAAGTGTAAATCCCAATCTCCGTTTTCTAATAAAGCAGTACAACTGGGGCTGGGGAGTATGTTGCTGGATAACTTCACTCAGACTACTTTCTCACTAAATATCATGTTATCACTGAATAGAAAATCATCTTCTCTTTAAAAATATGCAAGAGATTTTATTGGACAGTGTCTCCCACAAGTGCTGTGGTACCCCAAATATGACCCACGTACTACCAATGTGTGGTTAAGTGCTTTTAAACTCACCCACACAGGTGTAAAGTTACATCAAACAACAGGTGTTTACTAATTTAAAAATACCAAATTACTACTGTAGGGTGGCCCTTCTACCCCAGAATAGATAATTCTTCCCTCTTCATATATATGGAAAATATTTTATTATTATTATTATTATTATTATTATTATTATTATTATTATTATTATTATTATTATTATTTATTTCTTAGCAGGCGCCCTTATCCAGGGCGACTTACAATCGTAAGCAAATACATTTCAAGTGTTACAGTACAAGTAATACAAATTTAAATTAAAGCTTCAGTGAGATGTCTGCCTGGCTCGTTTATCTATTGAGGGATATCAACTACCTTAGTAAGCAGGGGGGTCTGAGTGAAGTCATACAAGCAACAAACACCCAGCCTCCAGTTGTTCTGCATTTCTGCATTTGTCTCAATAAGGAAAATAGAATAGCAAACCACTGATTTGATTATAAAGATGTAGCACATCGTAGAGTTAAATGATCTAGCTGCAGTCTGGACATGTGACCTACCAAAGTGATAAGATACCAGGAAGAAGGAAGAAACAATTAGATTTATCCTGTTCATGAGCCTTATCCTAAATTCTGAGTTTTAAAAGCAGCATTTTCTCAAAAAAAAGAAAAGGAGGACCCGTGATAAAACTGCTAATGCTAATAAGAGGTGAGAAAGTGGATTTTAAAACCCTGGTTGGCACTCCTTTAAGGGAGAACATTAATAACTGGGCAACGTGACCTTTCTGAAATGTCAAAGGTATGCCTTTCAACATAAACATTATCAAAGACTCCAATAAGGGATATACCTGAGGGGGACAATTTGTCATTCATTCCACTTAAAGTGAGGGCTGGAGTGAAGGCCCCAAAGCTCTAAATGTCAGATTTCAATTTTTCTCACCCCCTGATGGATGGGCCAATCGACCTACTGAGCTTCAAACCTAGTTTCTGCGCAACAAAAAGACCTCAACTGTAACACTGATAGATTCTTCAGTCTATTGTTTCCGCAGTACGTAGGTTACACTGGAGAGGTGCCTGACCGGGGCTCGTTGCTAGGTAGCAATTCGTGAGAGATGCATGCTGGACTCTCTTGTTGGTGGAACTTTACGGTCAATCCGCTCTGATGCACGTTCAGCCTGTGTCAAGCTGGTGTAGGAATTGTCAAAATAAAATATTCAAGCAAAAAAACGTCAGTGTCTGTAACTGAGGATTTACTGCACGAGTCTACTATTTGCTCCAAATCCTTAAAAGGTGTATCATTTAGCAAGGGGGAACAAAAACAGATTCTATTAGTCAGCCTTAATATGCAGAAAAAGACCTTTGTGATGGGATTGATTTTTTAAAAATATATATCAGCCTGGTCCTTGGTGGGTTAATTCATTTTTGTCATTCATTTATACAAATGTGGGCTCTTCTAAAGCCAACACTGTGACATTTGTACCTTGAACAGAGACAGAAACCTTCTGTAATAGGATTATTGGTAATATATGTACATGTTTATGTTTTTTTTTTAATGGTCTGCTTAGAGACATAGGGGTCTGTATTTCCTTGTTTATGTTCTCTTTAATTAGGGACACATCTTGCTTCACTGGCGTTATTGGGCACTTTCCTTAACCAGAAATTTCTTTTTAAGGTCAAGTTCCAGTTAAAAGGCTTTTCTTTTACCCCACAACAAACCAACCTGGGGACTTGCTAGTGCATTTTTACAGTGACTGTACCTTTCACTTTACAAAGAAAGGGTTCTGAATCCCAGCTCTGGTAACTGGTATGATCTGTGCAGACCTGCTTGCAGCTGTAAGTCAGGTCTGATACCTCCAAGTGATTTGAACTGGATAACTCCACACACTCTTGATAGGTGGTGAAAAGTTAAATACTGAAGTTTAGCCGCCTTCTTCATGCAGCCGTAGATAGATTTGAATGTCATTTACAAACTTAAAACACAAGCAGAAAAGAAAGCAAATGAAATGTAGCCCAACTTTTCGACACCCATATGAAAAACCACAGCAAGGTGTGCAGCATATCCGTTTGCAATTGTAAATATCTACCATGCTTGCTTGTCTCGTTATAGATATCTGCATGATTCCTGTGCCACTGAGCTCTCACAGTGAATGCAAAATGACGTTGCGGTGCGAAAGAAAGCTGTCAGCGACACAATTGATTATTATAGTTCCCTTCTCATCAATTAATCAGGTGGACTTTTTAAAAATGTTTCTTTTGCGACTGTGCAGTGATCCAGTGCTTTTCAATAGGCTTTTATACCATATGGGAATCAGACACTACTTTCATATCTCAGATCTACATTGGCTCTGAAACAGAGGTCAAACTGACTTGTTTTGTTTAACACCCCTCTCTCAGTTTCGTCCGGTTTCAGTCTGAGGTATTGATTATGCTCATATTTAGAGGCAAACTCTCCATCGTACTACCATGAGAAGCAAGTGCCTCTTACTGTATTCATGACAGTGACCATACGTACCTACGTTTAGACAGACTGAAACTGCGAGGTGCATACCTAATTACATTTTAATGTAAATTGAAGATAATTGTTGGTCACTGCAGTTTCAGATAGCCAAAATAAAATGGCTGTATTGCAGTATTTTTTTCCTAATTGAATTCACTTTCACAGTGATTAAATTACTATCATTTTTCATACGAACACTCTCACCAGGTAACATAATTACCAATAAATACCAGCATTCTCATATTTCCAGCGCTGTCAACTCTGCAACTGTTGAAGTTCTAAATTTTCCTTTCTCAGCTCCCCAGGGCTGTTGCCACACTCTCCCACCCCCCTACTGCCAAGATAATCACTCAACTACATAAGATTCTCAGCCCCTGAAAAATAAGGAAAGTAATAATTATGTATATCCACCAGCACCAGCACTGTAGAAATATATATACTGTAACAAGCAACTGGGGAGAAAAGAGAAATTATGTCTTTAATTATAATTTTATGTCTGGTCCAGAGCAAAAATAATGTCCGCTATAGGTTTTGGCCCTGATTGCACGTAAATAGTATTAATAATTATGATAAAGTAAAGTGACTGCTCCAATTGGAAACTACCAGGCCCCTGTGTGTGTGCTTAAATATATTCTGAAAGAAATCAATATTAAGAGTGTGATCAATACTGCATTCTTTCTGTACTCCTTTAAAAAGGCATATAGAAAAAATGACCTTCAGTTACGATTATTACAATGCTGCCGTGTTGCCATTCCTAATCTAACCCTTTTAAAGGTGTGTTAATGATCTTTTTTTAATTAGATATTACTGTTTATTTCAGTAATGTGGGCTGTAAAACGTGTAAGGCAAAATCAATGGACAGCAAGATCAGCAGTCATTATAAACAGACACGTACCACACACAATTGAGTAGATTGGCAGAAGCACCTGGGAATTGATTTTCATTTTTTAAAAAAAATGTAAGCAATGAAATAAATAAATAAGTTCTGCCTTTTAATTCTATGCATGTGAACATATGATAATAATACATACTTACATATACAATGTTGAGTTTGTCTTTTCCCACTAGATTGTGTCTTAAGTTTGTTACAGATTTCTCCTGGGGCTGTGATAAGTTCATGCAATTACAAGAGCAAATCTGAGAAGCAATATTAATTTGGTTCACAGCAATGCACTTTCTGGCATAGAAATGCTTTATTGATATAGCCCAATGAGATCCTTTTCTGGCTGGCCACAGCAAGGCTAATGGGAAGGCATGGATTCTGACTTCCATCTAGCTGGCCTTCATTTGATATTGTGGAGGGGTTTGTGATTCAAGAAGCATGCCTGGATCTTTGCAGGGAAGCTTACATACAGGATTGCTTGCCCTCTAGCGTGCCTGACCATAGCTACAGTTTCATTGCCTCACCTTTCTTGATCACTGCATTCTCAAACACCAGGTTTAGATTATTCTCTGCAGCACACGGAACAGTAGAAAAGGGAGTTGCATGTCAAGCGTACCAGTACACAGTAACCAAGTAGCAATGCAGCGTCTACCCCCCATCATTGTCTGTCTAGTTAATAGTAATGTGTACACAACAAAATAGAATCATGAAATATAACATGTCACCTAAATACTGGGAACAGAGGCACTGTAGTACTCACCAGGTTTCAAAGTGATTGTACCAATCATACAATTAAATCAAGTGTCGGAAATAATGCTGTAAAAGCAGGCAGACAGGCTGGTGGAAGTTTGGAGCACCCATTGCTTTTCACATTGCAGGAATAATTGCACTGAATTACATTACTGTGGCTGCATAAATGACCTGCGAACCGATTTGGAGTGCATTTGTAGATAACTCTAAGACCATGAAATGATCTCCCGCTGGCGAGACTTAACCAGACACATTTGTGATGCGTTGTAAAATGAAAAGGAGGAAGCACAATCGCACTGAAGAGACAACTTGTTGTACAACAGCCTGCTGAGACTAGAAGGGCTTTTGACTACAAAACATGGGACACATGCTAGCCTGTTTAAAAGACTAGCATCTCCATTCTAGAATTCTTGATACTGTACTGAGATTGACCTTTGACAGCCCTTGTGTCCTATTTAATTTATAATTAGTATTAAACTTTTTCAAGATTTGAAAGTATTAATATTTTAGGAGGAAGAAAATACAAGAAAATGCTGCAAAAATGAAGAGGGGCTTTGAGGGATAAATACCTTTAATAGAGAAACTGGAATAAACTACTTATAACAAATAAAGTAAACCCTGCTCTACATTAGGCTGCAGTTTCTCATTTACACCACAAGAGCACTGTCACCAAAGCCCTTATTATGTAAAATTGGGTAGTTATTGTTTCTTACACTGTATAACAGCTATAGCAACTTAAAATTGCTAAGAATTTTGAACAAGCACTGCTCCATACCAGGCTCCATTAATGTGTTGCCCACACTACCAGGACAATTAAGCTGTGATCTCTGTTTTGTACTGGCTAAAGAAAACTACATTTCAGAGTTCAATTTGACAGTCAGTTGACTTTTGTGTACAGTGCATTGACCTTCAATCTGAAGTCAATGTAGCTGCTACCTTGGTTTTTATAAACCAGCTAAGATAGCTGTTAATAACAGAAGAAAGATTAGGTGTGTATTTTAAGACATATTTTAAAAATGGTACTGTCCTAGAAAATACAGAGGACAGTCTTTTACCGGGTGAGCACAGAAAAATGGACTGTTCTTTCAGAAACAGGTCAGTTGACAAATATATGTGACATCCTAAAAACTATGTACTGACTGAACAACAGGACAAAAAATGTCTCTGTACGCTGCCAGCCTTGACTTTATTTTTTAACATTCTAGTGGCATTCTTTTATTTTGTTGGAGCTGAAATTCCCATCTTCTGAGAGGAGCCGGTAAAACCCATTACCTCGGTAACACTTGAGCACCAAGGCGAGAGAGGGTGGGAGCCTTTCGGAGAAGACGAGATTGGATTAGAATTAGTTTGGAACCTGTTTAAAAAAAAAAATCAATTTGCCTCAAGTGGAAGAAATTGTTCCAGCAGGGCTCTCAGGCCTTGTAAACGAAAAAATGAATTTAGCAAAGGTAATCTGTGGCCTCCTGGGATGGTGCTAACTGCGTTTTCACAGAGAACCCGAGGATACCAAATTGCCGTTCCTGCTGTTTTATGCTGAAAAATTAATCTAGAATTGGATTTTCTGCAAAATACATATTAAGGGTGCACATCATGACCTTCAGCATAAAGGGAAACATTGAAGTTCTCTTTAAAAATTATAGCTCAATTAAATAATCTAAACGTCCTGTGCAACCATTGTCAATTTGGTTACTGCAATGTGCAGGTAACTTAACCCCTCTTAGTCCTGTAGTTTGCTGATTTTTGCTACAACCGTATTCTATTGTCAAAGTAAAGCTCCCATTATAATCAGATCTAAACAATAAAACCTTAAAGGGGATGTGATTTTAGCCACAACATTCAGTTCTAATATATTGGCAGGTCATGTTTCTAAATATACAAAGAAAAAAAACAAAGCATAATTATTCTTTGTTTAATGACAAATTACTTACAAAACAGTCTTGAAGCACATTAACAGTTTCATTATATAGTGTAGCGAGCACGGAGGAAGGCAGCAGGAGGGCTGGTAGGTGATGTAATCACACACGAAGACATAAGCCTGATATACGCTCTTTGCAAAGTAGCCAGCTCTTTTGTACAGCGGTATCGGCGCTATGCTTTAGTGCGAGAGGTCCTGGGTTCACGCCCACCCTCCGCCTGTGTGTGGATTGCCTCGCCCTGTGTGATGCGCCTGCCTGCGTTAACCAAGATCGCCTGACATATCACATTCATCTGCGACAAAAGTATGAACCAGCCTTTAAAACCTTTAATAAGTACTCCAACCCACAACGCCTCCTGTTAATGAAGCAGCCATTGTCAGACTGTCACAGTAATGACTGTTTATTGCTTCCAGCTTTTTCTCTTCTCTGCAGCTCCGGGGAGCAATTAGAGCAACTTCATCATACTTATTTACTATGTGTCTTAAATGCCATTCTCTTGTACCTACAGCAGCCCCCACCCCCCATACACAGATACTTATATCAGTCAAGCTGACAGGTTCATATTCTTGGTGGGGGTCTTCTTCATGCATATGAGATGAAGACTTCAGTCTGCTGGGGATTGCTTTCTCCCTGTGTCGATGAGGTACAGCTCCCAGTGGCTGAGGCAGCCTTTCTGTTACCCAGTTACTGGGAGGATATTAGTTATATTGATTGGAGTGACTAGGTCGGTGTTGTGTCTGTGGTGGATGAGAGATGGAAATGACACTTTCTACTGTTATTTCTTCCTTTTTGTAAAGCACCTTTTTCTTACCTTTTCTTTCTAAGTCAAGTCCCTAAGTCCTAGCTTGAGCTATACTGACAGAAAGTGATGTGGAACATGCTCCCTCACTCTAACTTACACCGACAACAGTTGCCAATATGCTTTGTTGCCAAGGGAGCAGTTACTAGAACTGGTAACTATCTACATTTAAAATGTCCTGTGGCATGGGAACACAAGCCAAGAAGCAATTCCTCATTGTAAGCTGCTGATTGTTCTATAATCTTTACCATTAATTGCTAAAATAAATCTTAAAACGATCAAACACATGTTTCCCATGAATCTTTGTGGTTCTTTGTTACCAGTAAGCACTAGTATGAGACAGGCACAGCAAACAGAGCAGTAAGGTACAGTATTACCCAGAAAGATTGACCACATTATACTTGCACAGTCAATTTGTTCCTTACACTGCTTATACTGTACAATGCATTTACTGTGCTTTACAGTGGTTAATAATCTTTTCTGTCATGCATGCGTGCATGTGTGCGTGTGCGTGTGTGTGCCTGTGTGTCTGGGTGTGTGTGTGCGAGTGTGTGTGTGCTTGTGCGTGTGTGTGTGTGTGTGTGTGTGTGTGCTTGGCCATGCTTTTACAGTACTTTACTGAATGTATAATCTTTTGTTTTTAAAGTCATCTAGAAAACAATTACAAAAAGAATGATTTTTTCTCAGTGAAGGCATTTATGGATAATTAGGTTATTTTCTCTGTCAGTGACCTTTTCTTTTTTTTTTGGCTCATTCAGAGAGAGAGAGATCTGTGACTGACTGTACACAGAGATGAAACTGTTCAGATTTCTAAAAAAAAAAAAAAAAACGTGAGGCCCTGCAGATCATGTTTAAGAGCACTCAGAGAGCCCCCAGCACTTCTCTCCTTTGAAATTCCACCTGGGTCCTATAGAATTATTACTTTAATCTGGTCTTCCTTTCGGCGGACTCTGGTTACCATAGAAACAGGGGCTCCACTCCAGCTGCCAGTAGAAAGTGGAGGGTAAACAAACAAACAAACAAACAAAAAAAACATACTGTTCATAAAGTTTCCTTTTGATATTTTTTTTTCTTACTCATGTTATTGGTTTCTTTCCAAAAAAAAGGTGATGGAGCAAGATAGGCGAACAACCTTAAAAAAGCAATTTCTCAGTTTTATTGGTGACAGCAACTGCACACACATGCATATATTAACAGAAAGATACATCTAAAACAAAAAAAAGGTCTGGGACATTTAATTTTTTCCCTAATGTATTCCAATTTCCATTATTCCAATATCAGGCTGTTAGAATGTTTTGTATTTTTCATAACACCCCTTCATGTAATCCAGAAAAAACTAATATGATTTTTTTTCTTGGCCCATATGGGAAGTGCAACCTGTGGCCTTATAATGCTTGCAGTACAAATCTATATGTGAATGTGTGTGTAAAAAACCATCCCAATCCAAGATGAAACCCCTGAACTCCCCTGTGTTTCTAGGGACCCACATGGTAAACAACTACAATTACACTGCTGTTTAATTTTCATAAAAGATTACTGACATTGAATATTTTGCCATCAGCCCAGAGCTACACAGACACAGATAAAGCAAATAGATCACATTCCGTTTCCCGTCTACCATGGTAATGGGGTCATCCAATTTATCAAGTGGAAAGTCAGAAAAAAAAAGATCAGGTTTATTTGGGAAACATTATAAAGTAGTTGTGGCACTCTGTCTCCTGAGGAAAGTTTTCTTTTTATAACGTAAGGAATTCATAACAGGGCTGAATGGCGAGGGAAGCTTTTCTTAATTCAACACTTTACTGAGTCTGTTTTTTCTTTATCAAAGAAAAAAATGCACTAATGACAGTTTTGGAGTAAATAGCTTTGAGCCCTTTGTGTGTTTAAAACTGAGAGGCAGAAATTAATCTATTGACCTCCGTCTGTCCTCACAGTGTAAAGCCAATTAGACCACCGCTAGAAAAAAGGTGTTGCAGCTTAGCTCACAGAAGTCATTATAAAAAACAATAGATAAATTCAATGCAAAAATATGGATAAATACAATATGGTGAAGCATCTGCATTTACAGTATCAGGCTTAAATCTCAATTACATTCAATGGGATTTTGCTAATTTAGAGTAATTAATGAGGACATCGCTTGTTATAATAAGAGGTTAAGGGTGTTACATTTTCAAACGCCAAACTGACCTTAAGAAACAGCTCATTAGCATGCAGAATGTGGCATTCTCAAACTTCCAATGTGATATTTAAACAGGCATTTCCCCTGTACTAATTAGCAGAGGAGAAAATGACCTTTTATTTATTGAGGGGCTCTGTAATGGCATTTGAAGCCCAAGCGTTTGAATTGTGTTTGAATATAAACTGAAGAAAGTAGACAAACCTTTCGATGGGTCACCTTTTTCGAGTTCATGTCGTATTTAATTCAGGTTTTATGTTTGGAGGTTGGGTGTTATAGAGCAGTGAGCCATGTTGGAAGAGCTGTCCTTTTCAGGGGTCGGGGGTGGGGCTTTTCCAATAGGCAGAGGCTTCACAATAATCAGAATATACTAGAAGGATATAATATTTAATTGGCTAGTTCTCCTTTATTCACTTCAATACTCAATACTGATTGGAAGGTGTAGCCCACTTTTCATCACTGTAATTATAATTTTACAGATTTTACTAAAATAAGTTGTAGAATTATCCGATTATGCACAAAATGCAAAAGCAGTCAAAATGAGTCTATGGTTAAAGTTCGGAGGTGATTGGTGAAAATTCAAGGCAGCAATTGTGCTCTCCCTTTAGATTGTGACTGACTGAAAGACAGCTAGACATTAAAAATCGACATTTTGAATGACAACCCTTATAACTGATGCAATTTAATTTATAAAAGAGTAACACCTGACTTCCTTTAAGTTTTCTATTCTTATTTTTTTACAGATCACATACTGTATTAATGCCACATATTCATAATTAATTCAAATGGAACCCCACAGGAATAACAGTTTTCCATTGACATTTCCACGCTGCTAAACATTGAGTAAAATCACTATTTGAATCACAGAAAATATAAAAAACGAAATGCTATGGTATATCGTAGAAGTATTGCTCAAAAATGATGAAGTGTAGTGAAGTCATGGGATCTGTAGCGTTGGTAGTTTGTATTATAGTTCCTGACTTGCATTATAGTTCCTGACTTATATATTCCTGAAATGGTAAGAGTTACTCAATTTGAGTAATAATTGCTCACTGTGCAGTAATTCCTCAGCTGCAGACAGGCAGTCCCAGGGGAAGAGGAAATTTTGTGTTTCCTGTCAGTCACTGAGTCCCTGCTGGGATGCTGAGTGAGTGGGAAGACAGATCTTTTTTTACATCTAGCCCCTTTCCCTGTATTCATAATGAAACTGTCACCCCTTATTTAACTTCAAATCCATTAAAATGACCTTTTCTCTATTTTGCATGTGCTTTCTCTTCTGCCTCTTTATTGTTTTTTAAACAAACTACATAAAACATGTGCACCAATTCTATCTATTGGGGTTCAGCTTGTGCTGGCAATGAATCATAATGTCCAAATCAATATCATTTGAAGCCTGCGCCATTACTTTTTATATTGGGACTACCCCAGGCACAGCATTGTTAGTTTTGTACTGTATATGAAGTCCCCATGACTGATGCAGAAAGCCTTATGCTAAATGCCTAAGATACAGCAGGTTTTCTTTTTAAATAAGGTCTTGAGAAATTAGGTCTAAACATGTCTTTATTCCAGTGACACCATCAATACAATGTTTATTGGCTAAAATGATATGAGAACAACATTCACCAGACGCAGGAAAAAAAAACAAACTGTGTTTAAAAAATATAATGAAAAATGTGAGTGTGAAAGAAGGAAATCTGATGCTGTCAAGCTGCATATGAATGTTTCATTAAAATAAAAATAAACATATTTCTACATTTCTTGCTTGGAATAGGTGAGCTAAAGTACTGTGGTGAAAAAAATGTAAATGTGGCATTGTGATAGTAATAGACCTTGACCTGAAGCATTATAAAGCTGTCAGGAAAACTTAAAAGGCTAGGAAACTGCCAAATGGGATCGCTCTGCACTGTCACCGTGGATAAAGAGTACAATTGAACAGAGTTTAAATAAGATGGCATTGATTTTATCTATGAATCCTAGTGGGATCTTCCCTGGCCATTGATCACAAAGCCTGACCTCGACAAATGATGCTCTAAAGTCACCCCGATTGCACTCCTGGGCATTTAAAGACAGACACTTTAAAACCATGTGTTCTGCAATCATCCAGACATTTCTCACGCAAATTGCAAATCAGTATGGTTCATATTGTTACCTTGGTCCTGTGAGTCTTTTAATACAGTAAGTCATTAATTCAATCAATCAAACAATCTTAAAGCTGTGCCACGGAACAGAGATGATTGATTAACAGCGTGGCAGCATAAACTGACTGACAGATAAATCTAGAAGTGTAATTTCAGACTTTTCTTAAAAGAAGCACTAAAAGACCATTGATCCATCCAGATGCCAGGCCTGTGGGTCACACATCAAATTCAGTCTCAGATTTGTCTTAGTATTTGACAGAACAACAATGCTGTGAACTGTTTCTGCAATGAATAGAGCACAGCTCTCACAGAACAATACCATTGATGATATATCATCTTTTACCTTGAGGAAATCCCAGAAGCACAATTTAGTAGCAGACCAGTAATGCCAATGCTAAATATTGCACCTGATACAGTAGCACACACTGGTGGTACTGATATGGTACCATGTTACTGCATTGGATTACCCATGTGTATTGGGTCATACTATTGTCATCCAATTGGCAAAATATAAATATGTAATAGTCATGCACTGTGTGTGGGCTGTTTTGTTTGGATCAAAGAAGGGGGAAAATTCAAGCCTCTTTGACACCCTTCCTTGGGCGATGCACCAGTCGCACACATAGTAAAAATGACCAAAGAGATTACAAAACTCTTATTATAGGAGGTACATTTTAAAACACACACGCACGCACGCACACACACACACATACACACACACACACACACACACATACACCCCCACACACACAATTGTGTGCAATAATGGAAATCTTCTTATTTGAATACATTTCTCAGCAGGAGACAACTTTGCAGTGAAATGTGTTCTGGTGCATGCTAAATGGATTTAAAGCTGCAGTGTACCACTGCTTTTATCAGTTTTATTCTAAAACTTAACTTGCTGCTGTCTGTTTATTACATTCTTCCATAGCTAGGCATTGTCTGAACTCCACTTCACCAGAAAGCAGACCTAGTTGACATTCCTCTTTGTTTATTTCCCCAGAAGGTAATTTTAGCTGCAGATGGCCAAGCTTCGTCCCAACTGTTCATTTCTCTTAAGCTGAGGGGACAGGAAACCACTTTGTGGCTTTGAACTTGGTTTTAGGCCACTGCATGGTACATCAGGGGAGACTTGGGGTTTGATACAGCAAAGTTGCCTCAAACTAGGTCTCCCGGTCTCTTGGAACCAGGTTTCAAGCCACTGTTACTGAAATAGTGGCTTTGTGTTCCCTCAGCTTTAGTTTTCTGATGCTAACAGTCTGGACTCTGTTTGGTTACAAAACACAGTAATATCCTGACTTAACCCACATTTACATGTCAAAAAGATTATTTTTTCCCCTAGTGTTTTGTGAATTCTTTTGAATTGGTTTCCCATATCTGGGCCACAGTTAGGGAAACTGGGATTAACAGTAACCAGAGGATCTTAAAAACATGCAAACAGTCAAGTCAGATTGGAGGATTTGTCAGTTTTTGTTCTGTACCACTCCATCAGATAGAGATAGAGTACAGTTCCCAAGTATTGAAGAAATTCTGAGCTGAGCACAAGCTGAGATCTTCTCATGCCCTTCACTCTAACATTGCTTTCACTCTTGTAGAGTTCTTTCATGGGCCGTCAGTGGCAATCACATTTACCAGTCCTTACCACTCCATTTACCACTCCTTCTTTTATCATGAAGACCCATTTTAAAGTTTTTGCAGCTTATACAATCTTTGACCATAGTTTTATAATGCTTTAAGCACAAGGGTGCTTACTGGTAATTATTTAAATACCACTGAAGACCGCCTGTCAGCCACTGTAGACAGTAAGTTATGTTAACAAGCTATCTCCAGCCTATTATTCCTTTAGAAGAGTTAATCCCTTCGAACAATATATGTATTTCGGCATGCAAATGTTCAATTAACAAACAGTAATGTCGAAAAATATATTTCCGCCTACACATTTTCCATTAACAAAATAATCATTAATGAGCTTACAGTAACGCACATTTGAGCAATTCAACATGGTACTGAACAATATTGTGATCCACCTATGCAGAACCAACCAACATTCTGGTAAATTTGCATATAAAACAATTCAAAATAGTGTTGAAGGATATTGTAGTCCAAATACCTAGTAGTTTGATGAAAAATAACATTTTGTTAAATGCAAATTAAATCATTTAGGACCTTCGTTTTTTCAACAGAAAATGACACCTTGGTTGTGACACAAAACACGACAAATACAGGCACTGAATAGATATTTATTGCAGCATGGTAGACTATTGTGGCACTTGGAGTTACACAGGACTCCTGAAGCCTTACAATGCGCGAAAAGTGATACATTCGGTCATTAGCCAAAGGCACTTGGTTATTCTTGAGATTTATTGGTAAATGTCCGAAGTAAAGAGTTACCATGTTTATTTTGGGCATTTACCATTTTGCTTGGTAAATGTCGACATTTACCAGTATATCTTAAGATTTTCTAATATTCAGACTTTTACCCTAAAACGTGCATGTATGAAAGTAACTATAGATCTTCTGTCAACAATTGTCCCAGTTTGACAGTAACAGATGCCCTGCTCCTCCGCACACTAATAGATTCTACAAGGACCATAGATTTATCTTGACTGGAGTGGACACAGATTTAAATCCATTATCCCGCAGGTCAGTCAAGGTTTATACTATAGATACACCAGGTACTGTAATGTAACCTGGGTTTTAGGCTTGGCACGCAAAGCCACCATCGAACGTCTCTCATATGCCAGTGTGTTTGTTTGCATGGATAAAAAAGACCATGTTATTGGGGCTGACCTTACAGCTGAACCCCATTTGTTAAACTGTGAAAACGATAAGCAAGGACACATTGGATACATTGGGTTCAATTTTGCTGATGTTATACAGTGTCTGAGCTGGGAAACATACCTGGGATATGAAAGTGAATGGTGCAGATACATGTACCATTTACCAAACTGCCTAAGCACTGATCTTAATCCCACTGCCCCTTTTCTCTACTGCTGTTTTCCCCTGGGTGATTTATTTACCCCTGCATTAGCATTACTATATACAATGAAAAATAGAATGGAAAGAGGTAACCAGAAATCAGATTTCTAAATATTAGACTGCAAAGAGACAAGTATGTTCAATACACATTCTGATTTAGGTATGCAAATTATCAGAAAGAAAGATTACTCAAAATGTTTGCCAGTGTTTTTTTTTTTTTAATATAATATAGTGACTCAAACAATCTCACTGAGATGAGGGTTAAAAGGCCATTGCCCAATTTTTAAATGATGGCTGAGTCAGAGATTCATTTCCCACTGTCCCTAATTCGGATGCTGGCAGATTTTGATGTATGCTCCCTTGTTGTAAAGGGCGCTCTCCCTGGTCTGTATGTTAGCTGCTTGTAATGTATGTATCTTCCCTCATTTTAAAGGTCAGTGCTCATTATCTGGTTGTTATCAGACCGAAATGTTGCAACATTATAAGGGTGCTGTCCCTGATGCAGATTTTGGTTGTTTGAGGGATTTGTTGAGCATAAAAAGATCCTATACTGAATGCTGTCCATTTACTACTGTATGCTTGCAATTCATCTGAAGGGGGCGGGGTGAAGGTTAGAACACTGCAACTGTAGAGAATCCCAATGACAGTTCTAAGAACTTTTGTTGGGATGTGCTACAGTGTATGGTTGAGTTCTAAGTGGCTAAGGACAAGGTTTTGAATCCTGCTATTGAATCAAATGAACCCAGAACCCATTGATGACAGAATGCCATGTTTCCAAACGTATATATTAGACAGAATCTGTGCACCGCCTGAACAGTATAGGCTGCTTTTGTGGTGATGCTATACTGCAGTTATGAGAGCCTGATATACCTTTTGTGTCATAGGGTCACTCTGGAATAAACCAATCCATGCTACTGAACAAATGTAAGATCTTGTCTTGCACTTACAGTAAAATATACTAAAGCTAATCTAAGGCTTTAGAACAGGTCATCTGAAGTCCAACTAAACTCTGAAATGGAATCATTTGTTTCAATTGAATTTGCTTCCACTCGGATTCAATTGTTCCTATGGAAATGCTTAATCCGTTTAGTCGATCCATCAGGAGACGCTGTCATTTTAAGCACAGGCCAATGCTGTCATTCCCGACTCAATAAGAAAAGAAAAAAACTCTGTCTCTTGTCTGTACCAGAATTCGGTGCCAAGCTTTGACACTTTAAGATTTCACTTGGGTTCGAAACTTTTAATATGCCGTCCCAAATACTTGGCTTGAAGGCGGATGTTACCACACATTACCGACACTGGTTATCGGCACATTTATCAAGAGTTTGGAACTACCTGGTCCATTTGTCAAAGGTGGCTCCCAGAGGAGACAACAGCATACGGCTTGCTTGATTAGTGAGATAACACTTCAAACTAGGGAGGAAGAGACAGACAAGGCCTGCTGGGGCTGAATCTATTGTTATTATCACTCTATGCAAAGTCCTCTTCGAACTCATTAGCTGATATAACATCTTGTCTGATTTCACATTAACAATCTCATTCTTCCACCCGTGGGGTACTTCCTTTCCCCCCGCTAATTTAGACAAGAGCAGAGGACGTGAGAATAAATGATAATTTTGATGTAATTGCCAGAACATTCCTTCCGGGATTTTTTTTAATAAAGAAAGCAGATGGATGATGGATTGTTTGTTTCTTATGTTTTGGTTTTTTATGGTCGCTCTACATCCTAATCTGCATGGAAAGCATGTTTAGAAATGCTAAAAGAGACCTAAATTCAATGACAAACGTTTCGAATAGAAGTCTTTTAAACATTAATGCATGTATTATGAGATATAAATTCAGTGCGACTCCTAGATACATTAAATTATATGCTTTCATGATCAAATTGTATGGTTTGATAAAACATCATAAGAGAATGTATTACTTATTAGGGTGTAACTGAGTGATCTAAACAGTGATCTAAAAACCTCATAATTTCACTTTATACTATTGTATGCTATAATGTCAATAAGTCTGTAGATAAATCATCATAGGGAGAAAACACTGGTAGGATTAATATAGAGTTGAATATCCAATTATTATATTGTCCCAATAGTATAGTAGTAGTTTATATTTCCCAATATATATCATCTGTATATCAAGACCACCTGTCCATAAAATACACTTTTGCTAAATTTCTATAAGCAGGCTTGACAGTACCATACAGTTTTTAAAGATGATTGTAATCCTCCATTTGGAATTCTAAAATTGGCAACAATCTAATTTTATATATCTGCAGTTTTAGGTTATATGTACAGAAATTGCTGTTGCAGTACCTATTTTGGTAATTACATTAAGGCATCATTGAGTTTTATTAAATGGAATGGAATTGATATATGAGATATGTGGCAGTCAGGATCGTAACAGGATGTTTGTTTGATTTTTATCTGAGCTCATTTAAATTTCATGTTGTGATTCCAATGGAGCTGAGTTGAATTCTATAGTGTAAACTAAAAAAAAAAAAAATAGTGCATGGAAAGTTAGGGTATTCTGTGCCTCCTGTTTTTACAATATGGGATTTAATCCCATTGTAAAATAGATCCTTAAAGATGTGCAACGGTTTTCAAATATATTTTCCAACCCATTGATTACGTTAGCTTCCATTACTTCCGTGACATTATTTGGTTCAGCTTTTGAAATTTAAATAAGTTTTCTTAATGTTCTGTAATGGTACAACACAGTACAGAAGCCCTCTCCTCAATGTGGTCTACGTGTAGTATGGCTCATCACTCAATAGGGGTAATTATACGGCCTAAGTAGTAATCATGCTAAATATTTCCTTAAAGTTTTGTGAATAGGATCTAATGTACTTGTGTATTTTAAGCCTCTAACTAGCACTGCATTATGACCTGTATACTTGTTTAACTGCACAGGAACAATGTCTATGAAAAGTCAGATAGGATTGTGCTAGGGTGGTTTTGTACTTGAGGGGTTTGCATGGACTTGGCTGCGGGTCCCCCCTCCTCCACCTCCGTCCTGCTGAGAGATGCCCATGGTGGGATGGTGAGCTTCGCCTGCCCCTTTGAGGGACATGCAATTACAGAGGTGGTAATGAGGAGGATGGTGGGGCAAAAAGTACAAATGAAAAAGCTAGGGCCCTTGAGGGGGTATAAACAGCAAGCTACCGTAATCGAAGAAACCAGCAACAATCTGGAACTGTTTTTTTGCATATCGGACTTTATTTATTCCAGCAAATCATCCTCTTAGTACCGGTAATTCACAAGTTAAAGCTCTGCGAAGAGGACCCTACGTCAAATTTGTACTGCACAATTTGTATTGTTCTATTGCTTCAGAAAATTTGGAGACAAAGTCAAATCTATACTTCTCTTCTATGGACCACCCAATATACTGATATTTCATAATTCTTAAATCTAGGGGTTTGCTCCTAAAATCGTTTATTTTTTTGCCTGGGATTTGATCAATTACCATTAGGGCTGACCAAAGCCATTTTTATTTTTGTTTTATTTAAAAAAAAAACAAAAAAAAACAGCAATCATAGAAATTCTTAAAAAAAATCTTTTTATTACATCTTTATTTATTTATTTATTTTTTACCTGGAATTTATGAAGTATTCAATAAACAAAGATAAATAAAACTCTTAATTCCCAAGTTATCATGAACTGTACATTGCACGCCCCCATATCATGTATACGCTGCCATGAAACATTTGGATTCTCTGTCCTTTTCATGGTGATTTATAGATTCCCTGCAGGTGATTGCTGTTGGTAAAGCAAGCTCACACCTAATGCATAACCCAGGCTATGCATTTAATACACAGTACATAATCAATAAAGATGGGACCCTGCTCGGTAACATCAGATTACTGTCATTGACACACCAATCTTCAGATGACATCACACAACAGGAAGACAGCTCTTTGTTCAATAACCCCTTATACAAGCACTATATCAGCACTCAAAAAATGCATGTTATGATCTACATGGCAAACTGACATTTGTATGGTGGTTCCTTTATAAAGGTTCAATATTCTTAGCTGGATTGGATGGTCAGACTTTTCAAAAAGACAAGAGTTCCATGAATCTGTGACTGTGAATTGACATATGGGGTTAATTAAACAACTTCAAAACCGTCCCAAGTCATTTAAAAAGATGAGTTGCAGTCGGCTACGCTTTATCTGGAGTCATTGGGAGGAGTAAAATATCCTGATTAAGCGACTGTCCCAATTAAACGAGAGGTAGTTGACGGCCTCAGACTTTTTTGTTTCTAAATGAAAAGAAAAAAAATGAATATGTTAAATACATCATCTAGGAGGCTGTGTGGTCCAGTGGGTAAAGAAAAGGGCTTGTAACCAGGAGGTCCCCGGTTCAAATCCCACCTCAGCCACTGACTAATTGTGTGACCCTAAGCAAGTCACTTAACCTCCTTGTGCTCTGTCTTTTGGGTGAGACGTAATTGTAAGTGACTCTGCAGCTGATGCATAGTTCACACACCCTAGTCTCTGTAAGTCGCCTTGGATAAAAGCATCTGCTAAATAAACAAACAATAAAGTACATCAATAGTGTTTTTTATTCCTAAATAAATTGAATAGCTGTTTTTTTTATTTGTACATGAAGTAAAAAAGAATGAAATCACATCTTATCACAAGACAAAACACCTGCGATGTTGACACACCAACTGTCTTTGCAACAGCACCCTGAGAAACCACAGGAGACTCCAGCAGCTCCTTCAAGAGTTCAATGTGGTCTATGCAATTTACGCAAGTCACAGCGTAATCACATACTCACAGACTCACTGCACGGTGCTATGCTAACCTGTCTTGCTTTGAAAAGCGATCTCCGTTCATCATTTGAAAATTCTGTATCCCAATTAAATGAAGTGACGGCCCAATTAAACGACATAAATAGAATTGAGATGAACCGACTCCCAGAGTTGTATCCCATTTAAGCAGAAATCCCGATTTGGTGAAGCCGACTGTATTTCATCAAATATACAAACTTATTACCCATGAAAACATAACAGAAGAGGGTCATCACACTATGCGGGTTTCCTTCAGGTGGATTCATATCAGCTATATTACTTTGGGGATTAGGGCTTGTTTATTGCACCACTTTTGCTGATGCAATACCTCAAGGCCACGTTCCTTTTCCAGAGATGACTCACACTTGCGCACGTAGTGCAATACCATCTCATTACCACCTGTAGTCCAGTCTCTAGAGTCCAAACTCATCCGTTCCATTGAAGAAACATGATTTCAACCGACCAACATCAGCAGAGAATTCTCCAAACTGATTCAAACATACAGTATAAACCATGCAATCGGTGAAAAAAAAGTATTTCTTCCAGACTAAAATCTGTTTTAAAAAAGAGTAAGGTGTGGGGGGGGGGGTGTGTGCTGTAACTAGCTGCTGCCAAATAGAAAGACAGACGTGCATGTTGCAATCTATTAAATATGTACCGTGCATTTGGTCCTGTGGTTTGGGTTTTCAATCTCTTAAATCACAAAGCTCCCGTGTTCAAATTTGTAACAAAACACTGCACCTTGAGTTACACCACTGGGTATCCAAATCTGTAATAGACATGCCGGTCATGTCAGAGCTGTCAGCTTGGAGATTGAAAGGAGTTTTGAGCAGAGACACGGTAAAGCTCTGCTGCTGTGTCAAACAAAGATTTTGATCTTAGTTTTGTCAAGAAAACCTCTACAGACATCCAGTCATTCAAATTCAGCAGCTACGGCATAAACATATCACCAGATGTGATTTGATAGGTTCAGCATATTCAACATGATCCATTTGGAAGGTTAAAACTTCCGAACAGTTAGCTATTTATAAGCATTGCCCCAAGTTAGCAATTCAAAGATTAAGTAAAAAATATTTCTTTAGGTACATTTTTTTTTCTTCAAAAACATATTTTCTTTTAGATGCAGTATATGGTAGAATACATTTTTTAAAATCTAACTTTAAAAGCTGTCTCTATTTTAATGACTCCCTATTCAAAAAAGAAAAAAAGAAAAAAAATGCACTTCTCAGACTACAAAAGATGACATCCTTAGGATTTACTTTCTCACTCACAGTATATTTTGATGTATTCTTGTATATTTGCAATGTTACTTTCATAAATTTAAATTGCTTGTTTTCACCCAGTGAAGGTCATACCTGTGATTTGTGCACTTCACAGAGTTTCTGTAAAGTTGCTTCTCCCTTGTGCTATGGGACTATGGCAAATACAAGGATGGAACTGATCAGCACAGGTAAGTGCATCAACTGGAAAGCAATTTACAGCTTGAACGTACCTGCAAAACTAGGGTAAGTACAAACAGAATTGACAATAGATTAGAGAATAACAAGAAGTAACCAGTACATGTTACCTTCTGGAGGGCTGTTATGAGAAGAATAGTGCCTGTTTCTTGGTTTAGTCTATAATTCAATGGGGCTCTCTTGTAACATCATCCAAGGGAGAACAAGTTATTAAAAGAAAAATGAAACAAGTTGCTGTTAAAAAAAAAACAAAACTTTCAAATCAGAGTAGATTTTTTCAGGGCACTTAGTTCTATCACACACTGCACGGGTTGTCTTAGCAGAAAATACAATCAAATATTTTTCTTTGAAGTCTTACAGGCAGTTTTGGTTAGAAAATAAGTGTTTCCTACAAGGCCTGGTGGATGTCCTCGTGCCGCAGCACTTTGTAGGTGATCCAGTAGAAAATGTTGAAAAAGAGGAAACTCAAAGGGAAGACTGCCCGGGATATTGTGTCAATGCGCTTGGCCCGGTCCACAAACTTTTTGCGGATAGCCTCGGTGTCCTTGGGTAGGGGAGGGGGCGGCGGGGGGGCAAAGATGGTGGCCCCCTCCACCGCGGTGCCGTCCGTCACCTGCAGGCAGTGTCCCAGTCCGTAGCCTCCGAAGTAGAAGCCACGACTTTGACGAGCCAGGTCTTCATCCTGGAGAGAGCAGGAGAAGGGGGTGAGACTTTACGATAAGTCTTGACAATCATTGCGTAATTACCGTTTATTATGGGCCTTAAGATGCCAGGATGAGAATGGCATTTAACTTATTCAACGCTACATATTTCTTTGCAATTTAACATGTAATTATAAAGTAATTTCATACCAATAATTGAATACTGACCTAATCTCTAAAAGAAGACAGTTTACCTGTTAACAATGATACACAGTAAGTGGGATGTAGCGTCATACACTGTACAGTACGTATGACATTTATTCCTTACCTGCTTGGTAAATAATCTGATTGTTATGCCAAAACCAGGCCAGAATCACTGGTCATTCCTGCGATGTACTGCTGGTATTGTATGTCAGTAAACATATTGAATATGGGTTTTGTTGTGCATTCATTTTGTGGTGAAGCATTCTTATACAGGCTCTAGGGATTATGAACCAGTTTTGGTTGACTGACATCCAGGGACCTAGTCACAAAGCTCTAAATCACAAGTTATTAAAGGATTGAATTTTTAAAAAGTTCTTCAAACTATTCTTGAAGGTTGTGGGGTTCCTTCTAAGGAGCTTAGAATGGTTTGTGTGTAAGCTTACACCTCAAATTCCTTTAGTTAAGAATATATTTAGCATTATCATGTCATTAGCTATTAATTTACAGAGGGCTAACAATAAAAGTGTTCTCTGCTTTCTGAAGGGGTTGGGCAGCCTCTTCCTGTAGCAGTTTGCAGAGAGTGAGGGGTGTCAAAGCCATCCTGGAAGGGGGCTGATATCAGTAATACCTCCAGCCAGACTAAAATACCCCTTTAATGCCTTGTTTAAATACTCAGTTGTATTTTAACAGCCCACTAATGGACTCTATTGACCTTAAAAAGGAGCATATAGATTTTTCTATAAAAAAAGAAAACTCATTTAGACACTTCCCTGAATATTAATTTGTCGCTCAGTCTTGAGATTCATGTAATGCTGTCTGAGATGTGCTGGGGGAGTTCTGACAATGTGTTTGAATTGGATAATTAGCTTTCTCCGTCATCATTCTCTCAGATCTGACCCCTAGCACACGCGCACATCCACCTTGGCAGTTCTTTGATACCCAATGTTCCTGTTAATGTTTTGCTGCTGTTCGTGGTCCGTGAATGTTATAAAGCCCTCAGAAACTCTAGGTTAGTTTGTTGGGCAGTGGCTCTTATCCATGCTTTCCTTTCAGCTCACCGTCCCTTGCTTTTGACTCCACAGCTTGTGCCTGTCAAAGTCCTTAAGAATTCCCAGCACTCCCAAAGCCCTTGCAGATTACTATTACTGAAGGATCTGATGCAGAATTACTCCAGTTTCAACCTTTTTTTTTTTTTTTTTTGCTGTGTGCTGTATATTATCAATTCAGTCCTCCTATTGTCCCTGCACAGTATGTAAGTCATAAAGCCATGTGGGTGTGTGTGTGCCGTCCACATAGTTTAACTTCTTTATTTGCTGTTCAAATCATGACCTAGATGCAGAGCTTCTTGCATTCAGTAAACAGATTTCCATAAATACACTGTGTTCCTTTCACCAAGGAGAGTTCTTATCTCTAATTGACAGGTGTTTCTGTAGTACAGTATATTTCTTATTCTTACCCATTTGTCTTGTCAAGCTAATACCCACAGTATGTATTTTCTGGCATGCAAATGCATTATGAATACGTATCACAGTTTCATATATATACTGTATTCAGGACTGGGTACTGTAGTAAAACTCAGTATTTCTTTATACAATATTATTAGGGTTCTTCACTTTCATTTATTCCTAAATATACCAGGATTTCTTTATGTTACCTATTCCTTTTTAGCTTTACACAAGTCAGACCTATAAACTTGTAAAAGTTATATATTAAAGTATTACTGTGCTAATGCCAACTCAACACTATTATTATTATTTATTTCTTAGCAGACGCCCTTATCCAGGGCGACTTACAATTGTTACAAGATATCACATTATACATTATTTCACATTATACAGATATCATATTATTTTACATACAATTACCCATTTATACAGTTGGGTTTTTACTGGAGCAATCTAGGTAAAGTACCTTGCTCAAGGGTACAACAGCAGTGTCCCCCACTGGGGATTGAACCCACAACCCTTCGGTCAAGAGTCCAGAGCCCTAACCACTACTCCACACTGCTGCCCAACACTAACACATACAGTTAACTAAATGAAATACACATACACCGGAACAAGCTGCTGCTTCATGGTTTCATTTTTTTTTTGCACCGAAGCACAGTAAAAGATTATTTTAACTTACTTTAATCACAGTAAATATTCTGTCCAAAGGAACTGCAGCTCTGTCCTGCCCGTATGCATATAGCTGTCGCTGTTACAGTCATAGAGACAGAAGCATGAAAAAAAAACACACACACACACATTTTCTGATTTAAAATGACTTGAGCACTGCAATAATGTGTAATATTTATAACTGATTGGAACAATGAGGTGTCTGATCCACATAATTAGCATAAACCATGGACCATTAATTACTCTCCCCCAAGCAGTCAGAAGTGGTACTGCAGCTGAAGGGACAAGAATGCTGTAATCAATTACTCACCTCTAGGAGTAAAGTATATGTGTGTGTCTAGCCTGTTAATGGTTAAGCTTTGACACTAAATGGGAATATATATCCATGTAAACAATAGGATGGAAAATGCAGTGATCAACGCTTGCATATTCTATGAATGTAATTATTCAATTATATATTTATCTTTCATGTAGAATCTACATTGATTCGCTGTGCGTCCGACATGAGCATGGTGTGAGAGCTTGTCTGTTTACTGTCTGATATGTCTCTGCCCCGGCTACACTCCTTTTAAATGTGCCCCACAGTACATTTGCAGCTTTCCCATGCATTTTCAATGGTTATATGGTACTTAGTTTTTACCATCAATTTTGCCATGTTTGTTCCTGTACTTTACCATACCTCTCTGACCTATACGCAACTTTGTTTTCACTGTGCTTTATCACACTGCTGGGATTTTACTGAGGGTAGTTCTTATAAGGGGTGTTTCAGCTGAAACAACAAATACATTGAATATTATCCTATGAAGCAGCAAAGCCTCTAATTCCAACCTGTTACACAATTGAAAAGTTGTATTGATGTTTCAATGAAGAACCTGAGTGCTCAAAATAAATACGGTTCTCTAAAAAGTGAGCGGTGTGTTACAGTATGGGGGGAGCTCCTAAAAAAAAAACACAGAAAGCAAAGAACACTATGCATACAGCTGCAATAGATTTGTGCTCGTAAACCCGTAAGACAATTGCTACACACAACTCAAGAAAGCTTTAGAAGTACAACAAGAAATAGCCAGTAAAATTGGTAAGAATGAAAATGAAGAACCCTGAATGCATATTGTTATTTCCGGTCCAAGTGCACCGCATACTAGATGCATTAGCTGTGTTATAATGAACCCTATTTTAAGATAGTAATGAAGACTAGTTATTTATATTCTGATCACGAGCAAATCCTCCCCTTTGTATGGTTTTTTTGCTGACATGCCAAAAGAGAGTCAAATGCAGTTGTGGGGAGTGAGAGAGTTTCAGGCAAATCAAAACATTCCCCATCATAATTAAAAAAAGTGGAAGCCTTTAGATAAACCCCTACAGGGCTGACAAAAAGGAAGCAATGTGTTTAATCATTACACAGTGATTAGATAAGACAGGAGACAGCTGAACGACAAGGACTGACTCTTAAACAAGGGGGGTTGATTCAAGCAACAGAAGGGACACCACCATCAAACTTCCAATTAATCAGCTCTGAAAGGGGCAAATTAATATCCGTGCTGAAACAGCCATTCACGCAGCCCAGTATTGGTCTGTCCTATAACTCTGGCTGCAGACATTGGATGGATATCTAGCATACTTGAAGCAATGCAATGCTTTACTCACTATCTTTTGTCGCCTCTGCTTCTTTCTCAGCCGCATGAACTCTTTGTGCTGTCGGGATACAAAGTTTACGGCTGCATACTCCAGCAAGGCCGCAAACACAAAAAGCAGACACACAGCCATCCAGATATCGATAGCCTTCACGTAGGACACCTGAAACACAGAGTGCACGGGACCAGACCACGTAAGAAACAGGGAATGGCCAGTCCCAATTTATCATTTAGTACCCAGTGCATATATGCATGTGCATTATTGTGTAACTGCTTTTTTATATCTGCACTCCTGTGCAATTCTGGTACTAGTATGGTATTAGAAGAAAATGTGCTGCATTTGTGTTGGTTTCTTATTTTATATGTTGCTACGCTTTGTCTGTGTATTTGATGAAATTCAATGGAAAGGCAAGCTCGTGGAGGTTGTCATGTCTTTTACTCTTCCTGTGTGTTGCAATCTTGCAGCATACATGCCAACAGTCCTTATATAGTCGGGACAGTCCCGATTTCCTAGCAGATGTCCCGCGTCCCGATGCATAGGAAGAAAGTCCCGATATTTACCCATAAAATCATTTATTCTGCACAGTAGAGTTAGTGAAAACCACACGCTGTGCTCTTCGTGCGGCTGACACATCTGCTGATCACTAACTTATACAAAGGTAAGAATGCTTCATTATGTGTATTTTTACTGTCATGATGGTTGTGTCGTGTTGAGTTGGGGGGATTAGTCTATTATATGATAATGAGTGTTTTTTGCATATGACTCCTCCCATGTGTATGATGGGTATGACCCACTCCCCCTCAGGAGACAAGCGTCCCGCTGAACAGTTTCCAAATGTTGGGAAGTATGTTGTAGTAATATATCTTATTAGCAGGGTTTGTGTGCCAAATGTTTATTAGACGGACCAAGAGGATACCAAAGCTGTAAAGGAAGAAAGTTACAAAAGAAAGATTTGCTTATAAAAAGCCTTGTTTATAATTTCTTTATTAGACCAGAGGAATGTTTGATGTTTAATGAGGTATTAGTATTAAACTGACTAATTGTTGTATTGAGCAAATCATTCTTGGTCATCCACAAAACCAGTAAGCCAGTAACAATGGTCATGATCACTGACTGACCTTGGGTAGGGAGGCCCGGGATCCTGAGCTCTGGGTGGTCATTGTGAGCACGGTGGTGATTCCCAGGCCAACCCGCGCTGGAGCTGCGTCCATGTTGATCCAGAAGGAGACCCAGGACAGGATGACGATGAGCAGGCTAGGGATGTACATCTGGATCAGGTAGTAGCCCATCTGTCTCTCCAGGTGAAACTTCACCTCAATGCAGGTGAATTTACCTGGGCGTTCACAGGAGTGGAGATTATCATGTAGAGTGTGGGAGGAGGGGGAGGGGGTCATGAGCATGATTGATCCTAAAATTTAGGATTTTCCTGAGGAAATGTACCAACCATACCCTGTATTATAGGATTCTTCTCTTGTAAGACCAAATGTAAATGACCTACAAGGTTGCAAAGTGAACTAATACACCTATCACCATTGTAGTGTGTCTTGAAAAAGTACCGATAATATACATTATCTTGTACAAATATTTAAATTAAGTATTTTTTTCTTTTAAAATTGACAGGTTACAGTGCTGCATGGGAAACAATGTCACACAAATGAGTCTTTTTGATCCAATTTACTTGGAAGGGATTTGGATTCAGTTATGTCCCCTACCTGTGTTATAGTACTTGGTGCAGTAGCCCAGGTCTTTTTCATCTTTCAGAATAAACTGGGGGAGAGTGAGCCCCTCAGCCACCTGCACGGGACTGATATCCAGCCACTCAAAGATCAGGTCGTTCATCGTGTAACCAACTAGTGAAGAAAGACAAGCGCATTTATAAAGAGTAGGCTAGGTACATACTTGTTTATTGCAGTAACGTTTTCCATTTGTTTGTTGACAAGCGGCTGTTGAGAAGCCTTCCTGTCCTCATGCATTCAGAATTTGGGGTGCAAGACATTTTTCATTTGTATGCCAGGGGCGGTTTTGGAAAATATTTGCAAAGAAATAGTGCTGGATGTTCAATTACTGCAATTCAGCTCAGCTTGTTTGCAGAATACGTCTCGTAATGATTCTGCAAACACACCACAATGTCCTTGTATTGGAACACAAACATGCCTTTTCGCATTGTGTTCTGGGCCAAATCATTGAAATAAATATTGTAATCCAATAAAATCCAAACTAGCTTTAAATCCCCATCCCCCTCTCTTCTGAGTTCTGAAAGTTAACATTCTTATTCTAGGAGATCACAAACTCATTTCAAATGCATGAAGCATGCAATAACTGTGTTGCATGCTTGACATGTCTGAGTAATAGTGATGTCTATCATAACCCCTTGGGGTCTGAGTTGCAAAATCATACATTATTCAAGACATTATCCCCCTTCCAATAAGAAGCAGGAACAAAATAACAACTTGTTCATGAGGCGTTTTTTGTATCAGTCAAAGTACACCTGAGTAAACAGAAAACAATAATGAATGATTGTTTTAAGAAGTTATACAGGCTTTTCGAGCCTTAATGGCAGTGGAGCATGCTTAGCAAAACTAACAGGTGTAATGAGATGACAACTACAATTCTACAGCAGTTAAAGTGACCGCTGTAAGTAGGGCATCCCGATTTATAGACTTGGAATTACATTGAAGTTAACCATCTACTTGATGCATTGCACAGTGTTTGAAAAGCGCAGTGCTATTATGATTTAAGGATAGAGATATAATATACATCATCAAGTGCTCAAGATGGTGCATGCATTGTTGAGGACTAATTGTTTTCAGGACTCCTTACAGTCTTGTGATTTATAATGGAGATTTTTTAACTGTATCGGTTGTGAGAGGTGTATGAATATGGATGATACTGTGATGAAATATTTGGCTGTACTGTATACTTGGAGCTCTTGGGAAGGTGTTGTCAGCTCAGGGACATATGTGTGCCAAGACCTTCTGATAATGAGCTTCAATATCAGTTCCAATTAAAGAGATGTAGACAATACGAGTACAGCAGAACTTTTGATAAGATTATAGAATTCTGTGTGCGTTTGCATTGCAATGCACTAAACGCAACCCAGTAAGTGCCATTACTCTTTTCCATTCCCATGACATTGTCAACTCTTCAATCCCCACATTACAATTCACAATTCATCTTTAAGTCCCCACAGACACGCCCTAGACTGCAGGTCTTTCTGTTAATAAGATCTAAACTGTGCTTTTGTCTCAACTGCAGCTACAGGTAATTACAGCTTCCCAGCTATAGCTAATTAGCTTTGTACTAGCCCTTTAAAAAGTGTATTGTGTATTAGGGATGGTGGTTTGTATTGGAAGTAAGCATGCAAGCCTGAAGCACTTTGAATTGGGAATCGAAACAAAAATCAACACACCGGCTGAGAGCAACAACAATCTAACTAATAAAAGTTATAGTTCTGTGACATGAGAATTTAAAATTTTAATAACAGAAAACATGAATCACGGATCTGACGCTTCTTCAGTGTGGGGGATTTTCATTGCTTTTGATCTTGGTCAACAAATATCTCTCTTTTTTTGTTTGGCAGAATCACACATGTTCAAAGTGAAGGCACAGTGCATTGTTGTGTTCAGACCCTGTTTCTCCCCACCTTTCTTTTTGAGGAGGAGAGTGGATGAAAGGATCCCGAGGCTTGGAAAAGGTAAGTCAGGTAATAACAATTGTGTAAAATGAAAGTTGTATTATTTATGTTATCGAAATCGGCTCTCCAGATGAATATGTTAACCTAGCTTGAGGCATGAGGCAGGAGACCTGGGTTGTTGGTATTTCCGGTTTTGATTTTCCATCAGACCTCGGGGTGAAAAATGGGAAAGATTAAAATGAGACTCACAGCTTTCAAGCTGCATGGTGCAGGTCTGAATATCCATAGGGAAATTCTTCAAGTCCATAGGGCAGGACAGAATCAGAGTCAGCCTGAGAGGGTGAGGGAGAAAGCGGAACAGCGACAGAGACAGAGATAGCAGAGTTGGAGGAAACAGAGAGGGAGAAGAGAGGTTTTGAAAAAAGGAAAGGAAAGATTGGTAAAGATACAGTACAGTGCTCCCTCGTTATTGTGCTGTCTGACTTACACGTCTAAAATATGGAAATATTGAGGGTAGTTGTGAAGGGCCCTTATACATAAAGAATTTACAGTCAACAGGGCCTAACCCTGAATTAACTGAATTTGTGAATTACGCAAAACAACGATGGAGCACTGTACTTTATATAACAGGGGGTACCAGGTATTCTGATTGGCTAATTCCCTTGAATGTGTTTTGGTATATTTAATTTAAACTGAAAGAAGCCTGCTTTCCAGACAAACTGATTTCCCATCTATTTGTATTGTGAATAGCGTAACAGTACAATATGTGTGTTCTTTGAATTCAAATCATTTTATAGCCTGTCCTGAGGTTCCAGTTAAGCTTCGAATTGGTGTTGTTAGGGTTCACATGTGAGACAGGTAAGCTGAGCCCTGACCCTTTGCACACTGACCCTTCCACCAATCACAAGGTGGACCACTTGCTTTCGCAGCCTCCTTAGTATTGTGAGAAAACTAATTTTAGGCAAAAGCAGTTACATTATGTACCCTGAGACAATGTAATTTTAACCAGCACTAAAGCAGTAAGTGAAGAGAACAGTTCTGGCACATTTGACTGTTAAAGAATAACAAATTGATAATTGGGTAGCGAAAAGAGATCTACTGTGGGCACCTAGGTTTTCATATCCCAGTGAGTACCGTGGGTAGAATTAGTTCAAACAGTAACCCCTCAATCTGGTTTTGAAGGTGCAGGTGGCCATACAGATCCCGTTCCTTACCTGATGCTGTAGAGCACGTTCCCGTCCTTAAAGATGCGCAGCAGCTTGTTATCCGTGGTTACCTCATGGAAGTTGGCACCTTTCTCATTTGCAAAGAAAAGATCAGGCTTCCAAATGGAGTTTAACATAGAAGGGTCGAGGTCCAGGGAGTCGTCCGGAAACTCACTGTACGCCAGCCGGGGGTCGTTCCACTGCTGTCGTAGGAAGACGTTCAGACGGTAATCCTGTAATACAGTTGAGGGATAAAACACTTTGGTGCTTACTTTGTTCTTTTGATTTAGGGCAGCGCTGGCAAACGAATGGCTCTTAAGATCCACAGTACATGTGTGCCGCCTTCTTAATGTTGTTGAAGCTGACACCCTGGGATCCTTCAAGAAGCTGCTTGATGAAATTCTGGGATCAATGAGCTACTAACAACCAAATTAGCAAGATGGGCTGAATGGCTTCCTCTCGTATGTTCTTATGTTCTTATTTGCTTTTATTTACTGAACTTTTTCAAGGTTAGAGTATCAAGTGTTTAGATTATATTCAATTTATATATGTGTTTTTTTGGGGGGTCCAAGGTTTGTCACCTTGGCTCTGATTTAGGTATTTTCTAAAAAGTTTACAACCCAATGATATAATCTTCTGATACCTGCTGATGTACAATACAGAATACTTGCTATTTAACCTTTGTAATGTCATTGTGGCGACACATAACTATTTTTTGGGATTTGACTTCCTTCAGAATTAACTCTTTTAGATTTTTTTCTATATTGATCAGCACAATTTTGAACATGTTCTGAACATGTTGGCATATCTGACATCAAACTGTACCCTTTAAGCACTGCTTTAGTGGCTACAACAGACTTCTGACTAGTCATAAAAATCTACACACTCTAACATTAACTTCAGACTTGTGTGGCTATGGCCTAAAGACATGAAAAGTCAAGGCCAGACATATACATCTGGCAGTGCTGTTTTTGCAGTCAGCGTAATTGCCCTGAAACAGCGAATAACATAAAATCAGGCTAGTATTACGAGACTTTCCTTTGTGAACAAGGCCACAAAAATCAACTGTAACAGTGAATGCGTTATGATGCTGCACTAACTCTGAAGATTTTAAAGTAGGTACTGCTTATAAAATATTATTGGGGGCAAATGTCAGTCAGATCTAACCCTCTGCAAGCGTATCAGTATACCTCCCACGCCATTCCTTCTGAACACCATCTCCCAGGAAACTAAACATATCTAAACAGACACATCACAAGCCCCATTAACACCTTGCAGCACAGCGACGTTATTTTTACATTTTGCGTCTGACCACTCAGCAACTTAATGGCAACACCCATTCATATTTCATCACAGGGTCACTGGTTTTGCAAAGAGACAGTTTCAGACTTTATGTAGTTAAATTATCCATGGATATGAATGAATACCTGGAGTAGCTAAATTTACAGACACCAAGAAGGGTCATACAGTAAAGGTTAATTGTCCAAGTTGCACCGGAAAACCCATCCCAAATATTCTTCTATTTATCTATCAATGTATCTTTCTTTTTTATACATATATATATCTATATATATACTGTATTTATATAGATATATATGGGTTATTTTTGCAGATCTTGTCTTGTAATTTGCAGATGTTCCTTTACCATTGCTGAAACTATCAGCCGCTCAAGGCCATCCCCACATTTTTAAATAACTTAAAAAGTCAAGTAAATTGCAAATGCAAACAATATACTACATGATAGTAACCCTCTGAGACCAATTATGCAAGTTTGCAAGTTTACTTTCAATTACTCCTACATTGGAAATGCATTCTTTGAAACTTGATTCACAGCATGCAAATACAGGGAAGACCTGGGAAATAATGCAGGCATTTTTTGACTGAATGCCCCTTAGTTCTGCTACTCATAAAAACCTGCTAACCACACAGAAATATAAATATACCAGTATTCTTTTATTAAACTGCTGAGGACGCTCTTTTTTCTGACAGTAAACACTTACCATTGTGGTTTCTGTGACAGACCCAAAACTGTTGATGAAGATGTTGCAGGTGACATTAACAGGTGGACCTGAATTGAAAGAAATGGTATTAATTAACTGCAAATTCAAATTTCTTCTATTTATAAAATTGCTAACACCTGCGTCCTGATTGCTCTGTCCGGGGGAAGAGGAAAAGTTAAACTGAGACTATTAAACACTGCAAGTTCTACAGTATAGGGCTAACTGTTTGTTATCTGTTTGCTTCGGAAGTCTTGATTGAATGTATTTTAAGACTTGAAAGTTATTTGATGCTAACAACACTGTGAACACATTAAGCAGGGGATTCTGGGACTGTTGTTGGCGACAGTCACCCACAGAGATACCTTTGAAGTTGGGTCTGATGCGGGCGTCGTATCCCGAGGTTCTTCCCATGAGTTTGTCTAGAAAGTCGGACGGGGACATGGGCTGGGAGGCTGCCCTGCTGGCTGATTTGATCTCCTCCTTGCAGGATCCTGGTCTGCATTTCCGGAAAAGGAAGGAAAACACACAAGAATGTGTTTAATGCTATATGAATAATGATTGTTAGTATGAATGGTATTAAGAGGAACACCTTTGTGATACAGGTTAGTGTTTGCTTAAGTATTCACACGTCACAAGTGGCTCAGTGGTGAGAGAACTGGCTCACAGTAGATAAGGCCCTCAGTTTAAACCATACTATAACTTTGTCACTAGAAGCCCATTCAGTCAAACCAACTGAGAACCTGGTATGAAAACTGGAAATGACACTGACCACAATGAGCACCACGCACCAGTCAACCAGCCATGCTGTACTGGAAAAATGAGAAAAAACAGACCTCTTACTTCTGCTTTGGAAGCGTGCATCGGGTTGTCTTTAACATGTACTGTATGTATCTATGTCCTGTATGCAGGGTGGGACAAATCACTTTGTATGCTGGTGCCCACCAAAGTTTGAAGTTTTGAAAGCTAGGGGCCAAATGAACTTTTATGGTAGCCAACATTTTCAAACAAGGACAATATGAGGAGATGTGTATATGTTGCACACACATTGCTTTTGCATGCTTTGTTTTCATGTAATGGGTGTTTTTTTATTATCTTTAAATTGTGGGAGGGGGACTTTATACAATTGATTTGCCAGAGAACTAACGCCATAGAATTCTAGGAAACTACAGTATATACATTACATTCCAGGGAACTATATACAATAAATGACAGGAAACTATCTACATAAAATGCCAGGAAATATAACTATATTAATCAAATGCCACGGAAGATAACTAAATAAAAATGTTACTGTCATAGACAAGCTGGCTAAAATATCCATCTTCACTTCACTTCAAGATTTAATGACTTAATAACATTTCTGCTATAAATACATTAAAAATACAGGCATAAGAGGTCTACGTTCCAAAAGGTTTGCAAGTCTGATGCCAGTAAGATCATTAAAATATACCCCTGAAGGACTCTAGGACTGTCTATAGCAAGACGAGACAGGTTCTAATGAGCCTCCCTACAAAGCACTACTCCATTGTCTTGTTTTTATGATTTAGAGTACTGTGTACTCGTTTCACTCGTGACGACCTAAGTAATATACAAACCTAGGCCTCCAGAGTTCAGAGAGGCAAATGCAATAATCCAATGCACCCCTTAGGCCATATCTAATAATCAAAAATGTTCTCAATTCATGTGGCACCTCTGCAAAAGTTTGATTGGAGACAATTTAGAATATAAACAATCTACTGTATTCCTTCGAATTTAAGACACACTTTATTTAACTCATTTTTTCTTCTAAAAAATGGCCTACATCTTAAATTCGAGTACAGTATAGTGATGTGTGTGACTGCCCGAGTACACAAACAGCAAAGTGACTGACTGGCAGTTGAAGGGTTCCCTACTAGTTATTAGACTCAGCTCTAATCAGACCCCCGTATTTTTCTACTTGCCAAGCAATACCACAGTTCACAAAAAGGGAGAAAAACATGTGTGAGTAATCACAACTGGAAATGAAAAGCATAACTGTAATGCTCTGTGCGACAGCAGACGGCTGCAAACTGCCTCCATACGTCGTTTTCTTATGTGAGTAGACGCATCTTTGTAAATGCGTCTTTATTTGATTTTATTTGAAGTTGAGGGTGAGAAATTTGGGCTGCTCTAAAATTCGAAAGAATACGGTAATCTTAAATGATAAAGCGTAAAAGCTCGGGCAATAACAAATGCTAAATTATTGTAAAGCACTTTATTTGTGTGACACACTGCAACTGCTCTGCTCACAGTGACAGAGGTCAATTCTAAAACTGCTTCCAGTGGCTTCCAAAAACAATTGAAAAAATGTATGGTTCCTGCAACGATCCATTTCAAGGATAGCTCAGTGTTTTCATATTGAAATGCAAGAGAGGGTAGTTTCATGTGATGGCTTAGACGATTCTTAACATTCCTCACTAGAGCTGTGCGGGCTTTAAAAAAAGCATACTCACTCGAAAGTGCATCCTTCAAAATAGTAATCCACTGTTCATACAGGGAAGTAGACTCTGTGAATCTTTTATAAAAAAAAAAACTTTAAATAGCAACCCTTTCCAAATACTATTACAGGCGATAGTTCCCTTAGGATCATAATTATTAGAGATACTGCAGGTTAGATGATTCATTCTTTTAAAACATTTTAGCTGTGAAAAATTGTGAACCAATATTCATTTGAGTTTACATATCACCAACAGTGTTTGTCAACTGAATTAAAATATTTTATACAGCGTTCCAGAAGTGGCACCAGGACACAATATTAACATTTACCATGCTTATACTATGCACTGGCTGTAGTTTACCATAGTGTTCACTATTGTTCACCATACTCTTTTTTTGTACCATTCATATGCTTACAACACTTTCCTATGCTTTTAAGAATCATAGTAATCTTTGGCATCTGCTGATTTGACATGACTTCCCCATTGAGACGTTCAGTAGTGCATGACAAATTATTTAGTTTGCCTAAATATGACTGCCTGAGGCCATGACAGAAAGATCCAAGAGGCCAATCAGGACTGGTTTTAGTTAGTCCTTGGATGAGAAGCTTCCAGGGTAGTATCATTAGATAATGCTCTCCCTCTGGTCCACAGTTCAATCAGTGCCTCAGCAGAATGAAGGAGGGTCGGCCTACTGTTCCTTTGCTGTTGCCTCCTGCTTTGAGGGCAATCAGAGACTTATCTAGGAAAAGCAAAGATTTGATCCTTGTTATCCTGGATCATTTCAATACAGGTCAATTCTCTCTGCACTGGCCTACCCCTTAGTGTCGCTGTAAGTTTAGTTCATTCAAAATGCAAGCTGAAGGGTCAAGTAAAGGTAAAAAAAAAAAACAGCCTTCATCATTTCAATGAATCAGAAAGCAATTTTTGTTTCCAAGAAGCACAGTTCAGAGTAAAAGTTAATTATGAAGGAATTCCAATTTACTGTAAGTGGAAGATCACAGGAGAGAGTTTAAGATACAGTAAGCCACTTATCTTAATATACCATTCTAGAATCAATAAATTGATCTTTTGCATACCTGTTTCCTCTGTATTAACTTGGGGTTACAACACCAGCTAGTTAATGGACATCATAATTTCCACCTCATTGAAATAGGACTCTAGATCCATCCTTTAAAAATACAGACTGCAACTTCTTTACCTTGCATTAGAAAGCGTTCCTGCCAGTTTCAGAAACTTTTCTAGATTAACTGTTGCATGTGTTGTGAGATGCTGCACCATTCTTATATTTTTATATGAAATGCGGTTGATAGTGGTCGCAACGAAGATCCACTTTGCCATTAAATATGCCTGTTGTGGTGCTCTGACAAGTGGAGCTGTTACAGTGAAAGCTGGTGAAAGCAGACGTACATCAATACTATAACAGATTTATTTGAACAATGATTGTATCGAATGCAATCTTTGCAATACTGTTTCAACATAAAGTCACTGAACTAGATTAATTACAATTAGACAAAAAAGGCATCTCTGCCTAAACACTGGCAATTGCTTTTCATTAGCAAACCAACCATTAGAAAGAATACACATTTTTGATATTACCATTCCCATGATCCAGCGAATATAAAGCGAATATGACCAAACAGTCAGTGTGCACAATATGATAAAACTTCTAAGCGAATAGTATTTTTTTTATAACGTTTTACAGTAATACGGTAGAATAAAGAATGTGATTTAAGAAATGCAGGGTATGGTTGAACCATTTTCAAAGCATGTCAATTGTGTGTTTCCAGTGGTCAATGCTTCCACTGTTACTATTCTGCCCAACAATACGTTTAAATGATTGGGTGTTAGGGCCCCTGGGGATACCTACACTTATAGATCTGGCTTTGTTTTAATTGGTAGCTCTTGGCAGTAAAGCCTATTGGTTAAGGATAGATGGTCTCTGGGGCCTGTTTTTAGGAGCAGATTCCAATTTCCTTGCCTTCCTTTGATGTGTGGTCCCCACCCCCTCCCTGTTCATGCTTCCAGAATGGGCCTGGGGAACAATCATCCTGAGGTTTTATAACCATGCAGACTGTCATTGCAGTGGAGACAAAGCACTTTTCTATGGGATCATTAAAAAAATAAAAAAATAAAAACAGTTGGCAAATTAGTCAATACTGCTGCTACAGCAAATCCAGAAGGTTGCTCTACTCATGGGGGCGGATGGGGCTTGTGGGGATAACCAAGACTATGGAGTATGAGAGAAGTAATCCAGTATTTTATTCCCTGAAATGGCGCCATTTTTTGCAAAACTAGGCTCTCTTCAGCTTTAACCCCATGGTTATCTAGCATCTACATCTTTAGGCAATAATCTGGAGGATATTATTGTCACTCTCTTGTCACTTGTTCTAGGATAACTCATTATCTTGGTACCATAAGACTACATGAACCTCAACAACATCTAATGTCCTAATTTAATAACCCCCTGCACTTAATTTCTCTTGGGGCGTTAAGACATTTAAAAGTATGCATCACAGAGTTATTAATTCAAGCTTGTGATAATTCGGGGAATGCACCAAATGCGCCGTCTAGCCTACCGCCCCTGATGATGTGATATTTTTTCTTCAGGCTCTCCTCGAAAATCCAATTGGTTTTGGTTAAAACAGTGTTTCGTTTGTTGGGATTGATTACCTTTTATTGGATTTAGCCTCAACAAGCATGAACGTAATACAAAAATAAATAAAACAACGCATCTTTTTCACATTTTACAGTGGGCTTGAAACTACATCGTACATTCTGTTTATTTTTTAACACAGTATGATACTGATTTTTTTAAGTACGTGACACACATATAATGCGCTATTTAGTTCACAAAGCAGCTTCATTACCAATCTTTCAGTCTAGCCTTAAACAGCTAGTGCTACACCAGGAAAGTATATGCACCTCTACCAATCATGATGACATTCATCCTTATTGCATAATTTCTATCAGCAGCCCCTTCATTCTAAATTACATTCCAATACTGTAGGAATGGGAGCTGAAGTAAATGGGATGAATAGCAATAGCACTGGCTACTCTTGAATCCTTAAACGAACTACTGAGGAGCTGTCTTCTACTGTGTGCATGTGGTCAAGCTAAATTGGGAATTCATCAACCAATTTAACCTGACAACATTCTCAGACTAACTCGTACAGCTACATGGACAGCTTGTTTGCCTGTTGGAGGGGAACTAGACACAATGCAGGGATTTAATATAAACAAAAATATATACAATATTTACAAACCATACACGTAGCTATACAAATGTACATGAGATGGGCATCTGCCCTGCAACAAAACAATTGTTCTTGTCCTGGTCTACACACCACACCTATAAATGACTGAAAATCGGGTATCCTAATCTAATTTGCTGTACTGGAAAAAAAATACTCAAAAGCCAGTCTTGAGCTAAAACTGCTGATTGGATAATTTCACCTCAAAATCAAAAAATAAAGAGCACCCTTTGCAAAAATCTCATAACTATTAAACTGGTAAATAATCCAAAACAGAATGTTCTCTGTGGCGATGTACTATTGACAAAGCGTTCTGTAATGACTATGCTCTCCATCTTCACCAACAACATCTTGCTGTAATGCGAACACCCTGCTCAAAAATCCATATCATTTCAATGAAATCTTCTTTCTGGGATTTCCATAATCTGATTTATTATTACATTATGTGAATTGCTGTGCTTCATTTTCAACAAGATTATAATTTCCTTTTTGTGTCCATCTTTCTCTCTTTGCTTATTGATTAATTGCTTCTCCGCTGGATGAACGCTGACAGGACATCCCTTGCAAATGGGATGCAAGGTTCAGTGGCTCCTCCTTTTAAAAATGCTAAAATGGATAATCAAAAGAATAAATCAGGTAGCTATTATAAAGACAGCTCACATATGGAGCAGGTTATTTGCCTCATACTGTTAATGAGGCAGTGGGCCCTATTTACAAAGTTATATGTTATTTTGAAATCTGTTTTGGTGGACAAAATGGTATTTCTAAGACTGTTGTAGACCTTTTATTTGTTTCTATAACAACAGCTATCCATTAAAAAAAGTATTTAATTTGCCAACACATCATTTTGCATTGTGGCACCAATATTAAGGTTTATTTTAAGATAAAACATCCTTAAGAACGAGTAGAGTTGTAACCAATCATCCGATCTGTGCATCAGTAAAGTAGTAAGAAGTCAACATACAGTATTGTGCCATTATTTTTGATATGATCTGTTCCTATGATTCCTTGCCTCAATACATAACAACTTCAGAAGTTATTTTGGGCAAAATCAAAAAGAAACGGTCAGTTCCATTTTCAAATGGTGTGCAAATTAAATCCATTTTAAACACCACCTACAAAGGCCTATAATGTACTCTGATATCTTGTGTTGCACAACACCCCGAAGTGTCTGTATATTGGACGTATACGGACACCCTGTCGGGCCTTATTGCATACGTATGAGAGTATACTATAGTGCATCTCTTTGGTAAATCAGCTGACGACTTGGGCTGCAAAGCTGTATTTGCAGAGCAGGAGGGTAGAAGTCTGGATATTTCACACTAGTTTAAGCATTGGGGGGGGGGGGGGGGGGCGACAAACTGCTATCTATCACCACCAGAGGCTGCCAAAACGAATCTGCCAGCCTGGATAAAATGATGAATGCCTTTGATTTGGTACCTGTCACGTATGAATATGGATGAAGATGTCAGGATAGCTCAGGATCCATGTTAATCATATTCCAGCATGAACACAGTTATTACGAGGAACTGAACTATTCCCATCTGATCACAGTTTCAGGAGCAGTGATTGGACCTCGGCTGCTGAGTCATGAGACCCTTTGACTGGGGCTCACCCCAAACCAAGCTGCTGCAGTCTTTCAGCTGACCCCAACCTCTACCTTGGTGTGGCAATGGCTGAGTGCTTTTAGATTGCACATAGTTCCAGTTCAGTGCTCTTTCTGCAGGGAGACTTGGTGTTGTACCATTCTCAAGGTAAGTTTTCCCATTTCATTTAAAGAAGGGCATTATCAACATTATAACTGGTCCTCTTGTCCTTGGGCTTTTGTTCTTCATTTGTTAAGTTTTTTTGTTTTTTTTTACTTTTAAAGGGTTTCATTGTTTAAATTGCTGTTTGCTGTTTGCTGTTTTCTTAAAAAAAACAACAAAAAAACACCCTTGAGGTCATTTTACTGGCCTTGTTCAATCTTGTTCAGTTTCTGCCCCGAAGGTAAAGTATGAGGAGGATTTTATTAAACATGTCAAAATATCCATTATGCAGAAACTGCAGTAATTCATAATGATAAAGAACTCATTGGATGAGAAACAGAAAAAAATATTATACAGATCCAGAGAGTATAAAGTATTGCTTTAAACTGAAAAAAACTCTGAGATCACCAAACAGAGCTACGTGACAAACCTATTGATTAAATTAAATATTAAAGAACCAGTGAACACTTCATTACCCCAGCGAGCTGTTCTCCTGCAACATGAGGCTGAGACTTCTAGCCTAGTGAAGTGTGGATCTGAACTTCGCCTAGAGCTAAAATGAAATTAGCAAAGCCTGTATCAACAACACAAGCAGCTAGTGGCTCAAAAATAAAATACATTAATGGAAATCTATGAGAAAATTTGGATACACCCGTACAGAGTCTGCCTTGTGTAAATACTGTATCATTATTTTACAGTAATATGTACATACCTTATTAGAAACAGGAGATTGATATGCTGCTGATGAATGTGTTCCTTCAATTTGACAGAAGGGAACAATCATGCAAGAGTGAATATTTGCATGTCTTCAGATTTCTATTACCTTTGCTAATAGGGATGGGTTTCATTACAGCTCAGGCTGCCTGCATGGCCCCAAATACAGTAACTGGCAGTGAACTTCAGTGGCTAATCAATGTCTTAACTCCACAAAACAAAAACTGCGATTTAAGGACGCAGTCCAAGGGTAAGCGTGGAACAGTGTATTATGACACTTTTCTGGTTTTATTTTATGAAAGGATGGTGAGAGTGTGGCAATGCATAAACAAGCACAGGAAAAGAATGGTTATGCATTTTGCAAACTGTGAAATTAACATGCAAAATTTGTGTACTATGTATAAGGGCAGTCCGCAAATTGTTTAATTCTGATGAACTGGGGGATAGATGGATTTCCTTCCTGCTTCTCATTGTGAAAGTTATGTAAACACTGCTGGAAGTGTCCAGATACAGTTCTCTGCATACAAAGCCAGTCTTTGAAAGCTTGACAAAAAAAAAACAACAATCATCAGTCATCTGATTCTTCTATTGCACTTTACCCAGCCACAGCTAGCTGAAGAAACAGAAATGTGGATAGGGTACTTTATTGTGTGTACTCCTGTCCTTTTTCAAAGTAAGTTTAGTTCTTTAAATTGTGTTAGTATGCCATAGCAAAATCATTCAAAGCATAGGCAATAATAGTAAAGCACTGAACACGTTTGGTAATACATAGCAAAAACCAGGAAAGACTATGATACACTATAGTGAATACTCTGACACACTTTTATAAGCGTTACAGGTGGAATAAAGCCGGTATATTAAGATAACACCCCTGAACCTTTGTCCTGATTCAGTAGGGGGTAAAACAATGATCCTCCAGGGTCTAGCTAACCTATATAGCTCACAATATCAATTAGTATTGATAGACAGATATAGACCATTTAAATCACTGTTTTTTTCAAATAGCCTGCACTTCATTTTCCAGAAGACGGGGCAGGACTGCTGCATGAAATTAACGAAGGAGTGTAAAACTGACAGCTTTTTATAAATGTCAGTTGAGCACAGGCATGTGTCCCCTGTGTATTAACTAACACAAACTTGTAATGCAGATCATATATGGAGCTGGACTTTTGCTATATGCATAACCAAACATTATTATATTTTAAGATGTCAAGGCTGAGTTTAAACATATTCATTTTAATTTGCTACACTACTTAGAGATCAAGGTCACCAGCATTTTGACAGAGGCTGTTCATTTGATGTTTATTATATTTACATGGCAAAACGTAAGCTTCTTTAATTTCATGGTGTCGTACATCACTGCCTTTGGTACCAGGCTGATTCTGCATTATATGATGTGCGGATTTCTAAAACTACTTCAACCTGGTGGGTCATGCATGGTCAAATATATGAGCATGTCTTTTCATGCAGTGTGGACCGGACGTACAGTTTTTTCAAATTTATTGACTGTCTCAATGTAATTAGGAACAGTGTTGAACTCAGTTTTCCAATCTGTCAGGTTTCTACTTCAGAGAGTTTTCATTTTCCAACATGTAACATACATTTGCCAGGCCCTAGTGCTCTTAAATAATCTATAAAAACTTGTGAATGACGCCTGTGCACTTTTTGTTTCAAAAACAACAACAAAAAAAAAATAACCAACCAAAAATAGGTCAAATTGAATTGTAATTGCAATGATTATTCTGCCCAAGGTACAACAGGGCAGAGAAAATATGTCTAAACAATGCAATACTATGCACTCTCCAGTTGGTGGTGTGCAAATATCAGAACATAATGAATACAAATAAATAAAAAAAAACATATTCATATTTATTTTGGAGATGAAAGCTCTTTATTTGGATTGATGACTGCCAATGGAGTTATCTATGTGTCTTATTTTGGCAGTTCTGTTTTTTTCCTTATTGGTTTATTTTGAATAAAACAGAAAGGTAATTTCCAAGCAGCAGAGATGCTCAGAATGATGAGATCAATACTGCCTAGTTTCCATCTGACAAATTGCATGGGGAATCCCTGGCTATTTCGACAATATCTGTGTCTCTATTCCCATTACAATCACATGGACTTGAAAAGGTTATGCTGCAAGCTGCACTGCCACATGTGTGAGGTGACGGTCTTTCTCTTGTGTGTTATATCTCTCTGGTCCAGGGGGCACAAATGTCACCAAGCAAATACATATAGTAATGTGTGTGGGTGTATATATATATATATATACCTGATGTGTGAAGGAATGACAGACTGCCTATAAATAGTATTACCATGCATCTCTGTTTATCCATGCTCAGAGAGCAGTCGGGCGTTGCAGTGTCAAGCAGACAGCTCTCTTTGCTGCTATGCTTTTACAAGCTTCTGTTCAATTGCCATTGAATTGCCATCAGAGTTACCACTAAGCTCAGGAAAACAGATGCCTGTATCTTCTTCCCAATGTAATATTTGCACTGCAGTGCTCTTGGAGTTGAAATGTTTTACATGGCGGCTTATTGTAGCTCCATATGTGGTTATACTTAAAACCTGCATGTATTTATTTATTTATATTTCAGTCCCTGCTGGTCCTAATCTGGTAAGATTACCCAGTAAATTTTGAACTATTTTGTGTTAATGAATTAAACAAGGCTGAACTACACAAACAATGCAGGTCTTAGGTGCAGATTATTCCTCTTCGGCCCCTTTTGGTGCAGGAAACGTATCCATGCCTAACATTGGCATACCTTTGAGCCCTTAAATGAATCTTTTATTTCTTGTTTTGTACGAATACATATTTTATTTTAACAAACAGTAGATTGAATTGAATTCTGGTCTAAATAACTCTATAAATCAATGTTTTGTTTGAAAGAATGTAAACAAGATTGATACAGCAATTGGTACAATTCTTTCTGTGTTTGCAAGTTGCTTTTAGTTACCCCCCCCCCCCACACACACACGCTCACACACACTAATTTCTTTCCCTCATTAATGCTGTAACAGTGAAGGTAACTGGAAGGAGTCATTTTTCTGGATGACACTTCAGGGACGCTGGGGGAAATAAAGATCGTCTTCCCTTAACCCCTGCCCTCTGTGTCACACCACTCTCTCCGCAGCGTCACTTGATCGTTCATTGTTGGTCCCATTGAGCCTAATCTGATGGTTTTATTCTGCTGATTGATTAGCTCTGATTCTGGTGTGGTTTAGCGCTGGTGATGCACATTATGGCTATCTACAAGGAGATACTGACTGACTGCGCCCAACTCGCTGCATCTCATCCAGGAGCTCAGAATGATGTGGGTTCTCTTGGTTCAGTACAACTCTGGCGTTATTTCAAGCAATGGTGAACTGAATAATTGATATAGAACAAGACATTTTGTGTAATTCATAAACCTTTCTGTCAAGCACTTGCCTTTGGGCAAGTCTTAAAATACAAATGCCTTATTCAACAAGATATAAATATATAAATATATATGTACATGTGTAAATCCATTAACATCATTGCCATGACTAATTCAAAACATAGACTGAAAGCAGGCACAAAGGCTCCCTACAGTTCATTGAGTCACTTTTTTTCACATCTAGAATTTATTAGACTTTTGTCTGATCAAGCTAAGTCAAGTACAATTGGAATAACATATCTGTTTAATACGATTTCTGTATTAGTTCCAGCTGCTTAAACAACATATTATATAACCTCATAGTGGGCTAGCTGTCTATATCTGCTTTCTTACTGTACATATCTATGCTGTTCAATCTGAACGTATGCTGATCACAATATTGCTTCTAATTAACCATTACTTGCACATAGAGTGTCTTTATTAGAATGTTTGTATGCTGTCTAGCTTGTATACATCTTCCAAATGTATATTTTATTGACCCCCAAACCCACCTTGTTTCTCACCGTGTTCCTCTTTGAACCAAAAAACTTGCAGCAGCAGGAGGTTATAACTCCTCACACTCTTTTTTTGTATCTAAAAGGGGTATTAGCTCATAAAGGTTTATTTTTGTATACTTGTAAAAATAAATAAATACAAGGAATACCTACAAACTAGTACTTTTTAACATAGGCGTATAAGCTGATAACCTGTATAGGGCACTGCACTTTTAAACTAGACTCTGGACATGGCAACAATTTGCAATATCCTGCCAGCAAATATCCTGTCTAGTCATATTTATGTACATCAAGCACCTGCCTGTTCCTTGTCAACTTGAATCCGATCCCAGTCCTTTACACGCACACTGCATGAGTGTCTTCAGTTTAGTTTAGATCTGATTCTCTGAAACTCATTAGGAGCATCTTAGGAATTTCGCTTTACTCAATTGCTGTTCCAGGGTGCATTTAAGGCATGCAAAATGCCGTCTGAAAGATCTCATCATTTAATTTCCCTGATGGCTTTGCAGATCAAAGATTTCCAGGAAGATGTTCTCCCTTTTCCCTGCTGAATGTGCAGGCAGGGAGATCTTGGTCCCCTTTTGATTCTGCCAGCTCGAAACTTGAGTTTCCCAGAGGGGAATCTGTCAGCTTTTAGACTAGCCAGGTTTGGATCGTTTGATATGGCTGATTTAATGCACAGATACAGCAGAAATGAATTTGAAACTGTTTGCTCCTATGTTCAGGCATACAAGAAAGGAAAATGTTTGCTATACCATCTGCTGTGCAACTTTTTATTTATTTATTTATTTATTTCATGTGTGTGCCTGAGCTGCTGAGCTTCTCTTCAGAACAATCAGGCAACTCTTGTCACTCAAGCAAGACTGAACGGAAATCATGAGGTTGATTGTATTGTGTCACTGGCTGGGACCCTTCTTCTCTTGCCTCAATACCTTACATGTATCGAGATATTAATTAACCTCTCAACATCTGAGCCAAGAGAACTCTCGATCTGAATTTGAATGGTGCCTTCAATAAAATATTACCACCAAGAAATAAGAATTCAAGGGTGTTTCTCACATCTGTGTTACTTGTAGTCATGTCATATGTCTCTCTGTGTTGTACTGCACAGTCTATTGTTATCAGTGCCTTGTCTGGGCATACAGAATGCAGCGCTGATTGATTTAAAGAAACCCTAAACAATAGCATACAAATGCAATTACAGCAGGTTTCAACCAGCTCAAGTGCATTGGCAGAGTTCTGCACATTGGTAGAAAACAAGACACAATTTATCTGAAAAACACAATTTTGCAATAAATACATAAATCAGCCTTCCTGACTACTTTGTCACCGCGCTTTCTGTTATCAAAACAAAGTTTAACATTGAGCCATAGACAGTGGGTGTTTATATAATATATTGTACCTGGAGGAATTAATAATATTAATAATTATAATTTGTAGTACTAAAGGAATAATACAAATACACACTGTTTACCCTGGAAATGTGAAAAGCATCTGTCTTACCTGATAAAGCTGTCTTGAAAAAAGCAAAAAGACAAGACACTCAAAATCCTCAAGACTTGTGATAGCATTCTCTGGCTCTCCTGTCTCCCCCTCCGCAAACACACAGACACGCTGCTTTGTGATATAATTTCTTGAACAAATAATTTGAGGCAACACCAAATCCACCAAGCAGCTTGCAAAAACTAGGAAAAAAGCATCCTCTGGCTGGGAGCAGGTCAATCCTTGTGGAAAGATCTTTGCTTCCCTCCACTTGATCTTCACAAGTGTAAAATCCAGGGTAATGTGTCTCTCACTTGTGGGATTCTGTGCGTGCGTGTATGTGTGTGTGTGTGTGTGTGTGTTTTTAAAAGTGAGCTCCACCGCCAGCTGCTTGCTCCATGAATTCTTACGGAAGGGGATTTAAAGGGACAGCTGCAGTAGGGTGTCAGTAGACTTCCAATTACACTGTGTAAGACAGAAGCAATACTGGTGATGGGGGTGGGGGGTAGTGGAGCTGTGGTGTGGTGTGTGTGTGTGTGTGTGTGTGTGTGTGTGTGTGTGTGTGTGTGTGTGTGTGTGGGTGTGTGTGTGAGTGGGGATGGGGCGGACAAAATTATTGGACAAAATTTATTGTTTTTTATTTTTTTCATTATTATGGTGAATGCAATTCTGGTGTCATTCAAGGCATTAATACATGCTAGATAAACGATACAATAAGGCTTAATGGTTTTGATCAGGGGTAAGAATGTTTTTTACATTCACTTCTCTCAAATAATTGAGGTGTACACTGTTAACTCCTTTTAGCTCATTGATAGTATCTTATCACCTCAGGTGTTACAGTTTGAACACTGTTATTATTTTCAAATGGGAGACTATTGACATACTTTTTATTAGTTTCCCATATATTTATGGCAGAACACTTGAAGTTACTACAGAAAACTACAATAAATAAGTCCAGAAACTCAACGGTTACATTTACCCCAACTGATCACATACAGTATAATGTAAAGGGGGATAATGTTCTACACTATATTTAGAATGTACTGAAAATGCTATAAAGCACTTTTTAAAAAATATTTGTTTTTTTATTTTCATAATAAAAGACACACACATCATACATTGTGTCAGGCTTTCTCTTTTTAATTGATTGCACTTAAATCATTATTAATATTTCGGAAATTATTCTCTTTAAAAAAAAAAAGTAACTATTGCAGGTTTTGAAAAAAACACACAGTCTTTCTAGAAGCATCGGAACGAAAGACCCATTCATTTTCATAAAAGAACATCAATAAAATGGCACCAGATTTGTATGGTGAAGTCATGTAAACTCTGGAAGAAGGAGTAATATATAAAGAGGGAAATCACTCACATGCTTTCACAATCAGATTGCCATTGTAGTGTCCATTCATCTTCCATGTGGGCTCAGAGCTCTTACAGGACCGTTTGCCAGAGAGATAACCGTGTAACACTCTTTTCTTTTCAAAATAAAAAATCGTTAAACACGATTAAACTGTAACATTGATTTGTTTGATCTCATAATTAGTATCATCCTCTGCCCTTTCTGCACCAAAGGCATTGCATTAAAAATACATTAGATCACATTTTAGGAATTACATAATAATAAAGCACGATATCTCTTACTGCAAGCATTTCTGTTTGCGTTTTGCTGTTGGATTTTATGATAGTTCTGTCTATACACAGTTTTCAAACATATTAAGCATGCATGTAGCTCACCTGCTTGCATGTTATGATTGAACATTCTGCATACATTTAAAGCAGGAATGTAGCATGTGCTAGAAAACTATAGAACGACTTGGAGGAATGTATTACTCTATTCTATAAGCCATACACAAATAAACACCAAGTATTTATAGTATGCATGTGGGCATATATTAATTCAATTATATATCACAAATCCTAACTACGCACTTTTACATGTTAACAAATACCTAACACATGGACCACGATTGCATGGAGTTTATGGACGCGCTCACCCCAGAGTTGTGCAGGCAGGGCCCTCTTTGAACTAAGCCTCTTTGAAACTTGTCACTGTTGGATTGTGTTTGAGGTGATCATTCTAAACAACTCCTCAAATTCAAATCAAGTTTCATTTTGAGGACATTTTTTAATCAATATCTTTACTACCCTATACACAATTTGAAATGGTCAATTTGAAAGAAATATGATCAATTGAAAGGGAATAGAAATACCCAGACTGATTGATAACTTCATTTGGTCTGCAAATATTACCCCCACTATATTATCTTTTTGATAGTATCCCATGAGAAATCCAGTGGCATACTCACAGGTCATCCATACAAATAGAAATCCAACACATGGACTGCAATTTCCAATTTCCGAGGAGGGTCTGACTAATCACTAGTTACCAAGAGCAAGAAAAATGATTCTGTTTATTCTTAGATTCTGTTTATTCAAGTCTTCTGACTAGGTTGGTAGACTATAGATGAAAAACTCAGTTGGCGAGAAAAAGAATCTATGACATTAGAAAAAAGGGGTCAACATTGGGACATTTCAATAATGTGTCGAAGCTACTATATACAACCCCCTTTGCTTATCTTATTATTGGGCTTGTCTAATGTCTAGACGTTGTCTCCTCCTCCTCCTACCCCTTTGCAGTTCTAACCTTCTTTAGTTGTCTTCTGAGCACTGCCGGGCAATGCATCTAAAAAAAGGGACGCTTGATTTACTGTAAGTCTTTGAAATATTAATATACAGATTTAGGACAGAGAGTAGAAGGGTATGGAATGGGTTACATAGCCATATTGTCAAATCACTGGGATCCTTCCATGAGCCAGTTTTGAGATTAACCACCTAATGGGACATGCACCGATGGGCCGAATGGTCTCCTCTCGTTTATTTTTTATTATTATTCCTTTTTTTACTGTTTCTGTACCTTTTATGATTTTTGCAATAGTTTTTAGCGCAATTCCTCAAACCCCGTGTTTTAGGAGCTTTCCCCTGAGTTCAGGAGCTGCTATTCTGTTCTAGTTGTCATAGATATATACTGTATAACCTAGGCTAGATCAGCCAAAGTGTCTTTATAGAATCAAGAGCCAGCGCCATCTAGTGCTCCTCCACAATGGAAACAAGTTACCTTGAGTTTTGCTGTTAATACACTGCAGTTCACTGGATGGCGCTGAGGTTTATTAAATATAAAATGCACTTTAGTTGATCTAGCCTACATTATATATGCATGTCGAAGACAGACAACTTGTACTGAAATGCAGCTCCTGAACGCCTTGTCAAAACACCTGAACACAGAGCTGTAAGAAAAAAACGCACACATACTGAGTAATCACAATAGGAAGACTGATTGTCGAAATCGTGACAGGGAAAGGGAACAGGAGAACAGTGTAAATGAACTTGCTCTTTACAGTTGTATCACAGCTGCTTGCCTCTTTTTTATAAGGGTCCTGGGGAGTTGCCGTACATTTATCCAAACACAATGAAAATCAACACATGGTTTATTCATACTGACAAATAAAATCAAACTCATTGTTATCTGAACAGCAGCTGACTGATCACATTATAAATGACCACTGTATGCAAATGAGTGGCCCAGCATATGCCCATGTATACATTTATATATATTGGCAGGCCTAGTGTACAGTATGGATGTCTTATATTTTAAAGAAACATTGTAACATTTTAATAGGAATGTGAATGAGTATTGCATTTATCAAATGCCTTTCAGTGTCCCCCATCTGGTGGTAAAACTATGAATCAGGTATAAACAGGGGTCTGTTCTGCACCAAACCGGTTTGTGATCTTACAAAATGTATGCAATGCAGGATGTGTGGTGCACATACATATCTCTTGTGTAAGAAAATAATTTGGTCTTCATGAATCACTAGGCTGAGTTCAAAGGTTCAAATGATGGGAAATCTGGATAAGGTCCAATTCAGACAACCCTGTATCAAGGAAGCTTGCAGTTGGAGGTGACTTCCTTCAGAATATACAAAAATATATATGTTTAATATACAATTTTCAAGCAAATGCAAAGTTTCCCTTATGACAGTTAGCTGTGGATTGTAAAAACATAGCAAAGGCCACAGACAAGTATGGTAAAGCATTATAAAACATAAGAATAATCATGGGAGAAGCATTCAATCACGTGACTCCTATGAAATGTTGTAGTGTGAATGTCCAAGCCTGTGGGGGGCCCAGTTTCCACCACATTCTCAAAACACTGGAATAGAGGGAACCATTTTCAAGCAAGGAAAGAGGTGTTTAAACAACCACCAAAAACATAAACTGTTTACAATATTTTCATATTCTCTGTCGCTGTAAGCAACCAGCAATCGCTGTGTCTCCTGTGAGTCACGTGATTAAGTGATTCTCCCATGATTCTAAGCAAACAGAAGTCAGATCCATGCTTTAAGAAATATACTTATAGACATCACTTCAAAGTACAGTTGTTTCTTAAACCATTGAGATTAATAAAAAGATCACAGAAAAAAAAAAGTATTCATTTTAGGATACAGAGTTTAGTTCAATGCAGTTCTTATGTTGATTCCAATAGGGTTGTCGGTTATTAGCTGTGTTAACTGATTTTCCATTTTAATAGAAAATCTGTGGTATGGGCGAAAATCAACCAGGCAAAGTGTAAAACCTTAAAAAAAACACAAAGTTTAATTCCAAAACACCATCCTTTGAGGACAGGACCATCAATTGTATTCACTGTAATCACCGTTTTCTCCATGTAAGAGCTGGGATAACTGAAACCTATAAAGCATGTGTCTGTTCATATTTAAACACCTCATACATAAACATGACACTTATCCAAAACTTAAATCTTCAATACCATTATCATTCCCTTGTATATTTTAAATTTCTAATGACATTAAGCAACGTTGTAAAATGTGAATTAAAAAAAAAAAAAAACGGCATATTTTTAATGATAAATTATGTCAAAATAAAGTGTTCGATAAAGTGAAAAGAAAGATAACATTCCTTGTGCTGTGTGCTGATTGTATGTAATGGGTAATTCAGGCTGACAGAAGCTGGCTTTTTCTAGCAAGCTGAAATACATTTATTTGACTATAAAAGGCATAGAATTCCAGTGGATGTTAACTTATGCAGAATGGATAGAAGGGCCAATTTAAATAATGTCCATCATATGGGCAATGTCATTATTACAGTTCAGTTAGCTTTGGCAGAGAGATCAGCGTGGGTTGTGTAAAAAGGGGCATGGACGGAATTTTGTTAGTCTAATCAGAAATATATTTTAAAAAATGGTTTTGTGAGAGTCAGTAAACACGAGACACAAAGGTTGTTGCAGTTCCTTTACAAAACCATTTCAGATGGGTCTACTAAACGTCTCTGTAGGCATGGTGAAATTTAAAATGAGTTTTTGAAAAGTTTTCTTGAAAAAACACTATTTCTACAAGTAAGTAATATATAATACATGATACACAGAAATGTATATTTCTAGGCAAACACACGACAGCTTCGGATGCTTTTTGGTTAAACCCCAGCTAGAATACAGTATTTATAAGTTGTTTCAAAATGAATGCTAGTGGAGTACATTGACTCACAAGCAATGTATTGTATTATTGTTATTGTATTTCTTGCTCTTATTGTATTACTTGTATTGTAACACTTGAAATGTATTTACTTACGATTGTAAGTCGCCCTGGATAAGGGCGTCTGCTAATAAATAAATAATAATAATAATAATTATGTAATTGTCATGGATTGTAGTTTTTTGCCATATTTATATTGTACTGTCTTGGGTGTGCAATAACACTCCATGAAATGTGAATTCCATTTTAAGTTGCTCTGGTTCTTTATTCAGGCTGCCACCCAAGACTTGCTCAATACACTCTGAGGGCATTCCCCCAACAAATTAAACTGCTAACAGGTTGCTGTTGCACAAACACAAAATAACACCCCACAGTAGGTTGCAGACTTGCAATAGAATGGTATGGTTACCCTTAACAATGCGATAATCCTAACCAACGTCAATACTGTTGTTTGCTGTTTCTGAATTCACATAGCACGTAGAGAGAATCGTATTCAACCGGTCAGAGAATTAATTGTCATTTTAAAATCTGATAGTGACTTAAGGTTTTATAATTGTGATTTAATGTTTAGGTTTATGTGTAGCGTGGGTGTTCCTGGAGAATTTGTCTTTTAGACGAAGCAACGCGATGCATCAGTACTACTATATAAAGCTGGCAAGGTTTTCAGGCAGGAAATCTATACATTGGTCAAACTACAAGCCAATTACTGGCAAGTTCCCATCAGCCTATTAGGTATATAAACCTACTCCCCAGCCACCACCACCTCATTCCCAGCCTCATCCAGAGGGGGAGAGTGTACGATGCTCCTCTGCCTAATATATTTTGTTTACCAGGTTGAACACTTCTCATTGATTTATTATTTTATTCTTTTTTTTAGCAGGCAGCATCGTAATGCTCAGAAAGATGAGGCTGTGCTCCAACTATTATTATATTCTACTTTTTATTTTTCTTCAACCATTGTTTTTGGGTTCAATATTTTTTTAAGATTTTTTATTATAATAAAGATGGTTATTTAACACAAGATTGTCCTGGCTGAAACCCAGTTAAATGCATAAATACATGTTTTACTTCATTTTTTAAATCAATTAACAAACAGTGACACTGTGTCCACATTACCATTGGCCTTTCTGTTGTTTAATGTTTTCAGGAGTCATGTTACCTTTGTGTAACACAGAATAGCCCTATAACCTTGTTTACTTATATACCGTATTCAAGTCCATATCTCCAAAAGTTAATGTTTCAGCTGACAGTTAGACTTCTTCAGGGAACCATCAGTGGAGATTGCCTGTGTGTTTGCTTTGAAAAAGGCTGTCTGAGTATCAACCAAAACATTGGCCTTGAGATTTGACTGTCCCTTTCATAGATGTTCTTTTAATAATAAAAAGGTTGTATATCGACTGCATATAAAAAAATAAAAATAAAAAAAAAACAAGAAGGCAGAATGTTTGATACAAGTAATGCAACAACTAATTAGTCTGCAAACCTCATTATTATAATGAGAGTATGTTTTATGAAGCTATTATTTCATGACTTTGCAAACCATAAAGCCTATTGTGCATTGAGGATTAATGAAGGATGTTTGACAGTGCCGGAATCACGTATAAATACCAGGACACGAATCTAAAAAGCTTTAGATTGTTATTGTAGGCAGTGGTATTTATAGGGGCAACTTTGTGTAATGAAGGAGAACAATGTGTACTTAAATAAAACACATATGGTAATTACAATATTATACATATTTTGTAGAGTAACTATCTGAAAATACTGCAATTACTCATTAAGAAATATGAAGTAAGAAACACAAGCTCACTTTTGATCACATATAAAGAATGTGTTTGTCTGCTATTTTGCAAACAACTTTTTTTTTGTGACAGACAGTAAATCCTTAGTGGCCCAGTGAGGCTTTGATCTAAGCTTGGAAATTTGAGCCATCATAATCTTTATTTTAAGTATAGCAGATTGCTGAGTACTCTATTGCTCATATAAAAGGTACATTTGCTACAAAGTGATCTTTTAAATGTTACATGTATATGGGTCTTGAGACATTTAAAATCCATATATTTAGATGTTGGAAAAAACTATATTTATTAACCAGCCAACATTATTAATTTAAATGTAAATTGCTTTGTCATACATCGTAACCCGCAAGCACTGTAATGAGAAATGGGAGGTTATTAAGAAAGTGAAACAAATGTGCATGTTAGTGCTTTGACTGCAATTAGTTGCAAATAATTCTAGAGGTGTGTGCAGTAATTAAAGTGTTGTACAAGAGTTAGTCACATATTGACCTGACAGATTGGTGTACTTCACTGCAGCGCCACACAGAATAGAAACAGTGATTGTACATTATTGTTATTTTGTTTTTAAATTGGGGTTTTGCTCCTTGCAGGAGTGAACAGTTGGGAAATGTGTTTCTGCAAATTGAGATAATAGGTCTGTGCGGAAATTAGGCAGCACCAAGTGGAGCTTGTGGTTTGCAGACATCTTGAACTCTCTGAGAAGCAGTCCCTCCGGAATCCTGTGGTTTGTGTAGTTACTGACACTGCATATTTAAAAAGACTGATTTCCAATACTACCATTGTGTGACATGATTAAAACACTTAACAATTGCAGAACTTTTGTATCTAGCTATTTAATCACTTTCTTTATCAATTGCAGGTAACACACATGATACTGTAAATGCACATGTGGTTACATGGTAATTACAGAAAATGTGAACAATTGTCCAAACATGTAATTAAATAAATGAATAAATGAATCAAATAGCAATGTAACAGTTGCATTGTAAAAACAGTTTTGTGCTTATTATTTGTGTAATGAAAATTGTGGGTAGTTGAGATGTAAGTTCTTGTAGTGCAAAAAGCAATGATCTTAATGCGTCAGGGCACACTTTTAATTGAAAATTGAACTGTTCCTTTTAATGAGAGGTCATTAGAGCAATGTACGATCATTAAACTAGGAGAATGAATTGGCTGTTCCTGTTTGCTTCTGGCATTGCTGTCAAGGTCTGACTCCTAAAAAAAACCCTCCTGCCTTCTCATTTAGTTGTGCCTAATTTATTCTGCTGTGGAATTCCTCACTTCTGTAGTTCTAACACACAGGACCCCCCCCCCCCCCCCCCCTTTAAATGATGCAAGACCGATTTTGCAAATTGAAAGCACCAGGGTTGAAAGGTAATTTCATTTCCGTCTGTGCTGGGCCGTTGTGAGCTTCTCTCTGAGACACTCGCTCTACTGGGTAACAACGAACATCACTGAGACCTATTAATGACTCTTTAATGTGTGCAAGAAAGATGGCACATCTAGGGGATCTTTGCAAGTCATCATAAAAGTTTATAATTTCAGTTTCAACAGCATTGTCATGCAAGCACTGCACAAGAGGTAGAGTGAGCATGTTGAGATGCATGTTTGTGTGCACGCCAAATAGATATATCTGGGTGATGCATTTCGGTAACTGATAACGCTCACCCCAGCTGGGGAAATGAGGTGAAGGTAAACAAGCTCTATAACTACTTATTCAAACATATCTGATTGTTTTGTACAGTGTGCTTAAGACAGTCACAAGGAGGGCATGAGGATAAATTGCAGTAGAACCCAGTCCAGAAGCATTGCATTGCATTGTGATTTGGAATTGCTTTGCATAATATCGGTCCAGACTAGAAAGTACTGTATAGGAGCAGCTGTAATACATTGCTGTATAAACCTATCATGACAAACTTTCCAGTAGAATATGAACAGATTCTTTAGTCATAAATATTTTCGTTAAAGGCTAAATATCATGGGTGTAAATTCTGTCTTTGGTGACCACTTCTCTCAGGCAGGGGCAGACATTAATGTGAATTATACCTGAAATTAAAGGCCAGCTGTCTGCAAAGATCACATTTTCACCAGTCCCAATGGTGGTTGTTATAGAACAGCCAGAAAGAATACAGCAATAAACAAATAGGTCACCTGTTTGAACTTGAACCGGCCATTATTTTTGTATTGATTTCCATACAGCACAAGTTCATTGTCTGGGAAGCCCAGCGGATGTTTAGACAGATCAAGAGAAAATTCTAACAGTCAGAACTATAGCAAGTTCAGATCCAGTGGTCAGATCAACAGCGAGATTGAATAAACATGGTTGTAAATTTCCAGCACGGATGATTTTATGTTTTTTAGTAGCAATGAGATCAGGAACAGATTTTACGAATTAGCACATCCAGGGAGACAGTGCTTCTTTTGCATGTGTGAGAATATTCTTTTGAAGCACAAGCAGTGTTAAAGTGAGCTTTCCCATATTGCCTGCAAGTATGCCTCAAGCCTTGCCTGGAGGGGGACGAATTAGTGGTCTAGTCTCCATGATCATCCAATTATTTTTTTGTATACTTCCTACAAACATGACCAAGCTGACCCAAAATGAATTCAAAACGAGGCCTCCAGGCTGTGAAACACTAGTGCATTTACCCACTGTGCAGTTGTGTGCACATTCAGTTGAAGGGATTATTTAAAACATTAACAGTTCATGAACTCAGATAAAGATTTAATTGGCAACCCATGCAGTGTGATTCTATTGTAAGTTTGTGGCCAGACCACAACACTGGGCATTTCATTGAAAGAGTTCAGGATTTTAAAATAGATCTATATTGTCAGGGCTTTAATAGACTAAAACAACACAAGCAAGGCAAACAAGTGTGAAATTGTATTTACCCAAACAAATATAAATATTCTTAAATCCTTAAATACAGTTGGATGAAGCATCAGATTATGACAACAAGAATTTTTAAAATCTCAATAGGTTTTATCATGTGTTTTCCTACTAACTCTGAAGGGTACCAAACTTTTTAGTCATGTGTTTAATCCGGCTGTTTTTTTTATTACCGTAGAGCTTCTTCACGATCCAGAGTCCTGTGTTCAGAGGGGAATTAAATTGTAATTTGTTTGTCTGCGGGAGAGGGGATTTAAACAGACCCACTAATTGCAGCCTTTTCCTTCATACACCACTAAGTTAAATTTAAATAACTGAATACTGGCAACTCTCATAGATGTGATTCTTTCTGTTAAAATATCCCTTGATACAAGGATGGAAAAAAGGGCCCACATTCTCATTAACAGCTGAATACAATTCCAAACTGACAAGAACTGTGTTCTAAATGTGCTAATGGATGTAGATATGCTGTACAATCGATGATTCGGATTCCAGCTGTTTTGTAGATTGAGGTACAACAAAATACTTTACATACAGATCTTTATAAAGCTGGTTAGTAGGAAAAGTTCAGTGGGCCCAGTTAATCGATACAATGGACTTATTGACCTGCACCCAGATCTCAAGGCTTTCAAAGAGTGACATTTCTATTGTACTATATTATGAGTGTGAAAGTCCTTGTCATTGCAATACTGTTTTCAACATGTTTTGATTAGCCAGTGTTCAAGTTGTGTGTAAAGGGTTTTAGAGAGAAGTCTACAACATTTTCCTGATTTGTTTTTTCCTGTTCTTCAGTTGACATGTAATTCAGAATTTATTCTACTCCACTAGCAGTGGCTACTTGATCAGCCCATCAATGGTCATCATAAAAGTCTGTATACAAATCAAAATGATACTGTGTGAATAGAAATGTACTTTTTGTTAAAGAAAATACTTACTGTTTAATGCTATGAGAGAATTAACCACAGCACCCCATGAACGTTCATGGAGTATTCTGTTTTATCAGAAGTGAATATATGGAAAAAGGTATGATTAAGCCTACATTAGATACCTGAATTCAGAGAATTGCTCTCCTTGTATTAAGTTTGCAATCTGTTTAGCAACGCTGCGTAATTTGGAAAAGTGTCATTCAATCGTTGGATTGAATGAAAGCAAGACAGATTACAAAATGAGATTACAAAAAAATGCACTCAGCAGCATTGAATGCAAAAAAGGTATTTGATGGTCGATCTCTCAACACCAATGGTCCCAGGTGGGCATCATGCTTGCGGTCCATCTCTTCAAAAGGGATACAAATGCATTCAGAAAATCAGGGATGAGAATGAAGGCTTTAGATTTATATATTAGATTTGTATTTCTTGAACATCTTAAGGGAAGATTCCTGATACTCTGTAGACCACTTCACTTACATAAACTTGTGTCTACTCAAAACATCTAAACAGAGGATGGTTTTGAATACCTCTGCCAGTAAATGACTTTGAAGGGTTGATCCTGCAGTAAGTTTTTTCAAGAACGATGAAGACACTATTGAATAGAGTTGACATTTTATAAAAAACTTTTTTGCTTTTCCATAATCAACCTTATTTTGCTATGTTGAATTCTGCTGACAAGTCTATTCAGTACTGCCACTGTTTAGATCAATTAAACAGACCTCCTAGAGTGCTCAAGATAGTTCAATTATTCTGTCTTAATACAGTGCCTTCACAGAGCTCAGGGTGAGGTAGTTCTTTCATCTCTTCAAGCGAGAGAGAGACATTTTAAATCCCTGACAGTGAAATAAAATCAATGTGTAGCACCGAACGGATGCTGAAACCTTCCCCGTATTCAAAATCTCAATCCTGTTTTTTTCCCAAGAAAACTGCCAGCACCGTATTTACATAATTATATCATTGATTTTTTTTTTTTTTCATTCTTGGGTTCTCAAAGCTGGTAAATGTCTATTCTTCCCAGAGCTAAGATTGAATAACTTGTATTCTCTACACACTCTCAGTCGTGGAGAACTCTGAACTGTGGCTGAGACATTTCGTTCTACTCCAGTATTGTCTTGGGGTTTCTCAGAATTCTCAGTTCTATCTGACTTTAAAACCAGGTCATTCTTGGTTCCCATTCTGTGGCTTATGTAAATCTGTGTCTATTGTAAGGCTAATGAACTTGTCAATATAATTATTTTAATAAGAGGGAAATTTCAGAAAATGTCAAACTCTCCTGTCTGAAAATACATCTAGGACAGGCTACAATGACTGAGTTCAAACTTGTTTTGAAACAAATTGCTAACAAAAATAGATATGTTGGCTATCCTAGAACAATCTCAGGGGATATCTGATGTCGTCATCTCACCCACTCTGGCTTTGAATTACTTTCGTTCAAGGAACAGGCCTGAGTCAGTTAAACATATTGACTGCCGATCTGTATACAAAGGTGGGCAAATCATAGGATACAAAATACGGATCTGTGCAGAAAAAAGACAATAATTTAGCAAAAATACCCCACACAGCTAAGCAAATATGATATGTGCATTGGATTTTAAATACTCTTTCACTGAAGGAAAGTAGGTCTTTTCCTTTGTTTCCCTTGTGGTGCACAGGGATCTTACTTCCAGCTTCTGATGATGAGACAGGTTATTAGCAAGTGCTGTCTGTTTTTCAAGTGCTTTCAGCTTGCAAGTTTTTGACCATTGACCTACAATAGAAAGTAATACCTTCTCACCTTGGCATCTGCCATAAGAGCCTTTATGGCTCACTCTGGTAGTCCTAGTATCTTGTTGCTTTTCAAATGTCCTATTGACTTGGTCAGTGGATAGCCACTTCTATATGTAGAGTATATTTGAATGTGTAGCACTACAGTCTCGCTCTGGGGGTAAATGATCATGATTTACTGTAAAATAAAACTGCAGCTATAAGATGACCGTAGTGTAACAATTACACAGAATGAACAGCTAGCATTTAAGTAAGCGTGTTGCAACGAATGGGTTCCGTATACTTGCTGAAAAGCAAAAGCACTGTAATATACAAACCTAGCAGGACTGGAGAACAAATGAGTCTGGGGACATCAAGTTTCCAGGGACTTGGAGAGTAATTGGGGACTAAATCATAAATATTAGGGGAGGGGAAAACGTTCATTTTGACAATAACCTGTCATTTGCACCTTCCTCTTCCTTACATGAAAAGGAAGAAAACAATTTAATGCAACAATAATCAAACAAAGCTATCTGTTTAATCCATTACCGACCTACTCATCTCTATGGCAACCGAGGGCCGTTAAGCCCCCAGCCCTCAATTACATTTTTATCTGACATTTATACAGCTGCCTTCTGTTATGGGTTACAGGGAGGATGGGGATGTTGGGAGGCTTTATTCACATTTAAAATCTTATCAAATTCCGCCCAGAATTAATTGTGCTCTTGTCATCAACAAAGGAGGGATTTTCTTTTGAAGACAAAAAAGCCTTTCCTGTTTTGAAATCAGGAATGTAAAAAAGTCCCTCATCTACAGCAAAGTGGCCCTTGAATATATTTTAATAAACATTATAAAGAACCTCAGGAGATTGCCTTAGGAAATTAATAATCTTTGAATTCCCACTGAATATTAATATCTTTAATTGTAACTGTGAAAGAAACTTTTTGTTAGTTTTTTTTCAGAATTTTCCATATTTTCATATTTTTTCATTAACAGGTTTTAACATTCTGTAAAAGCCCCATCTCAAGATTGGATATTTATGATCTTCAATGGTAGTATAATGACTTTCAGAGGTTATAGCCACTGCTTTGGTTTGTTCAGTTGCCAGGATTTATTAGACTTATTTCAGATAGACTGGGATGAATATCTGTTTTATAAGGGACCTGAATGTGTGCACAGATCGTAGGTAAATGTTATTTTCAAAGGACGTCTACCTGGCAGGCAATACAATAATTCTTCTTGCTCTGCACACACAACAGGCTTGGTCCCATAACAATTCTGTGCTCCGTCTTAGGTTTTAGCCCACTCAAAACATAAAATCTCAGTTTTGATCAGTGCACCCTTTCAATTGATGGGATTTGTCACTTAATCTCAGCTGCCACCTTCCACTGTCATATTCCCACCCCTGAAGTCTGCCTCCTGTCAGCCAGAGGAAACTATTGCAGCTGAGGTCCTCCCCATTGGAAACGGTTGCCAACACAGATGTGTCCGCCATAGTGTGTAGTTCAGGCTCATCTTGCTAATTGTGACAGAGTGAGGTGTCCCCGCCTCCAACAGGCAGGCTGACCAATCATGCCATGTGAAAATGTGGCTGGGCGGGTGTTAGTCTGACCTGACTGGAGGGAACTTAAAAAGCCTGAAAGAATGTGGCAAGGCTAAAGTGGATAACTGATTGCCAATTTAGCCTGGCCATATGCGGGATAGCCTTTAAAGGCTGGAATATTTGTTTAGAATTTTTGATTAATTCTTTATTAATTTATTAAGCAAGGAGACAAAGGATAAATAGTAAACTATGTACGCAATAAATGATTCATTAAACATTTACCTCAAAGTTTAGTGGAAAGCTATTTAAAACTACCACCAAAAATGGTGTTCTTTATAGAGAGATGAGCATAATAGAGAAAGTCCTTAGATTGAAAGAGAGAAAGCTGCATTAATGGCAAGCAGGACTTCAGATGTAGACGGTTTTCAAATCGTATTTATTTCTAAATCCTTTGATTTCTCTGTGAGATACTGTATCCTTGGGTGCCTATTCTGGCTTATCCCATACCATACAATCACAAAGCCTGCTAGCTCACGGACGTGTGCAGCCCATCCTTCAACCTTGCCCTTTTCTGACATTACTCCAGTTAACTTTAATCCTATTATATTAGAGGCATCTGTAACCGGGGAGTGTTTCAGAGGTATAGGCACAGGTATTAAAACCAGGGAGGTTCCAGAAACTCAAGATGAGGTCTGTGAGAAAAAGCTAGAAAATCAAGGACAAAGAGCAAATACACCGTAGGGAAACATCTTACAACCCTTTTTACATTTGACAAGAGCTGGCTTTATACAACTCGTAACAAGTGGATGCATTAAGAAGAGGACACTCCTTGTACCCGTGTCACCTCCGGCAAGACAGAGAATGTATTGCAGTGCCCCCTCCAAACAATGTTAGATCAACAGTTTAGATTCACACAGCAATTGAAAAGACCAAGTGATCATAATGACATGTACTAAATAATTCAGGGAAAGCTGCCTGTTTGAATATTGAGAACGAAGTAGAAACCATCTTATATAGATAGATGTTCTGTATAAATCAGCCCCAGTGGAATGGGTCTGAATTGTGGAAACTTCATTCTTAAAAGGGGAACTGTGTGATGAAACACAGGAAGGCAGGGCATTATGGAGTATTCAGGGATATGTGTGTGTGTTAGAAGGGTTACATTACATCCTCCTAAAATAAAGGATGCCCCTCATAAGCTCCTGACTGTGCATTTTGGGATTTTGAATTTTGAAATCATTTCAAATTTTGCCTTTGTTTTGTCGAGACCATCTCAGTGCATATTCCTAATCTACATTAATGATTTAGATTCTGGTATAGTAAGCAAACTCGTTAAATTTGCAGACGACACAAAAATAGGAGGAGTGGCAAACACTGTTGAAGCAGCAAAGGTCATTCAAAATGATCTAGACAGCATTGAGAATTGGGCAGACACATGGCAAATTAAATTTAATAGAGAAAAGTGTAAAGTATTGCATGCGGGCAATAAAAATGTGCATTATAAATATCATATGGGAGATAGTAAAATTGAAGAAGGGAACTATGAAAAAGACCTAGGACTCAGAAATGTCTTCATCTAGACAATGTGGGGAAGCTATAAAAAAAGGCTAACAAGATGCTCGGTTATATTGTGAGAAGTGTTGAATTTAAATCAAGGGAAGTAATATTAAAACTCTACAATGCATTAGTAAGACCTCACCTAGAATATTGTGTTCAGTTTTGGTCACCCCGTTACAAAAAGGATATTGCTGCTCTAGAAATAGTGCAAAGAAGAGCAACCAGAATTATCCCCGGTTTAAAAGGCATGTCGTATGCAGACAGGCTAAAAGAATTGAATCTATTCAGTCTTGAACAAAGAAGACTACGCGGCGATCTGATTCAAACATTCAAAATCCTAAAAGGTATAGACAATGTTAAACCAGGGGACTTCTATGACCTGAAAAAAGAAACAACGACCAGGGGTCACAAATGGAGATTAGATAAAGGGGCATTCAGAACAGAAAATAGAAGGCACTTTTTTACACAGAGAATTGTGAGGGTCTGGAACCAACTCCCCAGTAATGTTGTTGAAGCTGACACCCTGGGATCCTTCAAGAAGCTGCTTGATGAGATTCTGGGATCAATAAGCTACTAACAACCAAACAAGCAAGATGGGCCGAATGGCCTCCTCTCGTTTGTAAACTTTCTTATGTTCTTATGTTCTTATTAGAGCTGCAAGCTAATTTCCATTTAGCTCATTATGAGTTGCTTTGTTTTTATTGGGAGAAAGTGAAAAGTTCAATCTTTTGTCAGTGGGGGTTTTGCAAGGGTAAAGGAAGGCTCGGTTACAGTGCTGTAAAACAGCTAACTGGCTTAAGAGGCAAGTCCTGGGTGTCGTTCTGCATGCATCCGCGGGATAAAAACAAATCGATTACACAACCCATGTACAGTAATTAGCCATGAAAGTGATTATACAGAGAGAATGTTGGCTCTAATTGAGTGTTTTTTAATTACTGAAGGCAGTGAAAGATCAATGGAGCCCCATTTTGTGTCCCTGTGAACTGTAGCTATTGAAAGTTAGATTTGAAAACGTAATGGTGAATACAGTGAATGGCAATCACTTGTTTCCATGCATGTTGATCTTGCATTGCTTAGGTAGTGTGGATAGGGCATTAGACAGTTTTGTTCACTGGGTTCAATTAAAGAAAATTAACAGTTGGCCATCCGATGCCGACTACACCACCACACCCAATAACATATATCTCCTTAAAACAAACAGCTCACATTTATACCATATAAAAACACTGATAAAGACTTCTTGTACATTTGTCTAAATGTATTACCAAGTTTCTTTTTAGTACTAATATAAAGGTAGAATGTACTAGCGATAGCTTTGATATAAATAAACAAACGAAACCCAAGCAAATAAATAAATGAAAGCAAAACCTAGAGCCCCAGTTTCACGGTTTTTTAATAGCAGGGAGTCTTTGGAAGGATTTGTTGCTGGCTGGCTTTTAGAGCTGTCAGAAGGCATGACTACAGGCTGACAAATGTCATCATTACTGGAGGGTGCTTGGCAACAGCAAGTATCTGAGAAGGGAGAATGGGCTAATCTACAGCACCCACCATTCCTTTTTAAATATGTACTGTGGTATACTAACAGCAAAGTATAGTAAAGTGTCATAAAAGCAAATTACCATACAAATTATTCTATTTCAATCAGGGATTCTATTTTTAATTACTGACTAGGGTCTCAGTCCTGAAAACCCATCGTAATGTCTCTCTTTATTTCTACAGTATGCTGACCACCCACCAGTTCAGTACCGGCAATGTCTAGTAAATTCAGTTCTGTTTTTTGCCGGGTGAGTGACGTTGTGAGACTTATTGTTTCCAATTTAGAAACAGCTGGTCAGCGAAAAGCACCCATTCCAACATCACCTGCCACTCTTTAAATAACCACAAACTGACTCACCTTCACCCCGTCTCGCTTCATTATTAACCTCTGTATGGGGGTCTGCCGTGTCTGGGAAATTCTACCCAACTGTACAACGTGCACCACAATGTTAAAGTTAGAGACTGTGCATTATAATCTGTGTGATAAAGACCTCTAATCCTACGTTTCCACTGACTCATTTATACGGAACAACAGTACAATATACGGACATGGCATGCATAGAACATGGCCTGCACAAATATTGCATGAGAGATGAAAGCAAGCTTATTGGTGTCTAAGCCTAATTACAATACTAACACAACTCCTCTCCATGGATCCATTCTGCTTTAACATCTTCAGATAAAAACCTTTGTAGGCAGAAGACACATTATTGCATTTGATCCATGGATTTGAAAAACAGAATAGCAAGAAGAAATGCTAAGCTGTGTGTGTTACTATCAAACCTCGATTATGTATATGATTAATAGGTCTCCTGACCATAAATAATAAATACTGTAAAACTTAAAATAATTGCCAGGTCTCAAAAAATTGCCTGTCTGCTGGTAATAAAACAACCTTGGTTTACAAGGAAGAGTCTTTTACGAAGGGTCTCTATGTCTGGGAGCAGATCAAATCCATCAGTCCATGTATTATTATTTGGGGTTGTTAATGCTTTTATTCTTTTGACCTAAACCTTGTTGCACTTTACTGTTTCCTCCGTATAGAAGAGCATAACTATCTGATTGATCGACTCATATATATTTTTATGTCTGCACCAGCCGAACTGAATACAGTCCTTTCGCTATTCGATGTGGATCAATATTACTATCATTTCATTTTATTTGGATTAACAGTTGTCCGTTTTTGATTCATTGCTGATGTTCGCTAAATTGAGAAATGAGAAGGTGTATTTTTTGCACAATGTAAGGTTGAGCAACTGTGGTTGCTCGTGAATCTTTTTGAGTTGCTCCAGCACTGTGCTCTCACTCCACAATGTACCATGGCAAAAATAAAACGATTAGTGAAACAGGGGTATACATGTCAGGACTGTGTGAGCATTGCTTTTCCAAATAAACCCATCTCCTTGGTAATGTAAAGGAAATGTATAGCGGTGTTTCTAATGAGCTTTTATTCTGTCTCAGCAACTGTTTTATTTATTTAATTATTTATTTTATTTTTTTGTAAAGTGTCTCAAAAGTGCACCGATACTTGAAAACATACATCAATGTTTTTCTTGTTATGAACTAAAATATTGAAAAGTGTAGTGACCCGTTAGTATATATATATATATATATATATATATATATATATATATATATATATATATATATATATAAGAAGCTCATAAATGTATGTTAGAATGTTTTGTGTGTAACAAAAAGCACCATTTGGAACAAAAAGTACTGTCTCCATTTTGTGATCCTACAGCTGGCCTGAAAGATGTTATATGCTCATATGGTAGAGTTCACAAAAGGGTATCAGTAATTTTATTTTAGAGTAAAATTGATTAAATGGTTTGCAGATGATCGCAACGGCTATTACAGTGGTCTCCTGGGGTGCTCTGTCAGTTGCTTTTCAACAATCCCATCATAGAAAGTGTAACAAGAATTTTGTTAGGCAGAATTTTATTTTTTTTACAGAAAATCAAAGTTTAAACCATTTCCCTTTAACATAGTTCTGAGAAACAGTGTACAGTACAAGTGTACGTTGGATCATTGTCTTACTCTGCCTCTGTTTTGGTAGAAACCTTGTCAGAACATTCTTTTCTGTTACAGAAATGTATTTGTTTACGACTGTAATTTGCCCGGGATAAGGGCGTCTGCTAAGAAATAAATAATATTGAGCCAAGAAAAAAAAGATAAAAAAAGAATTGGGAATGTAATTAAAATTGGTAAAATATGTGTCTCCATGTGCCCATACAATCATTTGAATGCATTCCCAGTCTTGGCTTTCACTGTGAATTAACTCAACAGTATATTTACATTAAAAAATCCCTTAGCTTTTCATGATTCTCAAAACTTACTGGACCATGCCTTGTAGGGCTGTATGAATCAGGTTCCCACAGTGGAACGAGACAAAATTAGCTGTCTTCTGATTGTCTGCACATCATTTTTAATCAACAAGGTACTGTAGTTTAAATTAAAATCTTAACAGTTTTAAAACTTTACACTTAAACTTCTGTAACTCTAGAGAAAACGACATATAAAAAGTAAAACAGGCAAAGCGTTATTAAATACCTTCATCAGTGCTATGAGTTTTTTTTTTCCTTGCTACTTTTTCACATTGTATTTTTGCACCTCTTAGAAAGTTTGCCTTGGCACTATTTTGATAATCAGTTTGTAGGAAGAATAAATAAAGAGTAATACAGAATAAAAAAGCTTGTATGAAATAATTTCTGTGACTAAAGACTGGAGTAGACCTGAAGATATGAAGATATGCCTCTTTATCGTACTTCCTTACATTATGATTGAATGTTTAAAGCTAGGGATAAATTAATAAATGTAGAGAAACAAACAAACAAACACAGACAGACCATCAAGTCCTGGGATTCCACACCCAGGTGAATATGCTACAGATTCTGGGGGTGCTTATAAATAAACCCTGGTGATTCACAGGCTAGGAGAGGTTGATTGTGCAAGCAGTCCCCGGGAGACAGTGACGGATGGGCCACTGTTAAAACTCTCTGGTTGCCAGGAAGCGCCTCCTGCTGCTACACCCAGCCCTGCTGCCCTTTCCAGAATGCTGGAGAGAAGGCTCATAACTCAGACGCAGATTGGACAGGGAGCCGGCATCATTTAAAACTCGCCGTGGCTGATAAAAGCGATGCCCTTGAGAGGTAGAGTTGATGCAGACTGCTGGGATATCGCTTAACCTCTTCCATACTCAGATCTACTTTAAACAACCTATCATCACTAATGCACTCTCCACAGACACTGCACTCGGGCCTAGAAAGACTTGTGTAGAAGAGCTTCACATTTGAGATGAGCCTCTCAAGAGTGGCTTGACAGACTATCGAATAGATGTTTGTAGTGGGATCAAATTGTAGTCCTTTTATAACTCAGACATGAGGTTTGAAAATTCCTACATAGATTAATACAGATGACGGAGACTTTAAAATGTGTTGCAGCCCAGAAAGGTTTTTCTGTTATGCTCCCAAAATCAATCCTTAAACTAAAGACTCCCTGTTTTTTCAGTACAGGTATAGCATAAATAAATGTGCTTCCTGGAACAGAACGGCTTCAAAACAGATCTAGCAATTAGTGGGTTTTAATACCCGAATAAAATTACTAAATTAAAACATTTTTACCTTTCCCATGCATTTAGTCTGAATACAGCTAATGCATTTTTTGTATTGTTCAATTAAGAAACCTGTATTATCTCCTTTTGTTCCTATGACTTCATAAGAAACATATCCCTTCTCTTTCATGACAACAGTACTCAATAATACAGTACCCTTTCATTACCTCTCTTGTGCATGATTAATTGCTCAGCACTACTGTCAGTGATAAGACTTTTAACTGTCACTCCACAAACTAACAGCTATGGAGAAAAATATATACTAAACAAAAACAAAATATGTCCAGAAACTGTAAAAAAAAACCAAAAAAAAAAACATCCAGCTCTCACTTCATGTAGTACAAAATGTCCAACCTTGATAAAGAAAATGCTAACACTGTACAAAAGTGATCTATATCTTCTCTGCTAGTCAAGCACAGAAAGTACCTGAAGTAAAATTGAAAGAACTATAAAACACTAAATTGAATAAAAAAAATAAAATAAAAACATAGCCGAGTCTAGCACGCAAGCATGTTATCTCAGGGTCTTGCTGACAAATATAAATGATTATATTCCAGCTTTGGTCTCACAGGCTATTTATATCATTCCCTTCAGTGAATACTTTACCTTCCACGTGTTTCACTCGCACATGCATGTGTAACAGGGCAGAGCATCTGAAACAATGTTCAAAAGATCCATCTGCATTCGTGGTTATAGAGCTTTTAACCTCATCTCACTAACAGAGGGCTCAGAATAAGTACTGGCAGTGCATCACACAACACTGACCGTTATGTGTACAAGTGTACCATTGTCTCTTTATATTGTCACCTGTAACCATGAAGCATTTCATACCCTTGAAATGTTTATATATCATGGTAAATGTTTGACAGTGTAGTGCAGTTTAAAGCAGAACAAAAGTTTGGTATAGCTCGCAGAAGTGTAGTATAACATGATAAACATGGAGTATGACTAGCATTGCCTTTTGCTATACAGGGGCATCACAAAGGCACCCCTTGACAGCACAGCACAGCACAGCACAGCAGCCTTTTTCAGAATAGCTGATTTCTGAAAGAACGACCAAAGCACTTGTCATGTAATAACTAGAGGACGCATTATGTGTACAGTACCTTAAGAAAACTGTTTCCATAGGTAGTACAGTATGAATATCTTGACTCTTGATTTTATGCACTCACTAGAATTTTTGCCCCACAGTTATCACTTCAGCATAAGCACAGGGGAAGCTGCTGAATTTACTTAGCACAGCATGCTTCTAGGTTTAAAAATAATAATAATTTGAATCGATCTAGTCTATGTGTCAGTTATCCTATCTACTGTATCAATCTTTTTTCTGACTCTCCTTCACCTATTGCATGTGCAAATGTATCCTTCAACCTGTCCATCTACGTAAATCTACAGATCCTTCATTACCTGTCTGTTTACATGTCATTCAGGTCAGCAAGTACAGTTCAGTGAATGTATTTCACACACACCTGACAGGGTTCCATGAGTGGAAATGATACTATGATTTATATACAGGGCCCTGGAGTGAAAGGCTTCTGTCTTTAAACAGAAAACCTTCATGTGTCTTCAGATATTAATTTGTGTCCCTGGGGACTTTGGCTGCCAAGGCAGAGTCCATTTCAGTTTAATTATCCTCTTCTTGATGTGTGAATGTGCAACAGTGTTGCGCTGCGAGTTGGCAAGCCCCAGGAGGACAGTAATGATAGATTTCAGTGTATTCTTGAAAAGGCATGAATGAATGCTATGCATGCATCCCTATGTAAATGCACTGATTCATTGAAAGAAGAATTACCGCATAGAATCAATAGCCGTACTGTAATGTCATGCTTAAAAATGATTGTGAAACTAAGTGAAAGTCACCTACACCCTTATCTAGCATCATGCATATCTTTTTTCAAGTCAGTCTTGTCCTTGCAACACACCTTTCCCTTATTAACAGTGAACAGAGTGTGTCTGTCCAAGGTGGGATGTGGAGTAAAATACCCTATTAATGGTAAATGCTTTGACTTAATTGTGCAATTTTTCATCAAGCTGCCTAGTGTTCACTTGCAGAGCATACCTTTGCAAGAAGAAGCCTGTGGTTTAAAGATAGGATATGGAATGGTTTTGTGAGGTACGCTAAAACACTTCACTGTCTGTGTGAGGACAGCCTGTGGTTTATTTGTATCCTGCCAGCAATTATTATCTCAGTGTTAGGACTCAGATCCCCCGCAGTGCCTAAGGTGCATTGTTCTGACAGGACAATTAAACAGAGGAAAAGGTCTAATGGGTATAGCTTATTCTAAAGCAAGTTACTTTTCTGCATTAAACAGGCACTGCTGTGGTACAGAGTCTGAAGAGGTGTGCACCCAGCATTCACCCCCTACGCAAGCTCAGCTAATTACAAAATAGGTTCTCTGCATCATCACAGCTGAGACAAGCAGAAATGCACTTGTAGAATCCCCTGGCAGTGGTATGTTAATGTGTGTACCTTATAGGGGGTCATAATCAAAGCTGGAGATGCAGTTTTAGCTTGCATTGATGAAGGCAATAGAATAGAATTGAATGGAAAAAAAGGTCAATTTAAAGAACTAAAGTAAAATAGTAATAAAATATTGATCGGAGAGGGACGTAATGGACTGAGGAAAAAAGGAAAGTTAAATTGAAAGTAAGGAGTCAGATAGGGAACGTGGATATGGTTTTAATGGTGGAAACCTGCAAGGGATTTTAACATCACTTTTTGTAATTCCAAAAGGACTGTCTGTCGTTAAATGGGCCATGATCTGTTGCTCTTTCTCTTTTTCTTCCACTGTAAGAGTCTAGGGATGACAATCATCTGTGTGCCCTCCTGCCCGGATAATCCCATGTGCTCAATAAGATTAAGGTCTTGAGGGCTTGTACGTGACCAGCTTTGTGAATATGGATACTATCCTCTGCTGAAAGGCTCTGATTTCCTTATATGACATAGATTTTTTTATAGCTCTGATCAGTGGAGCTACATGAATCATGAAAACCATGTATACTTTTTTCATGGAGTAAAACTATTTTATAGGCAAAACCTTATTTAAAAAAACAAACAAAAAATAACTGCTCTTGCCTATAACTAAGTTGATATGTGTGTGTTGTAAAGGGCACCACACAAATTATACTGGAAACAAATTATTCCAGGCTTTGAGCAGGACTGTTGAGTAGAAAATGATTGCCACATTTGCCCTGCTATTGTCGTTGCATCTTGCTCTTAAAGATGCTTCTTCACATGAAATGTTTTTTTTTTTTTTAATTTTATTGAGGTTATTAAATTCTAGTGATACCACTGATGGTAGGCGTGTATACAGCATGTGCACAATATATCACACAAATCTAATACATAAAAGCAGAGTTGCACCTTATAAAATACCATTCAAAAATGCCCAAGACCCTCTTTTCCTGCAGGTCACCAATTTGATTACAGACTTGTTGAGTTTGAAGTCTGTGTTGCAAAAAGGTCTGAATAAATCAGTCCTTTCTAAAAGGGTTTTTTATTTAAAAGCAGACTGCGCTGAGCACCAGATTAGTAGCAATCTGCTTTGTAAGAGAGCACCTGAAATCCAAATCTGCTTTCTTAAGGCCTCTACACACCAAACGCGATGCGACAAGCGAATGTGTCGTACGAAAACATTGCACCACGACAATTTTTGTGATTGTGTCGCGTGGAAGCTAGGGAACTGACCAATGAGGAGCTGCTTCCCTTGCGCACCTTCAGTAAACAATGGCGGAAGAAAAGATAATTCTCACAACATCAAAATACCCGGAGCTGTACAATGAAGGACACAAAAATTATAAAGACACGGCAATGAGGGAGAACATCTGGCAGTGTATTTCCAGGGAACTGGATATGGCTGGTGTGTATGATTTGTTTACCTTTACTGAAATAAGTATTCGGAAAGTCTATTATGTATTCTACATTTTTAGTAGCTGTATAACAGGACTATCATACGTGTGATTTTTTCCTGCTGATGATACAAAGGAGAGTCGCCTATCACATCGCGTGCACCTGTCGCCACTGATGTGAAAGGTAGTGAAAGTACTATTTTATCGCAGGACAAATTGCATCGCGTCCGGGGACGTTTAATATTAATATTACATTTTTTGTCTGTTGAGTGCTCTGGATTATGACAACCTTCTTCCCTGCTGAAGCAGAGATAAAGACATAAACAAAGACAATCCGCAGAGACACGATTAATTGAGTTTAAATGTCGAGGGTTTTCATGAAGTGTCTGTTTAGCCCTAGATGTTTCCATGGGTCCAGGTGTAGACATGGCTTCTGCTTTGAGAAACATTTTGCCTTGATGATCTCTTGGGATTTCCCATTCAAAGTGAATCAGTAGTAAACCTCTCTTTTCTAAAACATATTTTTTTTACAGTTTTAGACTCATTTGCAGATTCACAAAGACTAAAATATCAAACATACACAAACACACCTCATGGTGCTCTGGTAACAGATTTTCATATGTAAATAACTAGTGATAGCTGGCTGAACAAACATGATTGAAGTATAATAAATAGCAGCCAATTCAACAAAAACAAAACCAGTTCACCTGCTCTTGCTCTCTGTGCTCAGTCATTGTTCCTGCCCTCTTTATGCAGTGTGCTGAACACTGATGTACAACCAACCCGATCATGTTTGTTTGTAACTGCCAAGTTATATATCATTTTATTTCTTTGTGCAATTATGTCTAGCCAAACCAGTGCAAATTAATTATAGTATTTTGGAATTATTGCTCATTGCTGGATCTTCCAGCCATAAAGCAGCTGGCATAGCAGTTTTGCACAAAAATAAACTCCCCAGACCGTTCCTGGCTCTGAGCAGAGGTCACCTACAATATTCAAGAGTAAAATTACTCCAGGAGCCCCTTTGACTTGCTTTATCCTATCACATCAGTACTCCAGCTAGTCCTGCCTTTCCCTGGATTCCGGCTAGGGAGAATGTCCCAGAAGGCTCAGGGTGACCTCTGCCTTTGCTTCTTTACAAATCTGACATAATGATGAATAATATCACATGGCCTCAGGGACAAATGCAACTCAAAAGGGAGAGTCTTTATTCTGCTTTTCCTTTAGTCAGTAAATGCATTAATTCTTTGATATTTACACTTGTTTTTCCTGTGTGAGGCTTCACCAGAATACATCTTCACATTGAACCACACTGACACCCCAGGATGAACATCCATCTCAAATGAGTGGTTCAGCTGCCCACAAACACCTCCAGGTAGCTTACACAACCCAGACCAGTTAACTCCCGCAAATGGCCAAACTTCTTGGTGATCTGCCAGTAGGTTGAACCAACTCCTACCACGTCACAAGATAGACATCCAATGAGTTTACATCCAAAATATCACTCTCAGAACATCAGTTCATCACTCCATTGTGTTACCCAATATTATCATGACTGAGCCTTGAAGACCAATTTGTTCCCATTTTTAAACCCCCCACCACAGTGTTGTACATTTGAAGCCTGTTATCCCAAGCCTGTTCTCTATAAGAGAATTTATATATATATATATATATATATATATATATATATATATATATTGCCATTTTACGATAATCTAAGTAGGTCACTTTGTCTGAGAGTGGGCCAGTCTTAGCACAAGTATTATATACTACGATTTATTGGGAAAATGTAAAAAGGCTGCTCCTCCAGGGAAGTTTCCTGATGACAGTGATGTCTCGATTTCTTCTTTTTCTTTCTTTTTTTTTGTTTTGGTACTTTAATTAAAAATCCCAGTGCAAGCCTCACAGGAAGCCAGATCTGCAGAGTTATTTACATCGATTCACAAGGGTTGCGCCAGTCTGTCTATTAACCTCTAGGGATTGTCTACAACTTTGTGAGGAAGGGAAATGAGACCGATCTCCCAGTGGACACATACGAAGAAGGAATTAAGTGGTAATAAAGCAGCCAAAATCTATCCACATAACTGTATTTCTCCAATAACTCTCAACTGCCTGACACCTGATTCCTGACTGGGACCTTTACCCATGTCATTAAGCAAGGTGCTGCTCAAGTAATAGGAATCAGCTTTACTGTAATTGTTCCATGATTACACATAGCCACAAACAGTGGCACCTCTGCACACTCTGCACTCCCCGGGTGAAGAAGCTGTCAGCCCACACAGTGTATCATATAGAAAACCGAACCCTTTTTAATACTAGCTTCTAGGTACCAGCAATAAGACTCACTTAATATTTTAGTTCATTTACAATCATTCTGAGTAGCCTCTGGTTTCTGATGCTTCAATTTACCTTTACCTGGCTTTGGGCTTGCTTTGAACTTCTCTGGAGAATCCTACGTGCCAGGAGTGAAAAGCCTTGCTCATTCAATCCAATGTGATCTTTCAACTCTGCCATCCCGACCTGCCCTACATTTATATAGGCAAAGAGCTGGTGAGGCTGGCAGAGCGGAAATGCTCCAAGCCAGGTAAAGACCGGTTTAAAGAAAAAACATTCTGCAACTACAACTTATACGTACAATTACAATATACTATATACAGTGAAAAAAACAAAGGCGATTAATTAAGATCAAAAGTCTGTAATATCTATGTCATTACATACTAGAGAAATGCCAATAAAGGATCAATGAAAGAATCAATAGCCAATGCTGTGGTAGAATCAATTGCAGATGCAGGCATACTGTTGCAAATACCTATTGAGATCAATAGGTATATTCTGTTTTCAAATATGAAATACAATTTTAGGGAATTGTTTGCTCCCACAAAAATCTATACGAAAAAAAAATGTGTTTGTTTAGACTGCACTTTTATTGAGGCTAGGTCAGTTTATGCGCCTGAGGCTAAAATTAGCTAGTAGTCATTTATTTTCTGTGGCACTAATATTGAGAAAGTTCAGTTGTCGCCCAGAAACATTTGTTATTAATGCACTGCATAGGCCAGCTCATCTGGTGTTACCTGTGTGTTCCCTCTCTTTGGTTTTAATGAGGCTATTTTAATCCCAGTAAAGTCGGTGCAAACCCATTATGTCCAAAAGATGTACAGCCGCAGTTCTGGGATTAATATAGAACCAACATTTTTCTCCACCCACACATATTGTTCTTGACTTGTGACTTGCTTGTGACACATGATACACTCTTGGTGATATCCATCACTATTGCACATGCGGGTATAATGTACAGTGATATGTGCTATAGCTAGATAACTTAATAAACTTAATAAACAGTGTCTTTATTTCACCAGGTTTTTTTGTTTAGTAATTAGCTTTCAGCCTTGATCACAAACTGAAAAACAGTCCCCTGTCTCACATAGTATTTGTTATTTGTTATAGTAAGATTTGGCCATGGTTCATGGTTACTATACAATCCATACCATTGTACTCCAGTCGTGTATAGAAGTGAAAACTCTGTACTCCAGTCGTGTATAGAAGTGAGAAATGCCAGAAGGTAGAATGATATGGCCTCTGAGTGGCACGGGGAACACAGTGCAATAAGGAGGATCAAGGTATAGGGCTTTTTATTCTGTTTGCATCATGACTTTCTTTAATCTCTAGGCTTAAGAAAAAAAAAAATATTGTGACACAGAGTAATAGAGCCCCCATTAGTGTCTAAATCTCAGAAGAATGTGTGACCTGGCCAGGTTGTTAATGTCAAAACGCCAAAGCCAACAAAATGGACTGGGTTATTGGTAGCCCTTGGGAGCACCCATTGGAAAGTGAAATGAAAATACCATCCATTATTTTAAAAATGGATCACCAGTTGACAGCCTGTGGTGCTTGGAAGAAGAACAATTTGGAATAATGGGGGTGGGGGGGTGAGGGGCATCTTATTATTGTTTGAATTGGTGGTAGGACCTGTGTCATATTTGTTTAGTATCTGATCCGAAAAATCTGATTAAGAAGGATTCCGATTTTGAGTTTTTCTTTGAAGAGATGGGGATGATTCAATAAGAAAGGACAGGTAATCAGGCTCCAACAATGTTAATTTCGAGTGCAGAACAGTATGCCACAGGAGAGGTAAGCCGTTAAATTAGAAAGCTCCATTTACCATGGCCTTTTTTTTCAAAGTGCAGGGTATTTATTTTTATTCGGTCAGGTTCAGGGTTCATTTAATAACCTTCAATTACAGTTTTAATTTGAATCAAAATGACAGTGAATGAATAACTTCTAGTAAAAGTAACATACTGTGCATTACAATGAGCAAAAAATAAAAACAACACCTCTTGGATGTATTCTCCCTGACCAGTTCTCCAAGGTGGAAATATCTGACCGGCCAGAAAACCCAGTAGATATTGACAAAGACACCTCTCTTAGGAATATTTATTTAACCTGTCAGATAAGTGGCTGTTGTCCGTGTCTTTGGATTGGGGAAGTTGTGAGGTTGGTCCTTGGGCAGTGATCACTTAAAAACAAAGTTCTTGGTGCTGGCATATTGACCACCATTACCAGAAGATCCATTCATAGGCATCACCACAGGGTAGTTCACCTCTGGATGATTCATATCTTCAGAATATATTACATTTTAACTAGGTTCTGTGCATGAAGGTAACATATACTGTATCTGATACACAGTCATTTACCCTTACTGGTTATTTACCCTTTGTCAAACACATCGTTTTCAACCAGTCATCTCATGAAAAGATGCTGTTTTAAATTTACCTAAACACCACTCACTGAGTAACACAGGGCGGGTTTTGTGGTTTGAGATAAGATGGAACTACCAGAGAATGAGGTGAATCTGTGATCTGAATAATATTCGTACTCTCAAACCAAGCCTGTTAAACAAAAACAACAAAAGAATGGGTGCCATCCTTTATGCATTCTATTGTTCGTTGCTTGTGTCTTTCCCCCAAGAACGTGGTATTGTGAGGCAAATGAAATTCAGATTTCGAGTCTGCTCTGCTGAACTGAAAAGGTAAGCATTAGCATAACAGGCATTCAGGCACGACACAGAATTATTTCATTAACCTCAGTCATCATGCAAAACAACACTGTAGCAGCTCCATACTATGAGCATGAAATTTGTTTCATTGTGCACGCTGCAGAATATTTATTAATATTTGATGATAATAATTTGGTGGAAGTATCTTAGGAAATGGTGTTAACTGGTTCTTGTTTTGCTCAGTCATAATAAATATGCATTAGGCAAATGAGATAGTATTTGAAGAAAAAACAATTGCTACTATGCATTAACTTGTCCGAGTCCACTCCAGAGATCTAAACCTGCGTGATAATCTCCTATAGTCCAAAGCCAAGGTTCTATGTGTTCATTTTTCATTTCATTTTGAAGTTCAGAATAGCATGTCCGTTAACTGCCATATTGAAAACAATGCACATTTTCAATCAGCTATAATTGCCGATTTAAATGGAAGTTTAAAAAAGAATGCATTGTTGCATTATTAAAACATGTAAAACATTCCATTGTGGTTTGGTAGGATTCATCTGACAAGATGTGACTGAAAGTAAATCTCTGCACAGTAAATCCCTATTTAGTTTCTGTCCTGGAAGACTGTGCTGTGATGTTGGAGGAATGCCCTATGCTCAATTGGATTCCTACTGTTGCCCTTATAGTTCAATGATGTCCTCGGCTCACCACGCACCGGCGACCCCTGTAGTCTGGCCGGGCGCCTATGGGCTTGCCTGTAAGTTGCCCAGAGTTGCGTTGTCCTCCGACGCTAGTTCTGAGGCGGCTGCACGGTGAGTCTGCAGAGTGTAAAGAAGCGGGCGGCTGACGGCACACGCTTCGGAGGACAGCGTGTGTTCATCTTCGCCCCTCCTGAGTCAGCGCAGGGGTGGTAGCGGTGAGCTGAGCCTAAAAATAATTGGGCATTTCAAATTGGGGAGAAAATAATAAAAAACTAATTCGCAACGACTAAATTTTTATAAAAAAAAAAAAAAAAGAAAGAAATACCAGCTTTTACTTCTTTCAGTTCCCATGCTGAATTGCTGCCTTTGTTCATTGAATTCCTGCTGTTAGTACTGCTTGAATTGAGTGGCATCCTGTTGTCGCAGCAACATCATTGTGATAAACCTTCTGGGGCCCAACCAATAACAAGATGTCGGTCATCTTCCTTGGAGTAGATTTGTAAAGAAGACTATTTAGTTTATACAGTGCTGTTCTGCCATTTTCAGGCCTTCCATGTCAGGAATGCACATTGGTAGATGGATTAGCTGTAGATACTGGACATCAAGAGGCCAAGAAATAGTGTTAAAAGCGTGAGATTCAGGTCAAACTGTATAAAGTAGCTCTGTTATCTCTTGAATTTCTAATGACTCTTTACTAAAGTTTTGGGTACAGTACAGTACACGGTCATTTGGGAGTTCAGGATTCCTGGATGTTAGTTTGGTTTCCAAGCAATAGAATGAAATATATAGTGAAAAGAATTAAAAAAACATCAATGGAAGAGAGAAGGAAAAGGATAACATATTTATTGGCAACACTATTTTAATTGGAAGCAATTACTCTGTAATTGCACTTTGATTATACTGTACATACGAGTGGCTCAGAACTAGTACAGCAGAGAATGTTGCTGAGGGCTGTCTGCAATACAAAGGTAAATCTCTATCTAATATACAGTATTATTAAAAAGAAAATAATAAAGGGAGAGGAAGAAAATTAACAAACAAAACAAGAACCAAATAAAAAATAAGGAAGATGCAGAGATTTAAATGTTACGCTGTGCCGAGAAAATTGAATCGAAGTACCTTCCTGGCCCCCAGTACCAGAAACGAATGGCACTCGGAGAATTAACTACTGTACCAGTAATATGGCCATCCTCCCAGGTGGGGGCTAAGCTACAACTAAGTGTAGGATCTGGGTCTTAGTGTCACAGGTAGTTGTGTGTGGTAAACGGCTCCCCCTCAGTGTAAACTGCTCCCCCTCAGTGTTTGTTCCCCCAGTAACAAAGATTCGTTCCCCCTTGGAACCAATATTCGTGAATATTAGTTTCTGTTCTGAATATTAGGATAAATAACAACCAATATTCATTTATGCCATTAATGATTCAGAATTCATCTGTGAAGAGACTGAGGCTAATGTCCCCTGCACACTGACAAAGACCATCCTCCAGGTCCCTGTTCCTCCACAGATTTAGAGCAACAGCTCCACAGCTGGACAATCAATTAAAAAAAAAAGTTATTTGCATTCTCTCAAATTGTTATAGTGTGATATAGACAATAGTAGCAGCCTTGCTAAATGGCAGTGCCAACACATTCCTTCAAGGCCAGAAGCCCCGGATGGTAAAGCTGATAAATTAGCTTTGCTGGCTCTTGAGTGCAATGTGAAATGGTGTGGCAAGTTTTTGAAAAATACAAGGAAAGAAGCTGTTGATAAATGTGTGTGTGGTGCTGTATATATGTCTGCTGTGATGCACTTAAGAGACGTCTTGATTCACTTTGGTCTTTGGTTCAAATCCAATCATCAGCCATACAGTCAGCACTCGGATATCCATAACCTAGATACACGTCAATCGTGTTTTACCACCTTTATATTAAGAATAAAATCAATCCCCATCATATATATGTACCCCTCACATGCCATTTCAGACTCCGTCACCAGTGTTCTGATACAAAGCCCATCTCTTCAGTGTCACAATGTACTTGTTTATCCGTCACAGCCCGCATTTCTTTTTTGTGTTTATTGTGCAGTTACACAGCGCTTCCTCCAATTTCACATGATGAAAATGCAGCAAAAAAAACAAAAAAAAGTTAATCATTAAACAGTTTTAGATACTGTGATGCATTTTTAAAAAATCTGTGATCTTTAGTTGCTTTTGTGCATTTTAATTTGCAAGTGAACTGTGACATTAGGGCCTTATCGTGCACTATATTCTGCAATTCTGAATACTGAATTTTGGATACTGTTTTAATTCCGGAAAGTGGTGTTGTTGTTTTCTTAATCTTTTGCTAAATTGCATTGCCTTTTACATTTTACACAGTTCTGTGCATGGGTAACATTTTGATTTCAGTTTGCTGTTGGGTCATTAATGGGGAATTTTACACACTGCTACTATACGGATTTAAAAGTATGTACTGTATTACAGTCCATGTGTCTCTTTTGGCAAGTGATATTTTCAGAATCATATTGTTCTGAATTAAAATACTACTTCTGTTGAAAATATAGTACTGTACCAGCAAAACCAACTACAGTACAACTAAATGGAAGCCAACTTATTTTAAAACACAGTCCTTTCAGCTATGTATTTTTGACATTGTATCTTTTTTGTGTTCCCTGAAAAAATGGACAAGGGTTGGAATGGGCCAAAATCAGATATGCGTCACTGAAGTCAAAATTTTATAGGGTGGGATATGTGAGTGCTGACTGTATTTAATTTAAGGACTCATTACATTTGGTCTGTTACAGTATTTGTAATTTAATACAGTAGCCGATATACATCTTATCCAGTTTGAATCATCTAGGGAAAATGTGATGTCTTTCAGGGAGCTTTTCCTTTTAACTTTTTTGCTTGGTAGAGAGTTCCTGATGCTGTAGAGAGGGTAGTATCTACAGTACTGTATGCAAATTATGTAGTAGCGAGCATAAAACCAGGATGCATTTCATAGGAAGCTTTTCAATGTGTTTTGACCACCTTATTAAGGGTTCATTTAATTAAGTGTTCTCATTAATTGGTTAGAACAGAATATTTTAATTAATATGCAAGATGGAAGTTGACATATAAAGGTTTAATGTTAATGGTTTTCTAATTTAATACATTAATTGGGTTGTTCCCTAATTACCATCCTGTATGGAATGTTTATTAACTAGTAAATTCTTTCAATACAGTTAGTGTTTCAAACAAATGGGTTACATATGCTGTAATAAAAGGTTTAAACAAAAACACTGCCTAAACAAAAAACGCACCCAAGCACAGCTATTGCAGTGCTTAATTACCTAATTAGTTTGGTGTTTAATCAATTTAAGAAAATTATGATTATGCTCAGAAAAAGAAAATCCAATAATTCTTCATTAACTCCAGCAATTATTTGATTGAACAAATAATTAACTCAACTCTCTCTTCAATATTCATCAACAGACCTTTAATTAAGTAACAGTAATAATTTGTTAATTGATTAAATATCTTCAGAAATGAATTGGCTTGTTGAAAAATGGAAATTGTGAGAGTTGATGTCGGACAGATCCAGGTTTTTTTTTTTAAAGCTGTGCACTTGTGTGGAAAAGCCAGGTCCATTCTAGGGGTATATTCCAGGCTATGGTTTATTAGGTGCTGGGTAACAGATCAAAAAGCATGATCAAAATGTTTTCCCTCATATTTGGGTATTCTGATTAAACCATAGAGGATCCACACTACACAAAGTCGAAAGCTGATAAATATAATATATTACCTAAGTCCCTGGATGCAGGCAGGACGCGGTGCTTGAGTGCACTTTGTATCCCATGCAAACAAAAGGATGAATTAAGAACAGACTGCACAAGGGCACTGTGCCCCATCTGCACGAGGGACGGGGTTAATGTAGGATTTATCGCCTCTTTATGCTGTATCCTTACACTTTATTTTTATACATATTTGTCCAGTTGTGACAATTATTAAGAATTTCAATTGCAGTACAAGACTGCTGCTTCTCCCTGACCCGACGCTTCTACTCAGCTGTGCAGATACATTATGAACGCATCATTGATTCCTGAGATTCAGTGTGTGAAGCATGCGAGCGAGCAAGCTGTATCAGCTATATAAACATGCTCTTTAAATGTATCACTGTAAAGTACAGGTTGATAGTCTCGTAATTCCGTGTGAGAAGAAGCAGGTCAATTCTTTGGGTTTACAATGTGTTTTCTCAGCATTTCACACTCGTTCAAAGGCAAAAGCTTTTAAAATAAACATTCCACCAATGGTGGTGTATTGTTTGCTGGTCTACTGCATGCTAGGGTACCCAGAATGCTGGAGGCCCTGCCAATGTGCCTTGACGTTATACAGTAGGTTAGGGAATAAGAGCAGAGTTGTGCTAATCATCCTTTCTTCATATAGTTGAATAAGAAAGACGTCCTACAAGTGCAGTGGTGCCGCAAATATTATCTGTTTACAACCAATGCAATTCAGTGGGACATTTCTTTTATGGTGGTTACCAAGACTGGTCTAGACATTGAACCAGTCAGGGCAACACTATTGCAGAAACTAAAATTAAGAACAAATGTACCATCTATTATTGCATTGGTAGTCAGTTGTGGATCGTGTCTGGGTTACCAGTGCACTTATATATCTTGCCCATTAAAACAGTAACATTTTCATGACCCAAAAAGACTTTTCTTGTTTTATGTAACTTTGAGCTGAGCAGGTACTGAGCAGCAGTATTTAAGTTTATTTGAATTCATTGATGCTGAATATATTAAAGTCTTAACTGGAATGCATTGTACAGTGGTGAGATGCATTCTCTAACATGCTTTAAATAACTTTAATGGTGCTTGCTCTCCTAACCATAGATGTTACTATTATACTATAAGGCATTGATGAATCCAAAAACATTCAAACCGATGTACAGTGCAGTAACCGTATGCCGTCTGTTGCTAACGGAGTTGCAGTTTCATGTTCATGCCAAACCAACACTCGTCCTACTGTTTAGTTTTTATCTATTGCAGGCTTTGAAGTGAGGGTGACCTGTCTCCTTTAATATAGTTTGCTTTTCTTTTAATTTATGCAAATAGCTACACTTTCTAAGAGCTGCCAGGCTTCAGCACTCTGCGCTTAGAGTTCCAAGCAGTACATAGGCTTTGTCAAACATCACTGTTCACCTGCTTTGAGACAGAAATCCCAAAGCAGAATCTTTATATAAGTAGGTCCAGCTGGATGTGTGTGTGTGTGGGGGGGGGGGGGGGGTTAGCTGGAGGGTTCTGTAATTAAAAACTTCTTTGCCTAAGGGCTCCCAGGTGGTGACTGTCTGTCAAGGCCTACTTCTTTCCACAGAGGGGGCGAGATCCAATATTACTGAATGACATGTTTATGTAACACAGGGCAGAGGCAGAACTCTGGCTCTGAATTGAAGTGAGGGGTGGGGCGGAATGAGTCAGGTCCTGGAATGTACTGCCATTCGGGATTTGGACCTGTGTAGGTGAGACAAGGTTACAAGCTCTAGTTATAGCAGCCTTTGTATAGATCATATAACTGTTAACTGTGCCATTCTTTTTGTTAAGACCTTTGCTGGATTTTGAAGGTTTCCAGTGTTCCAGTGTCAAAAGTGAAGAATCGTGTGCTGGACTATTTCCACTGGTGATCCAAATTAGATTTGAACCCAGGTTTCCAGGGTTGAAAGGCTACCCACTGTGCCTGACTCTTCCTGGGCTTAATTTAGATCTGTACCAGCTTGGAAGAGCTTAGAATAATTTTTCACTGGCAAAACCAAATTACAAGCTAAACATTTCTGTATTTTACCATGAGCCTATGTCATCACATTTTTCCTCTAGCTCAGCAGATGGTGAAACTAATACCATGGCAAACACCTTATTGGTTTCAGGTTTTTCTTGTACATTAGAAAATGAAATTTTCAGGTGAGCCACACCAGGACCCCCGGATGGCTTATACCCTTGGTAAGGCATTTGAACCCATGAGCTGGATCCTAAGCTATTGCTTGAACTTGCTCTTTATAACCAGAATTAACTAAGGATGTTAATCTGCTTTGGGTTCACCGTAGATATTTTAAATATAACCACATTCATTTGGGATTTAGTGATTTTATTTATCAACTATCAAGCCCAAGCCATTGGGGCAAATTTCTAGATCCTAGCATATACGACAACATCACCTGCACAAGGATTATTATTACATTGCTGCTAAATTAACTGAGTTAAGCGGTGGGTATAACAGATGGACATGGGTATCCAGAACATGCAGCTTTTCACCCTCAAGTGTACAGTAATTTTGTGCTCCAGGAGAGGGGAATAATGTCATTGCCACAGCACTGACTCAAGAATTATCTTTGGGGTTCAGTGATGTATTGACCCATTCCAGTAACTATTGTTGAGCTAGAGACCAGAAAAAGTAACAAACCTCAACATCTTAAAACAAGTTTTGAACCAGAGTTGATCCTTCTTCATTTGTTTTCCCTCTTAAAAGAATTATGCATGAATCACGGCTGACTGACACTCTTCTCTGCAGGCATCTACATCTTTTCCATTGAGCTTCATGGTGGTAAACACTTTAAAATAAATAATAATATAAATTATTTAACCAAACAGAAAGCCATACAAGTACTGAATAATTAAACTTAATTTACAACGCCATGCCTGTTTTTAAAAACATGCCGACCCTTCTGTTTTTGACGTGATTTATTCATTCAGTTTGACTCCAGCATTTGTACGTTTTTGCTTTGTGTGAAGGATTCTGCTTCAATGCCTAATTAGTGAAACAAAAGTATCTGTATCTGAAGGTCTTTCTACTTGAGATGCAAAACACAGGCAGCGTATTGACTCTTAAATTTAGCCAAGGTTTTCTAAACAAAATAGCTCTTTTAGATTTCTTGCCAGATTTACTTAGCTTCTCCATCGTATTATCTTCAAACATTTAATTTTGCAAAACTAGTAAAGAAACAACTTGGACAAATGAGGGTCATTAAATTACAGTTAAATTAAAAGTTGTATATTTCTAACTTAATATTTTTTATTTTCTTTTGCACAGAAGAGTAAGTTTCCACCATGCTGCAGGAGAAGATACATGATTTATCTTGTGGAAAAATAAATAAATATTAAACACTTTAAAAATTACAGAACTAACCATAACCGCATTATAATAATAATCAACCAAATTATTGAAATTTCACTAAATAAACAGTGAAAAATGTGAATGTCTCGATGGACAGTATTTTGACTGAAGGAAACTCTATGCGGGAAACCCTTCATCTGCTAAAAAAAAAAAAAAAAGCTATGGGCAGGAAGTAAAATGTGCAATGATTTAGGATCCTTTATTAATATAGCCTACCAATGATTTATTACTCGTTAGTCGATATGTCTTCATTTTCATGGCCATGGTTGTTTTTGTTTTATGAATCTGTTCATATGCTTGATACTGATGTTATAGCACATCCATTTGCCATGACACAAGAACAGTCTAATTGCAATTTCCATTTATCGTATGAATAAATCATTGTAAGTACAGAATAAATAATCAGAAGATTTGCTTAAAGACTATGCATTACATAATCAGAATTGCAGTCCAATAAAACTGTAACTATTAAAACTGGTCTTGCCATCAACCAAATTGTTATTGTACGATGATTAAATGCATTAATTGAACAATCTGAATATATGGTTCAGGTAAAGCCCAAATATACATTACAGAATATTGCTTTTGCTATTTCTGCTATTTCCCAGCTATCTCACTGTTTATTTTTTAACAAGTAAACCAGTACTGTTCTTTGTGTTTGACTTTTTTTAAGATTTCAGGTTAGGAGAGGAATGGGTGCTCTAGGGTCCTCCTATTTCTTAGAGCTAAACCAGATAATTAATTAAATAATCTTCATTTTCCACTGTTCAATGACAAATTGTTTCCCTGTGTAATGCTCTTCTGTTCAGGTGTGTGGCTCTTTGCTGCAGTATACTGTCAATCTTGTGACATGTCAGTGTATTTTGTGCGGTGTGTATGCTTGCAGCCCCTTGTAGTATTCGTAAATAAACAAATAAATAATACAACATGGACTAGGGGGAAAGAATTTCTTTCTTTGTGAATGTTCCAGATAAAAGAGGGATAGCTGAGAGCAAGGAGCTTTGAAGAATCTAACAATACGCAACTGGGAATGTTGTCCAAAGAAATCTTCTCAATAATTTACAAAGCAAATTAAAGTTCAGTGTGAGGGAAGAGAACAGATGATAAAAAAGAACAAAGCACAGAAAGGAGAGAGACAGACAGAGAGAGAGAGAGAGAGAGAGAGAGAGAGAGAGAGAGAGGGAGAGAGAGAGAGAGACATAGTGGAAAAACATGTCTGAGAAGGAAAAGGAGAAGCAGAGCAGTCGATATAAAACCCCCAGACTTGCAGAGAGATTCTCTTACATTTGCACTCCAAGGACTCCATGAAAACAAACAGCTCAAAGGCACGCATGGAGTAAACAGAATAAATCACAAGCTGCACACTCCCAGGTCTTTGGGTCAATAAGGGCAGCAGTGTGGAGTAGTGGTTAGGGCTCTGGACTCTTGATCGGAGGGTTATGGGTTCAATCCCCAGTGGGGGACACTGCTGTTGTACCCTTGAGCAAGGTACTTTACCTAGATTGCTCCAGTAAAAACCCAACTGTATAAATGGGTAATTGTATGTAAAAATAATGTGATATCTGTATAATGTGAAATAATGTATAATGTGATATCTTGTAACAATTGTAAGTAGCCCTGGATAAGGGTGTCTGCTAAGAAATAAAATAAATAATCACATGCTGATTATTACCACAGCATTGTGTGGCTTTGTCCTCTATTAAGAGGCATAAATCAGAACGCAACAAATGTATAAGTTGCAGTTGGGCTTTGTTAGAATGTGTTTAACCTCAGCCACCCATATTTAGAATGATCTTTTCAAAATCAGTACCTCTGTACAGCAGATGTCTTTGGAACAGGATTTACCTTTCGAGAGTGAGCCTTTGTTGCATTTTGTCCATTATACCGGACAATCAATGAAGTCTTCTAGACTTTTTTTAAAATTTATTTTTAATTTAGAACAAGTTTTAAAAGTGCTGATTGAAAGTAAGATGTGTTTAAATACATTTTATGCCAATCATCTTATGGTAAATGTTTATGCATTTCTTTTTGCAACGAAAAGCAATGTTCTGTAAATGATTTATTTGGGGTTTGACCAATTTTTATCAGGTACAGTATATAACCTAATACAACTTCACATTGGTTGATGACACATTGATTTTTTTTTACTTTATTAACATACTTTGTACCATACAGTGGTATCGGCCCTATGCGTTAGTGTGAGAGGTTCCAGAACCGCCATCATATCATTGAATTGTTTTGTATTCTAATTTCCATGAGTGCACCTCATCACTACAAAACGTCATGTAAACAAACGTTAAGTTAACCCTAAGTAGCGCTCCTTATTTTTGCTTCTGCCATTGTGATAGCCCAAATCACACCTGTTCAGTTAATTTCATATATTGATGCACGGGCGCCATATCAAGTAATGCATATGTATTTATTTATTTATTGATTCATATTGTGTCTGGTGGCTAACTCCGTCTTAGAGAACACTTTGGCTATAAGAACACTTTGCTTGCTTCCCAAGGACTATTGTACCTGAAGCAGCTGGACAACTGACCCACTACTCCACTGGGGATAGTAAACATGCATACATTATGAATGAATAGACAAGTTAAAGAATAACTGTGTTTTTGGAACTTCTGAAATCTGAATCATGCTCACAGAATACTGCTCAGAAGAGTTTTTTTTTTGTTCTGATAACACTTTACATTGAACATAAGAAGAGTGCACTGTAAATCATTTCAAAACCACAGCAATTACATATCGGTGTGTAGTTACACGGCAACATGCTTACAAAATGCTAGTGTTTTTTAATTGCATGGGTTTTACTTATGCCACTGTGTAATTACAATGTAAGTACTATGTATTTACAATTACATGTAATTACATCTATAATACCAGTGTAATAGCGGTGAAGTTAAAGACATTTGAAAAGTGTTACCATTTTTCTTTTTTAAGTTAATGTATTTTAAAGCTGCAGAAAATGCAATAGCAATAAAGAACACTCAAGTCTTGAAAATATTTTACAAGACTTTCTGTACTGGCCTCATTTCACATGCCCTCTAATCTGTGATAATGACTCCCTAGTGTTCTTTATTGCTCAAAATGTCAGATACGAGACAGATCAAAAACCAGAAAACACTAATCATTGTTTAATATCTGCTGGTAATTTATGTGGGTGGTATTTCAGCTACAGATCAGCGTCTTAAGAAAGACAGGAGTCCATGCGCTGAGGCTTTATCCCTGCTGGGTTCTGTATTGGGGCAGCTGCTGTAGTGGTTCTTAGGGTCTGGGCATATACTTGCATGTTTCACGGTTCTCACATTTCCAGAGGTCCTGCTTTGGCAGTTATACAGACTGACTGACACCCCAGCTACATTACTGCAGCAGAGATCAAACCCAAGCACCTATTGATGTAAACCAGCCTCATCCAGTTTCAGTGGCACCCGTCTGCTCTCCAATACCCTTATAAAACTTGAGATCATGTGGTCTGGAGCCGCCTGAAATGAAAGAGGGAGAATAGATGAAAAGAGTGGGAAAGGTTGAGAGTGATAAGGTCTTAAGCATAAAAAAAAAATTAACTCAGATGTAATTGCATCGAACTGCAATGATGACTTCTCGATAAGGGGAAGCTTTATTGATGTGGAATGAGAAATGGAGAGAGAGAGTGAGAGCTTGGAGGAAGAGAGAGAGCTTGGAGGAAGAGAGAGAGCTTGGAGGAAGGCAGACAAGACAAATGAGAACCATTTACTTTTTTTACCTGTTGAAATAGAATCATATCAGACAGGGTGTAACGGGCTATACCCTGCCCCGGTGTGTGTGTATTATTTTATATTTGTGTTGTGTTATTATTATTTAAATGTATGGTTTGGTGTGTCACAGCGAGTGATTATTGACAAACTGGCTGTTGACCATGCGTATAAGAAAACCTGTGCCGAATGTGGTTGAGGGATAAACTAGGTAATTGATAGCCAGTTAATCCCTCGGCCACAATATAAAAACAAGCAGCTTTGGCTGAATGGGGTTAGTGTCTTCAGAGGCGGAACGTGAGTAAAAGAGAAGTGACAGAGAAATAGCAATTGCTATGCATGCTGGTTATAAACCAGCACGATACTTGTTTGTTTGGTTCCGTGTCTGTTTGTCTGTTTGTTTTGGCCACTGTGCCGTTTTATTTTGCACAAGTGTTTTGTTTGTTTGAATCTTTTATTTTGTTATTAAACGTGTGCATCAGCGCTTCCATACTGCAGTGCTGTGTGTGCGTCTCCTCCCTGGTCTGACATCACCCGCAAGCCATCTTTACACACAGGGGTAACCATTCTCTTTGCACCAGCTAGAAGGGAAAAGGGTGTGATTGACCAGTATCCCGTACCTTACGGAAAACCCTTTTTAGCACAAGCTTGATACAGCAGCTAACCAGCACTGGTTTTGTAAGATTGGGGGTCATGCTTCTAAACAACAAAAATGTACTCATATCAGAATATACAGCGGCTGTCTGAAAGGGCTAAATATATTATGATGTTTACATAATATTTAATGGAAGAACCCACAAAGCTATGGAAGAGTGATGGAAAGGATGGTGTGCTATAAAAACATTCTTTGTGTCCTGATGAGTAGGAAATGAACCCTGGGAGCAATAAATAAAAACACCCACTGTCTGCTTCTGCTCACACCTCCCCGTCTGATGCGGTTTTATAGCCAATTAGGAAAGCTGTCCAAGCAGCAATATTAACACTGTCTGAACACAGTCTGCTGAAGCACCTGCATTACAAAGAATTCATTTCCACAAATTGCCTTTGTTCCTGTTTATTTTATTATTATTTATTTCTTAGCAGACACCCTTATCCAGGGCGACTTACAATCGTAAGCAAATACATTTCAAGTGTTACAATACAAGTAATACAATAAGAGCAAGAAATACAATAACTTTTGTTCAAGTGTGACAAACCACAATTCAATAATACAGCAGATAATAGTGATAGTTACATCAGGATATGATTAAATAGTGATAGTTACATCAGGATATGATTAAATACAAAGTACTACAGGTTAAACACTTGGCAGATTACAGTATTCTGAAGTACAGGATTAAATGCAGTAAAATAGGGGGCAGATGAGAGCAAAATAAAGCACATTTAAATGAAGGGTGATAGTGTCCCAGGATACAAACAGAGGAGTTCTACAGGTGCTGTTTGAAGAGGTGAGTCTTAAGGAGGCGCCGGAATGTGGTCAGGGACTGGGCAGTCCTGACATCTGTAGGAAGGTCATTCCACCACTGCGGAGCAAGGGTGGAGAAGGAGCGGGCTCTGGAGGCAGGGGAGCGGAGAGGTTGATTGGGGGTGTAGGGAGAGATGAGGGTCTGGAGGTAGCTGGGTGCAGTCTGATCAAGGCATCTGTAGGCAAGTACAAGAGTCTTGAACTGGATGCGAGCGGTGATCGGGAGCCAGTGGAGCGAGCGGAGTAGTGGAGTAGCATGGGCGAAGCGAGGCAGAGAGAACACCAGGCGGGCAGCAGAATTCTGGATGAACTGGAGCAGACGGGTGGCGGACGCAGGGAGGCCAGCCAGGAGGGAGTTGCAGTAGTCTAGGCGGGAGAGTACCAGGGCCTGGACCAGGACCTGGGTAGCATAGTTGGTGAGGAAGGGTCGGATTCTTCGGATGTTGCTCAGGAAGAATCGGCAAGTGCGTGCCAGAGTGGAGATGTGCTGGGAATAAGAGAGGCAGGGGTCCAGGGTGACTCCAAGGTTCTTAGCGGAGGAAGAGTGCACCCTATTTTACTTCATGCAGCAAAATAGGGTGCAGGCTGTATATATGGGAGCTAGTCTGCACCCCATTTTCTTTATGGATTTAACTAAATGTACCTATTATTGGTATACACCTATACATTGTGGTACGATTTACACAACTGATCATTAGTGGAATATAGGGATTTGAATAATGCCTTAAACATAATGTATACATTGTCTCACCTATTTCCATTATCTTTGTTACATTGCCTTGTAATCTCTGGAAGTTAACCACTGTGTTCAAACATCCGCCCTATAAAATACACTCAACTATATTAAATATTGTCACAAAGGCGGCTGCAGTGGGTGACGTCAGACCAGAAACAGGCAGTAACACACAGAGACTTGGGGTTTTGATGAAGCTGAGCGCGTGATCGCGCTCAGCATTTAATAATTAAACAGAACAGAAAATAAAAGGGTTGTAAGACAAAAAACACACAGGACACGGCACTCGTTGCCAAAACAAAAAGACAAACAAAACGAACTATACAGACAAAACAAGGTGAGCAGATTTAACTACTTTTTACTTTTACAGTTATTACCTCCGTCTCCTATCCCGTTCTCCACTCACCGAACACACAACCCAGAGTGAGTGAAAACATGCTGCTTTTATGAAGTTGTACCGAGACTCGATTGCTAGTCAATCATTCAATTGGAATCTTGGTACAACTGCACGTGAATTAATTAAAGTGTACTTTCCCGTGTTCACATACTAATACTTTAAATGCACGTGATGTGATGTGCCATCCTCGTGCCTAAATACAAATATACAATTTAAATCACACGTGAAACACAGACCCGTTTATATCCCGTGTACCAATGCCTATACACCAACATTTACACACAACACATAACATATAAACATAAACTACGCACAAGGGCGTGGCCACATTGCCACAAACATCCAGTCTCTATCTCTAAAACCATGAGACCACACTGTCTTACACTCCCCAGCTCCAACAACTAAGTCTCACTGCAACTAATAGGTCATATTTCACAGCTCTGTGTACTAACAAACTCTCAGTACTAACCACAAAGCCACACTACCTACTTGCCCCCAGTGAATATTTTTCACAGTTATGCCAAACTTCCTTTCCACTTGGGCAACCGCTTGTGCTTATTTGTCTCTACTGTAGCTCAGGGCGGTCAGTCCTTGGCTCACTGCAGACGTAAACTGATAGACACTGTGATGGACTGTCAATCTGTTTAATTTGCACGTACATCCATCTTAGTGGGAAATATACAATCACTATGGAGACCAGTGTCAAGGAGACAACTGCCATCAGTGGTAAAAGCCCACAGACACTCAGAGAGCAATAGTGTTAAGTTGCTACATTTTGAGTGGCAGGTGAGCAGACAAGGTGTGTGATTTACAAGGTACTTCATCAAGATTTCTCTAGGTTCTTGTGAATTGTGTGCTCATGGTAGGCAGCCAGCGAGGACATTTGCCACTCACAGCTCTTCTAGCCTGTCACATTCCTAGCCTGAGACATTCAGTCTTGGGCCTCCAAAATGTGTGTTGTTTTTTGACCAAAACGCACCACCAGTACTTTGTCAGCTGGACTCCAACCCAGGCCTCCAGCAATGAAAGGCATGAAAGGTTAGTCCACGGAACCACCAAGCCTCCTCACTGCTACTTCTTAGTTTTCCATACTGTCATTTTGTTTCTTTTTTCTGGAAGTTTCAATACTCATCTGGGTTGCCAAAGCCAGACGGCAAATCCTAAAATGAGAACTCTGGTGTTGTAATCAGACGTATAACATTGACTGGTTAGTGTTTGTTTTTGTGAACATAAAACTGAAGCCTGGCAAGGCTAGCCAAGCACTCTCACTTGACTAGGAAAAGCCTTTGACTCCTAACTTGCTGGACATATCTAAGTAACTTAATATGATACTGACCACAAAGAATATTAGAAATACTGGGAATGAAAAGTTGCTATTTGCTAATGGAAACTTCACTCCTTTTAAAACATTTCTCCCTGTGAGATGCATTAACATTCAGTAAGTGTCGAAGGAATTCAATTCATGGGGTCATAAAACAAGAGCAATACAAAAACCAAGTTTATCATCTTGACTTACTGTAACAATATTCTGTGAAAAAAAAAGAAAAACTCTGTAGACTTTAAAGGAAACTAGACTTACCAGATGATATCAAATCAGGTGCTACTCGTCACAATTAATATTTGATGTCTTTTGCTACTGGATGTAAACGTCTGGAAATGATGAATGAAGTACTTCAGTGAATCTTCCTAAAGACATTATGGTTCCAGAAACGGCACTGGAATATACAATTAGGATACTGTTGTACTTTTTTTGTGTACCATGATTGAGAGACAACTTATATTTATGAACCAGCAAAGCCTCTTCTGTCCATACTTCTGTTATCTATAATTGTACTTAGAACTGTTTATCCAATCGTGATGCTATTTGATATGAACAGTCATCAGCACAACTTCTAGGGGTTATCAGAACTCCTTTTGAATGAGACTGACACTGAAGGGTATGTGTTGGGTGACCCTTTTCCAAATGTGATAAATCGTGGCGTAACCATTTCTTATGATATACTATTCAACATGCTGCGGATGTATATCATGGTGATCCACTTTTCATTAAACAAACAAACTGAAATATAATATTGATGTCGTTGGTCGGGATATGCATTGTAATGACATACTGTGTTTGTCTTTATACATGCAGAGATACAGAAAATAAATATGTATGGTACACATGATTTAGGTATGTGTCAAGTCTCTCTGCACCTTGCCTTGCTTTGATAGTGGTATGCTGTAAACAACCCCACATGTTTAGCTTTTTAGTGGAACAGAGGCAGGGTCATTGCCAGCTATCTAGAACTCATTGCAGCAATCCTTGTCATGTCAGTTATTAATAAATGAAAATAATATGCTGTCGGTTTATGGTACAGTTTTGTCTTGATATATACTACCACAGATGGCTACCATCCTGCGTAAAATAGTTCATTTTGTTTTTAAATTGCAGATAATTTTGTTTTGGCTTCTCCAAAGGGGGTCAGCTCCTTGAGAATGAATTTGAAGTACAGATCACTACTGTATTTATAACTGAGACGGTGCTGTATCCATGAAAGCTGATCCTCTCTTAAATATAATTTAAGGCTTGATAATTAATTGCCCATCGTTTCCAAGCAACCATCTTTCGCACAGCTTAACTGGTAGGACTGTACATTTGATCACGCTGTGTGCCAACACAGCCTGCTTTAGTAATGGTACGAATGGTTCATTTTCCTGCTCTCAGCACTGCTTGCTTTCCAGAGGAGGGAGGCACATTCTTATATTAGTACTTGTAGTAAAACTAGTACAAACGTAACTATATTTTGAAAAGGCTGCTAGCAATAGTTCATTAATGCTGGCAGAGTTATTTATTAAACAACCCCCACTGAGTAATACAGCTTAAGTTCAGTGGTGTTTTGAAATATATCATAATTCATACAATAAAACAGGAAATACAGATGTTGGGAAAAGCATTAGAAACAGTGGCTGTAACACTGTCAATGGAGTCACCAAGGAAGCTGGGATCTGGGACTGAAAATCTGCACCATAGAATCCACAATTGCACATAAGGTTATCAGTGTTGTAACTGTTTAGTAGTGTGGGCAGTCTTGGGTACAGATAAACAAGACACCATCTATCAAAGTCGTTATTATTTTGTCATGCCCATAGTAGGAGAAACAGCCTTGCAAGAAGGGGCTGAAGTTTATATATCTATATATATATATATATATATATATATATATATATATATATATATATATATATATATATATATATATATATATATATATATATATATATATATATATATATATATATCTTCATCATCTTCAGCCTTTTTCAATCCACTGCTGGATGAAAGCCTCCCCAAGATTCTTCTACAGAAGCCTGTCTGCTGCGTCCCTCATCCACGTTGCTCCAGCGTGTTTCCTAATTTCATCTTGCCATCTTCCTGGAGTCTTCTTCTTGGTCGCTTTATCTCTCTCTCTCTCTCTCTCTCTCTCTCTCTCTCTCTCTCTCTCTCTCTCTCTCTCTCTCTATATATATATATATATATATATATATACTAAAAATTACATTTCAGGGATGTCATTCATAGAAATAAACATGAGAGAAAGACTGCTTACGAAAAAATCTCTGTTCCTGTAATCTAATAAATTTCCAATTTCTCTGCGAGAAGAAAACAGTGGCTATGGTTGGCTAAAAGCATTATTACATTTCTAGACTCAATTTTACAAAGTCAAAAGGTGTAGCGTTGGACATCCTGGGAGGCCACTGAAACCCATTAGGATTCCCCTCTAATCTACAAGTCTGGCCAGCAGGACGTACAGTACAGTGACAGTAATAAGAGGCATGGAATCTCTCTGCCCTCTCGCTCTCAGCTGACTTCATGCTAGCCTGTGGCAGTCACGCTCCCAGGTGGGGGAGTGCGTAGTTATATTACATGATTCATTTGCAAGCTATTCTAATACTGCCTGCCCTTAAGGTACGAGTGACCTCAACAGGTTTGGCTGTGCTCCTTTCAGAGCCTCGTCAGTCTAAGATAACTGTGTCTAATCAGGACGGCTCATTGAAACTGTATCAGCTTTCCTAACTAGCAAGCATATTACTGCGTCATGTCTTCAGTGTAATTAAAGCTTTACTGTCAGTAGATTGCTTAGCAACAGACTTTCACAGACAATCTTAAATGTATTTTTTGACCAAGGCTTTCTCGATGTATTCCCTCCAATACGATTGCTCTTTTTTATTGGCAGTGGGGGAGTGACTAGTATGGTAATTGTGGTGCTATAGTAATCTCAACAGGATTCAGACCTTCTTCATGAATTACAGTGCTGTATGAACCATACAGGAGTGATCTTACTACACAATCACTAAAGCATAGACACACTGGACACATTGTGCTTTCTATACGTTAGATCTGTACCTCTATTAACCAACTAACTAACTAGCGAACTAACAAACTAACTAATCTTATAAGGCTAAAAATATATATGCATTTTACATGGATGGTTTTCTGCATATGCACTGCAACCTCTGAGTGTGAGTATTTGTTTTCTTAACACAATAGAGAGTATATTCTATCAATATTTGCAGCAGAACAGTCTTTTTTTTTATTATGTACAATAATAAAGAAATATATCCTGCTGTTAGCCCTGATTGCATTCTAGTAGGATTGATTCCCACAGTCCTTACATCACTTTTAAACACAATGCAACCAGAATGTGCTGTGTATGAGGGTAGAACACCTCATTCCAAAGTTCCTGCTGATACCTTGAGGAGCATATGAAAGCATTTCCCTCCTTGTCCACAAGCTGATTTCACACAACTCATTCAGCCATATAGATTTGTTATTAAAATCAAATAGAAATACCTACACATTTCTGAGAACTTTAGCGCCTTTACTTCAGAACATCACTAAGTTATTGATTTCATTTTCATTTTCTTTGTATTTATCATTATAATGCTCTGTATTAACCCGTTTCATAATGTTGTTTCTTTTTCGTTTGTTTGTTATTAAACACAAAGTCATCCTTTTCTGTCTATTGGGCATCTATCATAGCCGCTACATTGATCACAAAGTTGCATCCTTGACTAAAACAGCCAAGTCAACATTTCCCTTGGCCTGAGTTAACGAGTCATCAGGACAGAGTATCCCACAACATCCCAGCAGCCCAAGAAACACCAGCTCAGCAGATTCAGACAACGATACCCCTGTGGTGTACATGGATTCATTAAACAGGTATCATAAAACAATAAATGATAGTACAATATGTGCCTCATAAAGAGACCTGGAAAATAAAAATATGTTTTTAACAGCACAGCACGCCACACATGCTGGTGTAAGCACTGCCGTGTCTTCGATCCAACAGATACTCAAAATATTAAAGTTCACAGGCATAAAACCTCTTCCTGAAGTAATAAAAAATTTGCTAAATAATGCATGAGCCGAGCTTTCTAGATGAGACTGAAAATAGTTTGAATAAAGGGGAGCAGAATATTCGACATGGACTGTGCAAGAGTGGAGGCCCTGGGAGTGAAACCCCAAGGTCCTGGAATTGATCTAAACTTTTTAATAATTCCTTTACTAGGTCATTGCAAATAGCTTGGGTAGGATGGCAGGGTTTATTTTAAGAAAAGTTTACAGGATAACCGGATCAGCATGCAAACCAATGTGTGAAAATGTCGTTGCTCCATGGTCAGTGAAGTTTATTGGTTGGCGCTGTGAAGCCCAGTAAACCAACAGGTGCCTGAAGCTTTCAAAGTCCAAGTGTATACGCACACTATAGGAGTTATTGATAAAGTACATTCACATGTTAAACTTGTGACTTCAGAAGGAAGTGTTACCTTGTGAGAAACCAACACCAAACAGATGTCCATATATTTCATGCACAGTGCTGAAATAGGAACGATTAGGTTTTTCCATTTGCACGATTTTCCGTTTGCAAATAGCTTCGGGCTGTTGTAAAAATTTTATGCAGTCTTTACATAACATTTTGCTGTTTTGAAGCGGCAGACTGTGTGTGTGTGTGTGTGTGTGTGTGTGTGTGTGTGTGTGTGTGTGTGTGTGTGTAAATATATATATCATGCTGAGTTAGGGCTGAAACAAGCTTTACATTGTTGTAGGTTTGTGCTTCCAAAGTAAGAACATTTTACCAATACCAATAGTATTACTTGTAAGAACTTTATTTCATTCTCTCTCCTCCTCCAGGGGTCAAACGTAACGAGAGACCTGCAACCAAGCGTGGGCTAACCCTGCTGCAGCAGTACCACTGATTAAAAACCAGGGCCCTGGCCATGTGAAGGCTAGTCGTGCTCCAGATACTGCTGGTCTCTTCATTTGATTGTCCTTGTTTACTTTGCACAGATATCTATTAAATATTAATACCAATCAAGCTGCACAATTGTATTTCAGATGTAATGTGATGAAAAGAAAAAAAAAACACAAGGAAGTCTGACTCTGGCAACCAACCCACACAGTTCAGGAAGGAAATATTCTCAGTAACGTTATCAGTGTTTTGTAAGGGTTCCCATTAGTGACAGTTCTGTTAATAGAACTTGTGGTTATTAGTTTGTTGCACATCCCATATAAATGATACACATTATGTAGTTTACTATAGTAGTTTTTTGTAGAGCGACAAAGACAAAATTCAACTGGTCAAGTGATTTTCATGTCAGACCCTAAAACCATTAAGAGATAAACATTTAGAAAAATGAATAGTAAAATGTGGTCTGTGAAACAAAGCACAGTGCAACCTGGTTTTCCAAACTCCACTGCTGGACTGTGAAACAGTTACACATTAAATATTAAACAGACAAGTCTTTATTATTAACTCCTAAAGTAATAAAGGGCCCATGGAATAATAGATGAGCAGAGTGATGAGAATGGAACCCACTAAGCAATCTTTCAGTTGCAGAACATTCTAGAACCTTTACAGTAATCCCTGGTAGCACACAATGAAATATTCGAGCATCTGTTTTATTAAGTTTTCGGTGTCGGAAGCAGAAATCCTGATCCATTACAAACACCTGTATGTAAACACTAAATCTGGCCTGGTTCCAGTGACCAAGGAGGTTAAAACAAGACTTTAGATGTTGCTATTTCAGTTTGCGCCTTGTTCGTCATTACACACTGCTACAAATTGTATTTTTAGATCTAGAATAAATAACCACATACTTTATTTTAATATATACACCACCGCCACCTGCTGGCCATGAAACACATTACAACCAAGCTGGTATGTGAAATGTGTCAGGACTGTTTAATTAAAACCACAAATATAGGCGATGAGCCAAAAAGGCCAAATTCTTAATTTTTCCAGAATGCCAAATAGATTACGCTGATCCAGATACATGAAGGGGATCATATTGAGCAACTGTATAACAGATATTTAGGGAGGACTTTAATTATTGTGAACGCTGTCATGATATAATTTACAATACTGTAAGGTATATAAATGTTGGAAAAATAGCTGACTAGGAATTCAAATAATAGAAAACTAGTAAATGATAATAAAAACAGTTGTACTTTTTCTTCATTTGTGAAATGCATGTCACTGTGTATTAGCAAGCACAGTTTTACAGCTAGCCAGCGTGTTATTGCGAGAGTGTGCCCATGGAAACGCAGGCAGTGGGTAGAAGTCCTTGGTAGCAGTGTTTTTATTTTATTGTATTTGTTATTTATAATTCTGTGCTGAGGGATAGCAAGTCCTTGAGACAAAACTTCTCACTTCCAAGGGCAACCTACAGACAGCAGACTAGACTGCACCAGCCAGCATTTTCAAGATAGCAATTCATATAGTATGGAAGAAACTTAAAAATAGAAATAGTAATTTTCAAAACACAGGAAACATCAAAATGCCCCATTGCTGAAGAGTCCATTACACCTTAATTTGCCATAAGTGGCAACTGACACAATCAAAATACAAAAAATGTAAACTTCCCAACGTTTTGGTATGCTTAACATACCTTTTTCAAGGGAAAGTGTGTTTGAAATTAAACAGCAGAGGTACTTATAGGCTTTTAATGCCATGGTAACTACATTAATGTATTTCTATTTAAATATATGAATGTGCTTGTGATGTCATTTACTACATAGTTAATGGTGTAACAATCTACTAATCCTTTCTATTTAACCCTTTAGGCATCATGATATTACAATATATACATATAACAAAAATGCACATGATGCCTTCTTTGAAGTAAATCTACAGCATTTTGGACAGAAGGAGAGTAACTGAAGAAAGCAAATTCTACAGTTCTGTTACATTCATAGTCAATGTAACACTGAACCATTGCAGTCTTGCTGAACAGCTACTGTAATAGTACACAATAATCAACTGATTTAAACACCAGCTGAAAGCCTGTGATAAAAAATAAAGAAAAGAAAGCTGTATATTGAAGAGTATAGCCCCGGGTGGTTGTTTCAAGTGCATCTGTACCAAGCCTCTGGAGGTTCCCTGTTGAAGTCTTAGATGCATGAAGACTTGCTGAGGGTCTAACAGTGGAACAGCAATACCGTAATCACTCTAATGAGATATGCAAGTGGTGCAATGTGTACTGCAGTACTATAACAAATCCCCAAAGAATTCAAATTGTAGTGAGGGAAGAATCTGGATGTTCAGGAGGGCACCACCAATGGTAATCGAATAGCACTTGATGAGAAACTTTGTACAATCACACAATGGTTGAATGACATTAAATTAATAAAAACAATTGCTGTAATTACAATAAAACACAGTCGTGAACGGTGCATTGGACACTGTCACTTTACTGTTTCCCAGTCAACAGTTTTGTGTGAATACATGTACCAAATGCATGTATCAGAGTTTAAATATCAAAGACAACTGCTTTGCACAAATTGAGACAGTAGGAGATATCATGTTGTACTTTACGTTATATAATGACCCCAAAAGTTTGACTTTAAAATTGCAACAGAAGCAAACCTGAATAGTGGCATCTCATAATTAGGATAATAATACCATAGGGGTTCATGGGAAGTGCACAAAGTAGCAATTCTCTCAGGTTTTTGCTGATGTGTGGAAAACACAGCACCAGGTCTGCTCTAGCCTGTAGGTTATTAATGTCAGCGGAACCTCCCTGAAACAGTATCTCACTTTGTTTTGGGCTGTATGTCCTGTATCAGTATCTACCTTATTGAGTGTCCTTTTACTTTCCATCTAGAAGGGATATTTCCATCAGCAGCATAGTGGACCCTGCTAAATTATATCTTTAATTCAAAAGTATAAAATATGAATGTATCACATGTATAACACTATGTAACACAATTTTTGTTCCTGGGTAGTAAGTGTTATTTCCTAATTGCGTATGCCTCAAAAGTATAGAAAATGGCTATTATTCCCCACAAACTTTGCTTTTGTGACCAGGACACATAAAGTTCACATAAAGTCAGAAAAAAACAACATATGAATCCAAATTAACATGTATTTATACTAAAGTAATACAAAAATGACTACAAAAGATTTAGAAGTGAGTAGTTTTTCGAGATTTACGATTATACTGTAAATCACTTTCACGAATCAGCCCCCAAATGTAGTCTCCCATCATGTTTTCGTTATACTGTCCTTGCTAGCAGCGTTCAAAGTCCAGTATATCCTGGTGTAAGCGCTTGCCTTGCTCCTCCGAGTATGCTCCCATGTTCTCCTTGAATTTATCAAGATGAGCATCAAGGATATGGACTTTGAAGGACATCCTACAGCCCATTGTGCCGTAGTTCTTCACCAGAGTCTCAACCAGCTCTACATAGTTTTCGGCCTTGTGATTGCCCAGGAAGCCCCGAACCACTGTGACAAAGCTGTTCCAAGCCGCTTTCTCCTTACTAGTGAGCTTCTTGGGGAATTCATTGCACTCCAGGATCTTCTTTATCTGTGGTCCGACGAAGACACCGGCTTTGACCTTTGCCTCAGACAGCTTAGGGAAGAAGTCTTGAAGGTACTTGAAGGCTGCCGACTCCTTATCTAGAGCTCTGACAAATTGTTTCATAAGGCCCAATTTGCTGTGCAGTGGTGGCATCAGCACCTTCCGGGGGTCCACCAGTGGCTCCCACTTGACGTTTTTCCTCCCCAAAGAGAACTCGGTCCGCTGTGGCCAGTCCCGCCTGTGGTAGTGCGCCTTGGTGTCCCTGCTGTCCCAAAGGCAAAGATAGCAGGGAAACTTGGTAAAACCGCCTTGGAGACCCATCAGGAATGCCACCATTTTGAAGTCTCCTATGACCTTGATGCCATCTCAGAAAAATGCAGATATGTATCCACTTAGGCAGCTGGAACTAAACTGAACTGGTGGGCTTAAGGCCCCTGTATTTATACTACTATTTATATTACTGGAAAGTTCTAGAAGTTACTCCAAGTTTACTCAGCACTGAATCTATCTGGAATGTTCTGGAAAATAGGTACATTTCAAAATATCACTGTCCTGGTCACAAAAGCAAAGTTTGTGGGGAAAAATAGCCATTTTCTATACTTTTGAGGCATAAGCAATTAGGAAATAACACTTACTACCCAGGAACCAAAAAAAAAAAAAAATTGTTACACGGTGTAATTCATGTGCTGCTGTTATTGCATACTGTAAATCATTATTATTTGCTGATTGTAAAATGTCAAGCATTCATTTCAAAGTACTTTGGGGAACATTCAAACTTAGATTTCTCATATCTGGACAACACATTTAGGATACTGTGTGCGTGTGTGCGTGTGTGTGTGTGCATGTGTGTGTGTGTATGTGTGTGTACGTGCGTGTGTGTGTGTGTGTATGTGTGCGTGTGTGTGTGTGTGTGTGTGCATGTGTGCGTGTGTGTGTGTGTGCGTGTGTGTGTGTTTGTTCAATAGTCAAAACAGAAATCAGCAGATCATTTCAAAATTGCATACGTGTAGGGCCTAAATGTTTGTCTCAAAAACGGCTCTACTGTGCACCTTTTCCCATAACACTTTCCCTCGGTGGCTACTGCTCTATAGTCCTTTGCTTTCAACAAGGAACCTTTATTAATGTGCCACAAACAAGAACTTCCCATTTCCCTCGTAGCCAAGCCAAACCCCAAAACGCTACCCCAGCTTACACCCTCCACCAAATACAGGTGAGGTATGTAGTTCTCAGTCACTGTCAACTTTGACATTTCTGTAACATAATTGCACCAATGTGGAACTCTGGAATCAGGAGGAAAATGTAACCTGCAAACACTGCTACTCAATTCATTATAATATGTCTTAGTGCTCTTATGCCCTCTTCTGGGCAAAATGATACATTGCAAGAAACATCGGCCAACACTTGGTACATTATAAAGCAGGGGTGTCCCTCCTGGTTTTTGTTCCAACTGTACCTTAAATTACTTAATTGAACCAATTAAGTGCTTATTAGAAGCATTGAAATTAATACAAACCTCAGTGGATTGTTCTTGTATTAGTATGCTCAGATACTCAAAATATAACAATATAAAGACTTGCCTCTTAAAAATGAGTTAGTAATCCGATAGCATGTTATACATACATGTGACAATAGACAGCAAATCCAGTGCTACAAAAACAACAAGAGGTACTGTATTTGAGTCTGTGGTTTTGCTTGATCATCACTTTGACGGTTTACACACTTTAGAACTTTCCAACTAGATTGATAAAACAGCCGACTCCAAAACTAGTCCAATTTGAGGTCCATTATCACAGACATGCTACATTTCCATCTGTACCATGAAACCACCATCTTATCTGGTTCCAACATCAGTCTGGGGCTGCAGCTGCTTCCATCTGCAGTCTACAAATTGATCTCAGTCTGCTGCTGATGGAAATAAACAAGACTAATTTCAAATGTGACAGACTCGATGCTCTGAGTAAGGTCTGTTTGGAATTTTCACTAGACAGTAATGGCATGAAAAGTCACATTACAATGTTTACAGATGCTAACAGCTCTTTTAATCTTTCCTAATCTGCACAGCATAGAAGTCTATCAATGTCTTCAAAGGGAAAGTGGAAAAAACCCTGATAAATCACATCAGATTTGATTCTAGATTATTGACTGCTGGGGATCTTTCAGCTAGTCAGAGTGCCAGCTTCACAAAAAAAAAAAAATAGCCCATTCAAGACATCAGCCTAACTATTTTGAGTTTCTACTGTGCTTCATTCTCAATATCAGATGATGTCACCAGCTTGAAGAAACCTATAATTTGAATTCTCTTTCCTGAAAGGAGTGAGAGCACTTTAGACCTCATTTCCATTCAATTTGAGCCTCTTTCTGAGGTGTCCAGCGCCAGCTGTGCCAAATGTGCTGGTGGCTTTGTGCTGTCCAATTCAGCCCGCTCCTTCTCCACCCTCGCTCCGCAGTGGTGGAATAACCTTCCTACAGATGTCAGGACTGCCCAGTCCCTGACCACATTCCGGCGCCTCGTTAAGACTCACCTCTTCAGACAACACCTGTAGAACTCCTCTGTTTTTCCCCTGGGACACTTATCACCCTTCCTTAAATGCGCTTTATTTGCTCTTATCTGCCCCCTATTTTACTGCATTTAATCCTGTACTTCAGAGTACTGTAATCTGCCAAGTGTTTAATCTGTAGTAATTTGTATTTAATCATATCCTGATGTAACTATCACTGACACTGTTATCTGCTGTATTATTGAATTGTATTTTGTCACACTTGAACTTGCTTGAACCAAAGTCATTGTATTTATCTTGCTCTTAATTGTATTATTACTTGTACTGTAATACTTGAAATGTATTTGCTTACGATTGTAAGTCGCCCTGGATAAGGGCGTCTGCTAAGAAATAAATAATAATAATAATAATAATAATAATAATAATAATAATAAATAATAATATACCTGCTTTGGTTGTATAATGTTGTCATCTCAAATCATTTTTAATACGCTTCATTCTCCTGGGTCAGTTCTTGTCTAGGGCCACCTGTGTACAGTAGTGTTTTAATGTTTGATATTGTGATTTCTTTTAAGCAATAGAACCCTGGTAGGTGACTGTGTCTGGAAGGAGCTTTACTGTACGGACAATGCGAACTACCAAAGTAATGCACAGTAATCAGGTCTTGATTCCGAGTAAAACACTGTAAACGGTTTCTTTTTGAAATATTGAAATGTTTGAATTACAGATGTATTTACTGTTCATTGACATTTTGTTTGTTGTCAGTTCCCAGAGGTCTTTCAGTCTTCCCTTTTTTATGAAGATGATAATAATATAAAATGATAAGAAAGTCATATCAAGGTCAAAACATTTTTCGTTTTGCACAATATTTGAGTTGCCATGGTGTACAGTAAGTCACACGGGTAGCACTTGAGATTATGGGACATAAATAACCATGTACTAACTGTGTAATAACACAGTAACTACCACATGTATCAGCTCTTAAATAATAACTCGGAGTGGAATTACTTTCTAATTACATGTAATTAAATGGGCTGTACCCTAGTGTTAATATCAAGTTACAGCATGTAACAAGAGTTTTCACAAAGAAATGTCTGTGTAATTACACAGTAGCGACTGTGTAAGATCAGGAACCATTTGCAATTACCCAGTAATTACAATGCAATTACATGGCCCTGTAATATAATGTTGTGGCACCCGAAAGGCACAAATGAAAAAATGGGTCCATACTAAATACATTAAACATTTGGTAGCTTTTATGATTAAGGGTTCGGCTTCGTTCATTTGCCTATGCCTGATTAGGTCATTGTGAAAACGAAGCAGAGAGAGTGGTCTATCTTATATGCTTTTAAATAGCTTTGAACAAAATGCATGGTCTGGAAGGCTCCTGTAAGGTTGTCAAAAGGTTGTCATCAGTTTTTGGTAGAGCAGATCTGCAAGACAGTCGTGATTTTACACCTCATTTGCTGTTTCAGCGTTTCAATTATAGTCTACATGTATGCGCTACATTGAACTAGCCAGATTAAACCAGGCACTCTTAATTGACGTTGCTTTTGTGATTAGTTTAGATATGTTTCAGTTCTGCTATCTTGCCATGTGTGTAGAAGAGAATTTAGCAGCAATTAGAATGGAATTATGATTAAAACCACCCACATGGTTCATTTTAATTAAAAAAAAATCTTAGAAAACAGAGAAATCTGAAATAAGCTAGGAAGAAAGTATTATTGGTACGGTGTACTGTAATGGTACATCAAACTAGATTGTCCACTTTCCCTTATTAAGTTGTGTTTCCCTTATTAAGTTGTGCTAAGGTTAAATCTGGAAAAACATACACAATCTTGCAAAAATAGCATAGACGGTTTCTCTACTTAGAGTAAATGGGCAGCAGTGTGGAGTAGCGGTTAGGGCTCTGGACTCTTGACCGGAGGTTCAATCCTCGGTGGGGACACTGCTGCTGTACCCTTGAGCAAGGTACTTTACCTAGATTGCTCCAGTAAAAACCCAACTGTATAAACGGGTAATTGTATGTAAAAAAATAATGTGTAAAAAAAAAATAATAATAATAATGTAATTGCATGTAAAAATAATGTGATATCTTGTAACAATTGTAAGTCGCCCTGGATAAGGGCGTCTGCTAAGAAATAAATAATAATAAAAAAATAATAAATGCACAGTGAATTTGGCCTGAAATGACTGAATGATGTAATATGAATGTACCAGCTTTGTGTAAATATGTTTTGGGCTGGCCCACAATTTTTTTTTTTTTATTTGACTTCAAACAAGCAATAGAAACAATTCCTCCATGACCATGAATCACAACATGAATCTGAACAGCATGCACACACCCTGACTATTGACAGCTGTTTACAATTAAACTGTTTCCTACAGAAAAACCTTTTTTTTTCTTTCTTTAACAGAACGTGCAATAGAAAACGGGGAGTTGTTAAACGCACCACGACAGTTGATGCATTAAATATGTTTAGTTTAGATTCTGTCACTGCTAATATCTTTCCCCCCTTAAAGTTGTATTAAATAATAGGCCTAAAATTTAAATTTAAGAGCCCTCTGGAAGCTTTTTCATCTCATTAAATGCTTCTTTTCTTTCCTTATGAAAAAGATAATGAATGTACCAGAGCTCCAGATGGGCATAAGTAGATACGCTTTGATTTATTCAAAGAAATGTTGGATGTATTTACAAGAATTACATACAGAGCCTGCAGTAGCAAAATCAATTTTGTCACTGAAGAATGGTTATTATCGCAGCCAACATTCATTGTGAGCTACATAAATCTATATATCGATTCTCGTTCTTCTGAACTGTTTCATAACCTACGTACTCTTCGACTGCTGATCAATAAATAAATAAACACACAAATAAATAAATAAATAAATAGGTCTGTTTTTGTCCTGTGTACATTAAGAAGGAATTAGGTGTGTCAGATTTGGGGCAATTGCTGCAGCTTTTACGTTTAGATTTGCAATCACTTTTGTGGCCATTATGCGAATGGCAAGTTGCTGTCAAATCTAGCAAGATGTAATGCGTTAGTCAACAAGTCAGAGAACAAATAATGCATACGTTTTTAATATATTCCAAGCCTCCGAGCCTTCTGTTCTTGAGAGTTGATTTTTTTTTCCCTCGCTCAAAAGCTCTGCAAAGCATTTTTGTTTAATTTAAAAAAAAAAAAATTATTTTGCTACAAGACAGCTCGCGAGGTGGAGCTGTTGGATAAGAATAAACTCCAACAGCATGAGAAACAGACGACTACTGCTTTATCAGATACAACCTCTGAAACATATCTGAGTCAACTCCATATCTCACCTAAAATAGATACAAGAACAACAGAGAAAATCTGAGACAAACGGTTTATTGGTAGCCTATTATATGAAATATGTATTTTTTGCAACATGTACTGTAATGTACTGTAGGCTGTCATAGATACTGTAAATGGTAATCAAATACAGTGCTGGAAACGTATGTATTATACACACATAGATGCTTATTTTAAGATAAGAAATTGACTAGGGCTAAAAACTACAGGGTAAAATTCAGATGTGGAAGAGCATTTCTACATCTATCCCAGCTCCCCCTGCAACTCTCAGAACTTTGCAAAGAACTGCGCGTGGCAGCCTCTATTGTATATGAAAGACATGACTCTTAGCAACTCCCTGAAGATGGAAAAAATAATTCATTTCTTTTCAATACTGTACTATATCACAAAATAAGCAAGGTACTGTAAAGAATGCAGTTATTAAATACAGTGCTGGAAATGTAGTATATACGCATAGATGCACAGTTTCATGAAGATGACTATTGACGATAAAATGAATGTATTTTGGGAAAAATCATTTTAGAAGCCATACACCCCCCCCCCGGGGTAATTTGAAGAAGGATTGCTCCTGTTTCCCAGACGCTCTGGGTATAAAAATAACAATAAACGACTAACCTTTAACCACATGCAATCTATGTTATGAGACATGTTCATTTTCAACTCGCAGGCATGGGGTGCATCCCTTAAGTAAAAAAAAAACAAAAAAACATTTTAACTGTGTAGTGTAAATAAATAATGTAACCCAGTGCAAGCACTTTTTACAGTATTTGTATGAACTAGAGACGTTTTAGGTTCAATGATTAAATTCTCCTGAGAACTATCAATATTTTATAAAAATGTTTTACCAAAAATCAAACAACAGTTCAATGCTAATAAACAAATGAAGTAGGTCCAAAGGTCTTATGGGACTAACCACATCTATCTAGACTTTTAAAACCCTGAAAAACCTGCCTTGAGGAATTTACACATTTTGAGATTTCAAATGGGCTACACTGAATGCCCTGGATGCTGCCTCAAACATCTCCCATGATGTGCCACTGAGAGAAAAAAAAACTCCAACAAAACTGAGATCACAGGATAGCTGCAAGAGTATAAGGAACAGGCCTAGTTCACTGGAAAAAATGTAAAGGAGCAGCTCAAATATACCACTGGGTAACGTAAACCGGCCTGACTGTTCACATGGTGCTTCTGGTGAAACAGAGCGAACTGTTGCTCAATTATGAAAATGAATTATATTTGGGTGTTAAAATGAACACAATTGCAGCTTTAAATGCCAGATAATAACCATACACAGACAGTATTAATATATTTAAGGTTTCTTTTGGGCAGAAGCCAGTCAGGAACACCACTACCATTTCCACCCACTGAGTGCTTAAATCTGGGACCAGCAGTGAGAGGAAAATCAGAGCGATTTACTGCCCCCGTGGACGGCAGAGGCTGTCTGACAGTGTTAACGTGCAAGTATCAAGCTGGGTTTGAGAAAAACAATGACTCTTTGATGTGTCTTTCTTTCTCTTAGATGAGGCGCTTTCACATTACTTGGTGTAAACCTCAAATACTAATTTGTACTGATGTTACAGCTCTGGTCTTACATGAATAACATTAACAGCTGGTTTGCAATCAGCTTAAGCCTTCAGTTCTTTTTATTAGACTACTAAAAGACTAGCTCCTCTGACATGTAAGCTATGGTCAGAACATTTTTCTTGGGAATGAATAAAGGAGTCAAGTAATTGCATGTTTCAAAACGCGGATATGACAAAACTTTGATATTACTTTTCAAATTAATTTAAATTTCATTACTAGGTTTGGGATTGCATTTTATATGAATAATATTAACTAAGTTGGTCCACACTGATATAAATTAATACATATTGTGGCAGATGGCCAAGGCAGACAGCGGCAGAGAAAGTCACCAGTCAGGCAGAAATTGCAGTGAAGCACGGTTGCACACTTTTATTCACAAAGACAAATCAAAACCTAACTCCACACAGGAGGACTACACTTGTTTAAATTAATCTTTAACTAAAACAGGACAGCTAAGCTGTTTCCCTGTACAAAAACCCTTTGAGAAAGTTTTCTCAAATCACACTGCAATCGTTTTCTTCTTCTTCTTCTTCTTCTTCTTCTTCTTCTTCTTCTTCTTCTTCTTCTTCTTCTTCTTCTTCCAAACCACACACCAACTCCCCACACAACTCCTACTACACTCTCCCTTTCTTCCTGAACCCAGAGTGCCTTTATACCTGAGTTAATTATGCTTAATTGCAAACACTCAAACAATTGTTTAATTAACTCATTCATCAGGTGTTCTGAGACCTTCAGCCCTAGAGGCTGTTGGGAAATGTAGTTTTTACCTGCCTCCGTGACAGCTCTCCCCTGGACTACATTTTACATTTTGTCACAATATCTATACGATAAACTGATGGTAGATGTTATGGATTGTGGTGGGCAGCAGATACAATGTAGTATCAACTGATTGAATAATATTTTAGTATAAAATTGAGCTGTCGGACAAAACAACTTTAACCACCTCCCTCAAATGTTTTTAAAATACAGCAGGTAAAGATATCTTTTTATATCGTCTTTTAAATTTTGCACATCAATGATTTAGTATTTTTCTTCAAAGTGGAGAAAAATGGTTTAAGCCATAAAAGATTAAAAAGCAGACATGCAGGGTAACGCTTGTGGTGAGTGGATGGTATGAGAAGAAACACTGGTTAAGTGGTTAACCAATACCTGATTTGTAGTCATGGTTCACTGTAGTAGCCATTATTCTGTAAAGGTGCACTTGTAAGGACCTTCAGAGTCCTGTATGTGCATAAATAGCTTCATTTCCCTAAAGGAAACAGAACATGAGAAAGATAGCCAGCTTGCTCCTTCATTAGTTTCCACCAATACAAAACAATACACAGGCAATCCTTCCAGTGGACTCATTTAGATTTTGCTTTAAAAGTGACTTCTCACTTTTAGAATATGACTGTATTTAAACCACTAAACGATTCATCCCCTCTGTAGGCTTTAAGGAGAGTGCATCTCTCACTGTTTCAATGTATTTAAGTCCCAGCGATGTCGTTTCAGGTTTGGTAATAAACATTAATTCAGGTCCTGTAGAGCGGGCTGCAACACTGAGCATGCCCGTCCCAGGTGTGTGACAGGAAATGTAATCATTTTTCCTAAATCTTGTATTTTGTGCTTGGAGCAATTTTGACTTTATTTTTAAGAGCCTGCCGAGGCCTCTAGCTCTGTAAATATCACTTGAAATATTGCTTTGCTACTGTATGTAAGGGCCGTGCCTGCTCCCCATTTATAAGCTACTGCTTCACTGCATTCTTTTCCCATAACGCTGAGCGGACTATATAACCTAATGGCTGACTTAGAGCAAAAAACCCCAAGGCTCCCAAAACAAAAATATGATTAGGTGCAGGCAAAATGTATTTATTTGCCTTTCATGATTGAAGGCTGCAAGAGTACAAAATCAGTGAAGAGCCTTCACTTTGTGCAGATGTGGCTCTGTGTTTAGCTTGTTGTTCATTAATGGAAACTTGCTAGCACTGGTGTTTTGCATTCTTTGGAAACAAACCGAGCATTTGTCTTTATTGTCAAAGCTGTAGAGGTCAATCCATTTCTTTTCTCTGTGGAAACAGAACATTCACAGGATTGGACAGTGAAAAACGTGGCAACTCACGGTAAACTGTGGTGAATGCTCAGTATAACCAGGAGAAAGGCAACACACAACTGTAATATTACAGAGCACATGTATAATGGTAATGTTATAGATAAAGACTGGGAACAGTATCTCTGGTGTTGAGCAAAGCTGGCCCTGTAACAACCTTGAAAATGGCGTTATAGTGCGTCACAGTTTTTAGAGATGAAGAAGAAGACATTAGACAGTGTTAGGTTCCAGGGAAGGGATTTTAATTTTATCTCAAATGCTATCTCTGAAATGTAATACAGTCCTCTGTGGTAATGATGTATCTAATTAGCAGTGCTCTCTGGGGAGGGGAGATTAGCTACCTCTGCTGTAAATCATTGACAGGTGCAGCAGGCTCCCTAATCCGAATGGGCTGCCACCAGCACTGCGCTACCATTGAGGAGAAAAGGCACTGCATCCACAGTTTAGGCTGATGAACTTAAACTTTGTTACCGGTACATATATATATATATATATATTTTTTTATTTTGTCCACTGTAGAGAGAAAGCACTGTTCCAAATCCTACACAGTACACGAGTGGGGCTCCTAGGACCTAACCTGATTTGCAGTTGCACATAGTGAGGGACATTTTCAATTAACAATTTAGCTAGAGGGAAACTTTGAGGGAAATTATAAATTAATTCAATTATAGTGAGCTAACACGGCAGGACTTAGATTTATTTAACAAATCACTGATGTTCTTTTGAATGAATAGAACAAATACCCATGCATTCATAACTGGGTATTACCGCTGGTCCCTGCTTTTCCATGGTGGAGTTTGTAAGTATGTTAATAAATGGTAATAGACTTTGTTGTGGGTCACCATGTAATTACACCAGGTAACACAATGCTGCTCACAAGGCAATTTCCACGTACTATAACTACACAGTAGTTATCATGTAAAAGTCATTGGTGATTACCCTGTCATTACAGTGTATCCATGTTTAACCCAAATATCTTATGACCCACATTCACCTCAAGTCATTTTGCTTAACTGCAATTCATTTCTTCTCTATTTGTCTAAATTGTTCTGGAAAATATAAAATAGTTAATATATACAAGAATACTGATACTGTATGTTGATTCTGACAGGCATCTAGAGTGTCTAATGAAACACAATTGATACAATGCATTCATTATGCATGAAACCATTGCCTTGTACAAGCTGTGTTGTATAAGATGATAGCAGAGAGCTCTGCACATCAGCACTGTCTTGGTATTTGTTTTAGAAGTCCACTTTATTCTCCAGAACTGTCTTCTAAAATATCTGCTAGGCACAAAACAGCATGCTGAAAGTGTGCTTATGGCAAACACACCAGAGGCAACCTTCACACAGAAGCTTTAAACGACATTCAGTTCTATACATCTTTTTTTTTCTTTGTATTTCTTGACTGGCGAATGAAGCTCTGTGTTGATATTATTTGTTATTTTAATTGATTCACACTAAGCCCCCTCTCCACCTGGATACATGAAACATATACAGTACAATAAAAAACGACTCCAGTAGGAACAGTGGGTGCACTTTTCTCTGTTTCCTGTAAGTGGCAGTGCAGGATAACCTGTACAGTAGAGTCGACTATCCACAATGCAGTGTAGACTACATCCCCATACCTCACAAGATGGACTGCTGATTTTTGAGGAATGTGTCCTTTTGTAAGGAGCGGTACTGTACAGACTATTGTTAAAACTCAACTTTGCAGTCTTAGCAATAAGGCCGTCAACAATGGTATGCTTTATGAAAAGGTAGAGAGGGCAGAGATGTTTAACTGTGGAAGAATGTTGTAAATAGACATAATGAAATCCCAATACCTTGGCACTGAAGCTTTAAAGGTTACTCATATTTGAATTGAAGTAATTTCCTGTTTGGTATTCCTTTTCAAGGATTGTGAATTGTAATTTTTTTTTTTCTTTCCTGATATTGAAGAACTACCCTGTTGAAAATTCCAGAAACTGCTGGCTAACTGGTGAGCAACTAAGTGTTTGGCATTGGAACAACTGTTTACTGGGCGCCTAGCAGGTACATAACATCCCTAGATTTGTTCATTAACTAGCACGACCAGTTAAAATCCAGAAAAAACATTTCCTATGACCAGTATACTCACTGTTGATCATTGCTGGAAGAACAGTACTATCAGGGTAGGAATATTATCATTGCAACACGATGGACAAAGGAGGGACATACAGTGAGGCGAAAATATCTCCTTTATTGATTGTTGAATATATTTCATATCAGGAAAGAATAATCTCCATTTTGCGATATATGGAACTGAAAGTATATTCAGTTATTACTACCTACTAACAAGTGTACGCGCCAGTGCGGACTTTAAAAATAAAAAAAATATTTGAAAACATTCTTGTCTTTTTTTTTTACACGATCATGACAAAGACTTTGGGAATTACATGGAGCTCTGGCTAATTAATCCAAAATTCAAAGAGCAGTTTTCATAGCTTTCATAACAGTCACATAGCAGAACTTCAATTAAATGAACGCTGTAATAAAGGAAAAGAGCTGCAGATTTAAAGTACTGAAGAAAAAAACCCACAAAATCAGATGTTTTCATTATCAGCGTCTTGAAATGAATTTGTTTAACGTCAATGATATTATTTATAGGACAGTAAAGGTAAACTCAATCTTCAAGAAATCATTTAAGCATTTTATATCTGTGTTTTTACAACATATTTCGTTACATGGTTTTTAAAAGAAATGTTTAGGAAATAAAACTGACAGACCCTGCAGGCTGTCATAATCTTATAGCATAGTCTTATTTGGTTTGATGGAGGAGATTACCTACAGTATGTGAAGGCTACTGAGTTGGGTGTACAACCATGAACAATGTCAATTCATTTCACTATCAGGGATATACTGGGGGTAGGTTGATACATTTAGAAAAATGTGATATATATATAAATAATATACAAGCCCTCATCTGATATTGGAATAACATCCGTTTTACAGATAGGTAAAAGGTATGGGCTCTTTGGATTGCTTGTATACTTTCAGATGTAAAATACATTTAGATTAAAAAAAAAAAGTATATACAGTATTTTTATCATACTGTGGGAACCTCTTAGAAAAATGTTTTTTTTTTTTATAGCACTGATTTAACTTGGGACATTTCAATATGCTTGCCTGAAGTGACCTTTTCATCTAGCCTGCCTGGAAACGTAGCTCATGAGCTGCAAATGGCACAACTCACAGTGATTCTCACACAGAAATACATCTGAACTTGGCTGCAACGTAATACTTTAAGCTTGCGGTAAGCATGAGCACACAGCGTTCTGAAGATTCTTACAGTGTTAATACTCTCGAGTTCACTGCTGCTGAAGAGAACAGGGTGTTCTGTTTAGGTCATCCTCATTGTGATTACTCCAAGCAGGTATCTGACAGGACTGTATAAGCCCTCCCTCCCTCCCACATCTATGCTCTAGTTCTTTCATGTTGTTTTTTCCTCTACTGATAAGCTTACAAACCCATATTATAGCATCTAAAAAAATTATAATATTAAATATTCACAGCAGTGGAAAACGAAACTGTATTTGAAATCTAGAGATCTACAATGTATAAGATCTAGTCTAAATGAAAAAGTGGCATGTTAGGTCACTGAATACAATAAAAGCCTTTAAACAACCAACAGTGATTTAACAATGTAGGTTGGGGGATTGGTTGACCCTAAACTGCCTTCGATGTATCCTAAGCAGTTTATATAGTCTATGGTTTATTGTGGATAGACTATTGTCCAATCATTAAGATGAGAAAAATGAGTCTCAGGGCACCAAGATGAGTATAAGGTATAAGGTAAGTCTTTTGTTCAGGGGAGTCTGTAACTCAGACATTCAAGAAACCACGACATCGCTGGACTGATTACAATTGCACCATAAAGCTGGGAAAGGAACTTCCTAAGTACTCTTGGTATTTTACAAAAGACTGACAGGAAAGGTGTCTCAGTAGGAAAGTTTCTAAGGTTTACTGAGCAGGGCTGAACACACAGCCATTACTGTGGAATTACCCTGTGTACCAGAGCAGAGGCTTCTGCACATTGGAGTGTTGTGATTTTGTGGCTGGCAGCCATCTTGGCGAGCGGGCAAACAGCCTGGAGCCAAGATGGCCATTGTTTGACACAGCCGCATTATTAAACTTATTAATTAGTGTTTTTAAGTGTTTTGTTTCAGCCTTTTGTTTTGTTCCTGTTTGTTCCTGTGTTATTAAATAAAAGTGCTCGAACAAGTGGTAAACTGCAGTCTTCCATGTCTAGGTTTACTATTTCAAGGGTGCAAACCAGCCTTGACCGTGACGCTATGCTACACCCTGCTTAAAAAATGCTTTATTTGCTAGAAAAGTGTTTACAGCTGTAAACTGGTAAAACAACAGTGCATTCCAGTTAGACTTCTTTTACAAAAAAAAAAAAACAAGAACAAAAAAAATCATCTTAGGCAATTTCTCCCACATCAGCTTTTTAAAACAATCTATCCATTTACAAACACAATTATTATTTATTATTAATAATAATAATAATAATAATAATAATAATAATAATAATAATAATAATAATAATAATAATAATAAATTAAAATGGACACACTTAACACACACATGCACTTTTTATTCTTGGAGTGCTTCCATTAATTAAATCCTCTTACCATAGCGACTTGAGCTTTCTGTGCAACAATGACATCCTACCAGAATTTGCATTTTAATTATAAATAGCTGATTGCAATCATGTAAACCATTAATGGATTCCTAATTAAAAGAAGCATTGAACCATTAAAAAAAATAAAAAAATAAAACACACACACACATTTATTAGTTTATTCATGTTCAGAGCAGCCAAAAGGCTGAGCCGAGGGTCAGTCCTGTTTATTCACTTTCTTGCCAGTGGAAACTGTTCTTGGTGCCAAGAGTGTTCTTTTGATAACTCTGCAAAAGTAAACAGCTGCATGGCCTGAGTCAATTGCTGTGTAGTGGCATCTGCAGGCCCAGCTATCCTGGGTGTATTGCAGTATGATAAGACTTGGGATACAGCTCCCTGCATAATGGAAGGGTTGTTTTGTGCTTAGGCTTTCGAGTTTTCCTGCAGGAAAACATTGCTAATGGCATTACTTTAAAAATGCAGGATAATCGACTGCATGTTTTATATAAGATTACTTTATTTAAGACAAAAATACGGTACAGAATATTGCAAATGTGTATTTTATATCTGCACAGCAAAATGTATTCAATCATGCAGCTGTGAATCTTGAAAAAAATAATCTTCTTTCTGTAGTGTTGTAATGGAGTTTTGTTCTATGTTGCACCTTTATGACTAGCATATACACTGTAGTTTCTTTCTGATTTATCTGTATAGTTGCCCTAAAGGACAAGTCAAATTATCAGATTAAATTTCATTAACAGAATAATTTACAGCAGCTGTTTCCTAATGGGTATGGTTTCCATCAGGGTCCACTCTCCCCATCGTTACTGTAGGTAAAGATCTGATAAGAATCAAGGACTGAAGGAGGCAGAAGGCCCCTGCTGCCCCTTGGCTATGGCAATCAAGATGAATGATAGCTGATTAGGTCTTCAGAGCTACATTTGATGATTCTAACAAGTAACTTACACATAGTCAGTGAGTTACGGACATAAGTACTCAGGGACTAAGTCCATAGTTGATCAATGTTGTGTTACCCAAGCAGAACCATCATGTTTTCTGTTTTCTACTCAATAACTAATCAAGATTTTTTTTCCCTTTTTTCTGCCTACAATTTAGCAGTTAAGATAGAAGAGAGAGTGAGAGAGAGGCAGAGAGCGAGAGATTCAGAGTAAAGTTTAATTTAATAGTAACATATCAGTTTAATCGTGGTAAGCATAACCATCAATATATTTAAATATTGTTTGCATTTTTTTTTTTTAAAGTCTAAATTAGTTTAATTTAAGGAAATCCCTAAACGTCAGCTTTTTTTTTCTTTTCTGGTCTTTAGCCACAATAGTGGATATCAGGAAGTGTATTAAAAGGCCAAGATAAGAAACAACACATTCAGATCTGAAACAATGTTAGATGTCAGAGCCCTGTCTCTGTAAGATAGCCCTTCCTGTTCGAAGGTAAACAAAAAAATGCACTAGAGCTCTCTGATTTCACAGGAGCCACATGGACTGAGACCCTTTATTTTTCTTAATTTCCTGAAGACTGCAGGGCGTTTCCACTCCAGAACTGCTGACTCCCTGCTTTGAAGGAAACACCTTACAGAAGCAGGCTCCCTTCCTAGATAGATACATCACTACACAATGGGCATGTCCACAACGAGGGATAATGATGATAAATCACTTTTTCCAGGACAGTCAGCCATTTGTATGTTTGAAACATAGCGACTGAACTCAATCTGCGCTGTTTTTTTTGTTGTTGTTTTTTCTTGCTAATAGTGGCGCCATAGCCCTCACGTGATCAGATCAGTGCCTGCGTAGACCCACCCGCAACAGTAAATCTTCACTCATTGATTTTCGTTCTTGATAATTCACCATGTCCATTGATCAAATAAAATCCATGAATCATGAACATCATATATGAAGATGGTTGGCTCAAAAAAAAAACAAGTCTGTCTAGTCTTCTATTTTCTGTTTAAGTATTTGAAGATGGAGAAGCTGTGCTGGATATTGGTAATGCAGCATACATTTTATAATGAATTGGTATCTCAGCCCATTGAATTGAATGGAAAGGCAAGGGAGGGACCCTAACCATAGGGTTAAAAGACAAACATTTTACCATTCAATGAAAGAGCAAGCTCTGTAGTTGAGTGGTAAGTACTGGTCTTATGGTGATGTCGGTATTATTAACTTATCAGCCGCTGGGAGGAGATCTGTTATAATTTAATGCTGGTTAGCTAAAAAATAAAAGTGGGGGGTGTATTGTAGCTGTTTTCATAGCGCCCTGTGAAGGTTGCTTGTTCCTGCTGCAATACCTGTGGTGCACCACCAGTCATGTTATTCGTGGAACAATCATCATTCTGATTTAGTACAAGTTATTCAAATACAATTATCGAAATGATTGTGCTTACTTTCTAAAATGTAACTATGAAACAATGTTGCTGTTTTGGGTTAACAACATGCAAAAGTGTAAAATGGAATCCTGTGTTTTCTGCACAAGTCATGCACAGCCTTCCATGGAAACGGGCATTAACCTGCAGTCAACCCCAGCTGTTCACTGATTCACAAGAGAGTACCATTCTTCATGCTAGTTAATCACCAATTTAAAGCTATGAAATTGAATCTGAAATTATATGCAAATAGATCCTCATTCCATATCCACCTCCATCCCAGGTTAAATACCCTTTCAACCCTGCAGAGTACATTTGGTTGTTTACCAGAGCTGAGCACAAAGCAGACTCTATTAATCCTGATTTGTCATGCATGTGCTGTACTGGAGGAGGTGTACTGTAAGTAAGTGCTGTGTGGAGTGCTGACTAGCCTGAAAGTGGGAATCTGCGGTGCCATGGTAACCCACAGGACCTGTACTCCTAATTAGGTACTGCACATAAGAATATGCACTTAATTAAAAATTGGATTCAAAGGAGAGATGTTATAAGTAGTGAGTAATCCTAAAAAACCTGGTCAACAAACCACTTCCATTTTCTCGCATTTGTGTTCTTACATAAAGAGTAATTACAGAATCCCAGGGTTTATAAGCAATTGGAGTCCAGTTTGCCACTCATGGTTTCTGTATGTAATTACTAATGGGCTAAATGAAGTTTTTTTTTTTCTTAGTTGTTTAATTTTGGTTTGGTAACTTTACTGGGTGAGAATCTAGCTCAGTGTTGTTGCTTTTCATGTGATTACAACATGCTGTGGGGGCATGCAAGTTATTTCAGCAGCAGTGTGGAGTAGTGGTTAGGGCTCTGGACTCTTGACCGGAGGGTTATGGGTTCAATCCCCAGTGGGGGACACTGCTGTTGTACCCTTGAGCAAGGTACTTTACCTAGATTGCTCCAGTAAAAACCCAACTGTATAAATGGGTAATTGTATGTAAAATAATGTGATATCTGTATAATGTGAAATAATGTATAATGTGATATCTTGTAACAATTGTAAGTCGCCCTGGATAAGGGCGTCTGCTAAGAAATAAATAATAATAATAATAATAATAATAATAATAATAATTTCCCTGTAATTACGAAAGCACACAGACAAAATGACAGAGAGCAGCAACAGAACTCAGAACAACTGTGAACATCATAAAAAGAGAAAGAAAGATAAAAAAAACAAACATTAAAAGTGTTTAAACCCATTAAATTAGATAAACAATACAGTACCTACTAAATAATGTATGGATTAACTTAACAGCTTTATCTGTTATCCCGTCATTTGTACCCAGGCCAGATCAATGTGTGTACAAAAGCTTCCTGTAGTGTTCTTAATCAGCATGAACTGAACTGAGTGGTCTGACCACCAGACTGTAAAGGGAAGGGTTGCTCACTCAATGGATACTGCTGAGACTCCAGAGATTCAGTGTATCCTCTCTATGCAAATGCACTGCCAGGAGGCACCAATTGATGTAGATGTACAAATCCTGCATAGTGCTGCAGGGTGCAAGTCACTATTCAATGCTTATTACTATCATCTTGGTGGTTGCTATACTACTAGCAGTCTTGCAGTTTACCATGCTTTTCCTAAGCTAAACTATTCATTAACTTTCGCCATACTAATCTTTGATCTACCATGTTTGCCTTGGCTTTATAGTAAATGTTAGTAAATTTATATAAACATTGGCAAATGTTTACCCCTATAAAATATATCTGAAGCTAGAGTCATTTTGAATAGGGAATTCTCTCTAGTGCACTTTAGTATTGCATTGTGTAGTCTAGTCTAGATAGAATGTCAACATAAGATTGGCAAAGATACAGCCCATTTACTGTAATTACTATTTTGTTAAACATTATACTTAACAACTAGCTTACCATTATGTTTATTAATATATAGTATCCTATATAAAAAGGTCAGCTAAAAATACTCACCTAACATCAGCAATATGTTAGCAGTTAATGTAAAATGCCCCTAAAACAAAGTGCAACTCATTAAGTTAATCATCATGAGACAGACATGTGGGGGATAGACTTGACCTCTGTGGGGAGATCTCAGCTCTTTTCAAGCCTAAAACTAGAATGCCCCGTGTTTAATAGAAATCAGCTGGATAGTATGTCGGTTTAAATTGTTGGTGACCCAAAGGATGCTCCAGATTGTAGGTCTTTTGAATATGAGATAAGCGCACAAAATGCCAGTCCGATTTCTGTAAGCATTATTGGTTATTTACATCAAGTGTACTAGTGCCTGATCAATCGTTGACCCTCACCAGTGAGACCAGCTGTGAATGCCTGTTAGCTATTCCTCCGAACATGAAACAAACAGATGGGTATCTCACTGTTGTCAGTATAAGCATGACATTTTGATTGAATGTTTTACTAATTGTTGATGATCCCCTGTAAAACCCCTTGACTGACAACGCAATAAGCAGGTGCAGTTGTTCATCGGTGACCATCCGCCAACTGGCACAGTGCGACTTTCAGATTCTGTCTATTTTTATTATTCTGTAAATAAGAAGTGATTCAAGTGCATATTCCTGCTCTTACGGTTCACTTTCCATTACAAGGACAAGCATTGGAAAGATATTTGTCAGGGCTTTGTAACATGAAGAGCAAATCTCATCTTTATTAAAACATCTCTTGTCATTTAATTATAGGACTCACAAGCAGATGTTTCCTGCATGCTAGGCTTGTTTATCTAGGTGATAGAAAGCAAAGATCTTTGAAGGTCTGGCTAGCATTATAAAGGAAAGCTAGGGGAATTTATTTTCTCTTTCTTTGAATGACAGTTTTTTCACTACAATTCAATTTATAATTTTCAAAAAAGGGGACTTTTTTATTGTTGCTTATTTTCTCAATAAGCAAGGGAAGGCATGTTTGGAGTCCACTGTGTGCACGGGCAAAGAACTCCAAACTACCTGAAAACTACAGTGACAGTTCAATAGCATATCACTTTTGCCACATACCCATTTTTTAAACAAACTGCATTGAGTGCGAATCTGCAAACCCTTAATTTATATGGTGTATGTTTAGTCCTTATCCTAATTAATATTCCTCTACCCCCCTCCTCAAAAAGACGACGTGCCTCCCCTTGCAATTTTTCAGTGCCTGTACTTTATTGAACACTTTCTCGCTTGCAGAAAACACAAGTAGTTGGCTAGACTGGAAACAGATCCAATACATCTTCATTCTGCAAGTCAGTTCTTTTATTTTTAATACAGTTCTTCAAAGAGCCACCCCATTGAGACGCTGTATCTACACTGTAAATCATACGCAAACAATTAACCCATTCATTCACAACGTATGTTTTGTGTTAGTGGTGTAAACAGTAAGGAACACCTAAACATCTTATGACTGTTGAGTTTAAACTACAGCAGGCAAACTCTGGGAGCTGTTTTTTGTTTTCTTTTTTTTGCTGGGTAAACTCAAAGACTTGCTATTTGAGCATTGTGACATTTTATAACACATTGCATTTTTTTAAATAACTTCATGGTACTGTGAATTAGGGAAAGTATATGATAACCAGTACATGAAACTTATCACCTCTGCAACTGTTTAATTTATCTTGGCGGTAGCAGATATATTAATGCAAGGGCCTAGTTACTCATTAGATACCCAGTTCATTGTATGCAGCTTATTGCACTTAACAAATCTATTGGGCCTGCAGCCACTTCCAAAAAGAAATATCATCTTGCAAATATCCACTGTTAGGACATTCTTGTTTTAAAAAAAAATGCATTCATCCCTTCCTTCGAACAAACAGCTATTCATTGGTTTTACATAGTCAAACCTCTGTTACTGCTATTTCGTATGATTTGATTGGGTATTAGTTACTGTACATGCCCACAATGAAAAGGGCCTCGGATAGATAATTTTTTTTGCCCAGGGACAGTCTTGTCACAGCGAATTAATTGACTGGAGCACTCAGGGTCTTGCACCTATTTCAATTCTTTCCTGAAGCAACTCAAGTTGCCATAGAAAGAGATGTCAGACAGGCTGGTTTCAGAGAGGCCAGATTGCTCCCGGTCCCTCACCTTGGGCTGTGACCCGCCTCCTTAATAAGCAGATTGTTCCTGTAATTTATTTTTAACGTATTACATCATCACTGGAGGTGGGGGGCGGGGTTGGGGGCGGGGTTAGGGGCGGGGTTGTTACCAGGATGGATCAAGGCTCTAATGAGAAAAAAATGCTGCATTTTTCCATTAAAAAAAAACACAAAAACAATAAAAGTGATTTGAAACATTACATTTTGTCATTTTTTCAGCCTTTTAGTACTCAGTATTGTATACTAATAGTAAAACTGTTGTAATTGTATTTTATTTATTTATTTTGTATTGCATAAACACAAAAATATAGCAAGAATATACAAGAGGAATTCTTTTATAACATCTCTAAAGAAATTACATCAACTTTATGCATTACCAGGGATATTGCGTTCTCACTTTTTAAATAAATCAGAAACAGCAGATGTTTTTTTTTTACTTTCCCATTTTTAATGGTCCTGATGGTGCTGATATAATCTTCCATCTCTATTTTAAGCAGATTCAAATTTGGTTTATGGCCTGACCATTTCACTTTATGAATATGATACCTCCAACATATTAATAAAATATTAATTATATATACCACGTCCGGTTCCAAATGTGTTTTTTTGAAATAAAATAATATATCGTCACCACTAAACTGTACAGTTTCACTTAGTGTTCTCATAATATAATGCTACATATCATTCCAAAATAACTTTGTATAAAGACATTGATAAAATAAATGAAATAAAGTTTCTCTTTTCATATTACAAAACACACAATTGCAATCTATTTCAAGTTTAAATCTAGCCAGGACATGTTTTACAGGATAAATCCTATGAACAATTTTATAAGATACCTCTTTAACTTTGTTGACAAGGTTTCTGTAAAATAGAGCGTTATATGTGTTGCTACAACTGTTAAAATAACGTAATTTTTCTTTTCATTGTTAACATCCTGACAAGTTTTTACACTTATAACTTTAAAGTCTGTTTCAAAGCTCTTATCAAAATGTCCACTCTAGGGCACTCGGGTTTGAGATTTGTCCTCTAAATCACTGCAGGAAGAGCGATTAAAAAAAATAAAAAAATAAATAAATAAATAAATAAAAAAAAAAAAACAGAACAGGTGCTCTGGCTTTACTGTTCCGTACCACATCATGGATCGTTATTGCTGTGTTACCTGTTTGACAATGTGGACAATAATCCTTTATTGCCCAAACTGATTACACTATCAGTTCTCAGGATGTTAACACTAAAAATAAAAATTACAGGTGCGTTATTTAAACAGTTGTAGCAACAGGTGGGGACGGGAACGCTATATTTTTCAGAACCCTGCTACTTACTCTTTAAGCTCTCACTCTAATATGGTAGGCAATGTGTGTGTGTGTGTGTGTGTGTGTGTGTGTGTGTGTGTGTGTGTGTGTGTGTGTGTGTGTGTGTCTCTTTATAACTATCTTACCTCCCACCTTAGTGCAGAGGCAGGGTCGATAGCAAAGGCACCATAAGTGATACACTGTCTTGGGAATGTGTAACGTATGTAAATAATATTAATTGCAATATATATATATATTGCAATTAATATTATTTACATATATATTTTTTTAAGGTACAAAAAAAGAAGATGGCTATAACAGCCATTTACAGTAATGGATGAACCAATGCCTTAGTTACGACTGAGCCAGTTTCCAATATACGTAAGTGTTTCATTAACTAATGCAAAGTGGGTTGGATAACTGGATTGTACATTTGATAGCCCCATGCATGCATCATTATGCAAAGTGAACAGGAATTATCAGTTCCAATTTATTAGTATCATTGTGAGGGTGTCTGCATGGATTTGAGTGTGTTTTAGATTTGATTAGGAGAGCCTGTTGCTGTGCCACTTCACACACATATGAAAAGGTTGCATGGAGTTGTTCCATGATTAGTCACTCATACCTGTCCCCAGCTTCCTGGCAGGTCTTCATGTCAGTCTCAAGCCTTGTCCATTTTTTTCTGCAGCAGATGTCATATATAATATTGTATGCCTTAAATGTTATGTATCATATATGTATGATCAGTGAAAGTTATGGTTTCATAATCATCATTAAATATGCATTATGAATTATGAATTATTTCCTGGTACAATTTAGTTTTTCATACAAATTAAATAAACAAACAGAGAGAGTTAAACATAACACTTTGTGGGATTACTTTTATGATTTGATCCACTGATAAATATGGTCGTGTCTCCTTAGCATTATCTCTTATTTCTGCCTATTTGGAATATCTTTATGCATGTTGCTTGGAAACGAGGCATTGCTGAGAAATGTACGTGCAATTACTAGTGGGCTTTGTGAATACATCTTCAGTGGGATGGGAGTCTCATAAAATATAACAGTAGGTAGATTATTTATAGCAGCCTTGCATCAAGGACATAGTCATCATTTCAGGACAAGCTGCATTCTTTTCTTAAACGTTTGATTTAATTTGTTTTTAATGCCATGTTAGGCATGGTAAGTTCAAGCTATTGTGAGTTGTTTTACCTTAGTCAAACAAGCGAGAAGGCACGGAATATGAAGTTTTACTCCTGTAGACAACTTCACAATAACGCTGTGTCAGAGACTGAATATAGGGAAGTGTCTTTGAACACTATGAGAAAAGCACTGAACTTACCACAATTGTCAAAAGCAGATAATAAACTATTACAAGGTTACATTTATCAATACTTCAAATAGTGGAAACTTTAATAGCATCATTCTGTGATGAGTGTGTTAAATTGTTTACAGCTGTCTCGGTATGTTTTATGCAAATAGTTAATGTATTTTTGATTAAACATAAATTACATCAAGTAACAGATCATTATCAGTACTCTAAACAAATCACTAATATGAAAAGTATATTGATTTTGAAACATATTTGGAAGCAATGTAAGACCTTTTAATTCATTCTTGTGGGGAACATTTTCACAGCGTTTCAATTGCGTCATCAGTGTGTCTACTATGTAGATAGTAAAGACATCTTTTGAAAAAGAGCACTGTTGCTAACTCCAAGACAGGTCAGTACAATTATGGCCTGGTTTTATAAGCCATGGTTGAATATGTTCTCAAAAACAAGGCCTCAATTCCCCAATCGCTGTAACCAGGTAGAAGACATTGCTGGAAACGAGATGCTGCATCTCATTGGATCGATCAGCTTAACAATCTTCTATAAAATAATAATCAGTAACCTCCAAACTCCTAGATCTGAATTCAATCAAAGTTTATGACAGTGCCATAATCATGCTTTAAAATGGCTGAGGCCACCATGGTTTTGATTAATCCAGGCCCTAGTCTATTTTTCTGTTATTGTAGTTCCTTCTTACAACCACTTGTTGCTTCTAATAACGCAAATGATTAGACGGACTACATCCAAGTATTTTTGGGAGATGAGAAAAATAATGTAAAGCTGTTTATGATCATCTAAATGTTTTTCTTTTTATTAAACTTTTGACCCCAAAGTATTTGCATTTGAATGTTTGAGCCTCAGTTAAATACATCCAGACAAGATGGCTTAGACAGGCTTTCTTCAGGTCTTTAAGGTCAGGTGTCACTTAAAACCTGATAAGCCTTTTTAAATAATATGAGTGAGGACGGAGGAAAATGCTGTAGGCAGATAACATTTGGTAAAATGTAATTGAAATACTTTTTTTTACAAAAGAAAACAAATCAGCAAGTTATCAAATTTAACATTTTCAAATGCTTTTGAGATATTTAAGGCACATAGTGAAAAGTCCCCAAAGTGTGTGCTTGTGGGGCGGGGGTGGGGTACATTAGCCAAAAGATTGGGGAATACATTAAGTAACAGGAAGCATTTCCTTACCCTGCTTGCACACCTGTCAATGTGATTACCATGACAATGGGAACTGGGACAGCTGACAAAGCAGAAGGCCCTGAGTTCCACTTCCGTCAGGACTACTACGGGTGTTGCTTGGAGACCAACACTGGCTTCTGATTGGGTGAGAGGCACCAGAGGTGGCACTCTCCCATCCCAAAACACAACTTCCATCTGCTGCGCATCTGGAGTGTTATACATAAACCCTATTGCAACATCTGAGAAGCCAGAAGAAGGCCTCAGCATGAAAACAAAATTGGATTCTCAGCACACTATTTTTAACAGACATATTTTTAAAAACCTTTAAAAGACAAACATAGCAATGGTTATAAATCCGTCCTAATGTAAATTAAAAAATAGGAATCATCAGCTTGTAACATGTACGTATGCAAAATTTGTTCACACTTCCTAAGTACTGTGTAAGTACACTACCCTTCAAAAAGTATTTGTACAGGGTAATGTGTATATAGGTATATGCATGGGAAAACATGCAAATAAATGCATAGTAAATACATATTATAGTGTCATCGCTAGACTTCTTCATTGTTGTCTGTTTGAAAGAAAAACAAACATAGGCTCTACGGTGCAGCTTATTTATATGAGTGTCCTATCAGTGGAAGCAAATACTGATTGTATTACATTATTTAGTAATTTATTGAAAACCAAGATTAGTTTCAGAGCCGGGGGTTTCTGACGGCAGTGCAATGACCTGCAAAGATTGACTGGAACAGTCTTGCTTTGAGACTCTCTATTTTTAGAATTGCTTTGCACTGTAATCCACTTCCTACATTTCCTGTAATCTTACAAACCCATTCGCATGAGCACACATAATAACAATGTGCAAGTCAAAATCCTGAGGCCCTCTGGATTTCCATTTGGTTACGTCAAGATCACAAGGTCATTTTTTCTTTACATGACTTAAATGAGAGTATGGCTTGTATTTCCCCCCTTTGGGCAAACAACCTGCCAATAGCTCCCTCAATATAGTATGTATTACTTGGGCACTTTACCCACGTTGGAAAATCAGGTCACTTGTTTGAGATAACCTTAACACACAAAGAAGCCTCTTATTAGAGGTTTAAACTAGAGTGGCATTTTTAGATCACCGCTGTTTAGGTCAACACTGTTAAGATAATGGAATAGGGACCACTTTGGTCAGTGTCTTCTGGGGACCTGTGTCTTAGGCCTGCTATTTAAAATGTATGTATTTGTGCACGGGTGTTTTAGGTTGGCAGGGAAAGGTTAATTGCCTTCCCTGCGAAATCAGCATGTGTCTGAGCCAGACTGAATGATTAACAAGCAATCAAGCTCAGGCACAACTGTAGAAAAGAGGCAGGAACCTCTCAATCAAGGTTGGGTTTTGTTCAGAGGAGGAGTGTAAGTTAAAGAGATAATCAAGGAAACAATTGCTACTTGTGCTGGCTTTAAACCAGCACGGTACTTGTTCGCTGTGTGTTGTCTGTTTGTTTTGGCCAACGTGCTGTTTTGTTTTGTTTAAACTATTTATTTAATAAACATGCGCCTCAGTACTTCACCTCACAGTACTTTTTAGGTTACAGTAAATAATTCCGATGTATTCCAAATAACCTCCAATGCCATGCATGAAATTCTGCCAGGACTTATTTCATCTGTTATGTTACTTTTATACTGTTCCTGCCTAAAATACACTCTTTTTTTCTGGGAGCATGGTAATTAATCTACACATACACACAACAAAGAAGCACACCCGACATATTATTGTAGGATAAGTAATAGGCTACGTATTAAAATAAATAAATACATTCATTAATAACAGGGAATCCAAGGCTGTCATTGTATCATGGCCAGGTGGACATAATCCTTTTTTTTTTTTTTTTAGGATATCTTGAAACAAAACTCCCTCTCTACAGCAGTTACCGCATATTGTAATATTTCTCAATGCTTGTTAAGGTTTAACTTAAGTGTTATATTACAGTACATGACTGAGTGATACCCCTTGCAGAGGGTACAACGCTATTTCCAGCTGCTTAGTTTGTTGTGAATTGGTTATATTTTATCAGTTATTTTTAAAGGCTTATTTTCTATTCATAAATGTATAGTGTACCGATATGTATCGATTTTAAAAGTATTTATGAAATTGTCTTTTTTTTTTTTTTTTTAAATGTTAATGTTTACACCCGGCTGAGCATAATGAGTACCTGCACTTTGTTGTTGAGAATTTCACCCCTGCGTTGACCTGTTACATTTACCTTCAGAGTAAGTTAAGATGCTCTGCTCACAATCCGTGTATATATTTTAATAAGGAAAGTAAGATACTTTGTGCCAAGTACACAATGAATATGTCTGTCAACTTTAAAAAAAAAACGGGATCGCCCTGAACGTCAGCCTATCTATTGTGTTGTAACAGCCTCTTCCACTACAAGCAAACAGACGCGTCTCTGGGCGTACTGGAGCTGATATCAGCAGCAGCCCGACCTCACTGTCGAAACAGACTCCTCCCCTCCCTTCAGCTGTACCCGTGAGCGACACTCCCAGAGACCAATCGACGAGGAGTTGCCCTTCTACTTTTAACCCTCTCTAAAATGGTAAGAGAAGAGGCGGGATTACTGTGGGCCTGGCACCGAGGGTTAGTTGGATGGTAAGCTTCGGTTGGGTTTTCTTGAGTTTTGTTTAACCGGATATTTTCTCTATGGATGTAAAATAATATTAATGAACAGCTTGAGTGTAAAATAATATGCCTGCACTGTACAGTATTGTATTTTGCAACAATAACACGTGTGGTGCAAGAGAGATCTAGCTCAGTTTTATCTGTAAATAAATCTGTTCAGAATTGTAAAAAAATAAAAAATAAGTCACGATAAGTTCCATATTTTTCATAGTGTAAATCATATGGCAGTCGCATTACCTAACAACTAACTGATGTTTGTTTGTTTTTTTTTGTCTCATTGCATTACAATAATAACCAACAAGTTTGATTTCTTGCATAGAAGAGTTGAAGCATACACTAGCCTGTTACTTTACAGTGCTACGAGTGCTGCTCGCTGCGTTCACGTCAGTTCCCGTATTATTTCAGCAGTTCCAACGTTCTGCTTCATTGTTAAAATGTTACTCTTTCGGCAAAAAAAGCTGTAAAAAATAAACGATAGCGTGCGTTTAACATGTAGTCGCACTTTAGCATTCTGCAGTTTGTTTGTTGTAGCACTGAGAGCAAGTACATTGATATCCGGGTCAGACACTTTAGGAGATACTAGTTTATTGCACAATATTGTACAATTTTTTTTTTAATTCCGTTTTTTCTCGCTCTTTTTAAATTCTTTATGGTGTGACACAGAGACGGAACTGCAATTCAAATTCCAGCAAGTTACAAGTCACACAGTGCCACTGGATTTAATTGCCTAAGTTTGTGAGTCTGACTGCAGTTTTCATCACTAGTGATCCCTTCTCACGTCTTAGTACTTTTTGGATAGTTCTGCTAAGAAGAATTTGAGAAAAAATAACAACGTTCTTGGGATCACGGAACTGTGGATTGCCTTGTGTTTATCAACATTATTGGATGAAATGGCTTAAAGAAACATGGTTCTGGTGAATGGATGATACAGAACCTGTCCAAACTGTTTCTGAGAGTAATTTATAACACATACCGGAATTCATTATGGATAACCTGCCACAAGCTACAGGTGGGGAGGACCCCAATAAAAACGCTAAAAGAAAATCGACTGAAGACGACAGTAAAAACAAACCTAAATTGGTAAGCATTATTATTATTATTATTATTATTATTATTATTATTATTATTATTATTATTATTATTATTATTATCATCATCACCAGTGGAACGAGTGGATGTCATTTTAACCCTACCACACCTATTTTCCTTTTGGTGGGGTTGTCATTAGTGACTAGTCCTGTTCATTATTTAGGGCGGCCTAGGTGTGGTTAAAAAAGGGATGGGTTATTTATACCTGTTTTGCTAAAACCTACTGCAAGAATAACAACCAAAATAACAGGTTACCATGAGATAAATATATGTATTAAAGTTTTTGAAAAACTCATTCATAAATAAAAAGTTAACGTGTGGGTAGTAGTGTTATTATCCACAGCACATGTCTCAGTGTTAAAAAATCAGGTGTAAAATTAAGTGCTAGATGACGTCAGTGTTTATTTAACAGCAGCTTCGTTTTATTTGTGTTAAGTGTTTTTTTAAGGGTGTGAACAAATACTGATGCAGAGTTTGACATTAGCTTGTAAGAAAGTGATATTGGGAAACAATCTTTTTACCTTTATTAATGATTTGTCAAACGTTTTTTTTTTCTTAATGTGGGATCTAAACTGGGGGGTGGGGGCACTTGATTTAAACTGGGTCAAAATTTCAACATAAACATTTCCAGTGAGTCTGTGTGTTCTGCATAGGTAGTCAAACATGGCAATACCTGTGTTCTGTCTGTATATCAGGACTTCTAAACTGAAAATGAGGTAGCCCCAGTGACTTTCCTCTCTAATCCTGTATTAGCTCCATGAAGCTTGCCATCCATGATAGAGTCTGGGGTTGCCAATGGAATTTGCATGGCTCACCCTGCACTACACACATTTTACTTACAGTTCCCGTTTGGACTAGTTATTATTTTAAGTACACTGTACTGGAATTTCATTACACATAGGCCAAGTAATTAAAGAGTAAATGGTGTGCCATTTTGAACTTACCCCACCTAGCATTTTATCCTGATGATCGCAGTCAATCTCATTCGCCCAACTTCACACAGTGTGCTCTGACTAGAGAATGGATATTTTGGGCTTTTTCTGTGGTGAGCAAAAGTCACATGACTTGAAGGACTGGTTTTGAACCCGGCTCTCTTTTTGAACCAAACAGAAGTGCAAAATGTTTAAGATTGTCTGTCTTATTAAAGAGCATTTTTAGACTGCCCCTTGAGTGAGTCAACAGTTGATACATTGTCTTAATGTAATTGTATGATGTCTGTAAATAGTTTTACATCACAGCCCAGGATGTGGACTGGCTGCCAGTTTCACTTCCTTGCCACATGCAAGAAGATGCGGCCAGGGTGTTTATTCAAATATCGTCAAGGCTATATATGGCCATTGGGACACATATTGGGGATAGTGCATCAGTTCCAGCTGGGGGATGGAGGTATAGTGCTAGCCAATGCTTTCAAATTCATTTTCTTTGCTAATATATCCCATTTATTAACACTGTTACAGGTCGCCTTTTTTGTGCTGTGAATGTTTTGGTACTTTTAATTCAGAATTTGCATATGGTTCAAATGCAAGCTGCATAACTGTTGCCTTCTGGCTTTGCTTTAGTGCACATGATGTGATTGGAGTAAGTTTGAACTACAACCCAAGAAGTGATTTAAGCACCGGGAAGCTTTGAGATATCTGCATATTCCAAATACATTAAAAAACAAACGACAGATCTTTCACAGTGGAAAAGAAGGCCCAGTTTTCATAGTGCTAATAGTTAATAAGACCTTGGTCAGGGCTAACACATATTCCATGTTGACATTCGGTTCTTCTTGTTGTATTCTGTTGTGATAATAACACTTGAATTATCCCTCTAAACGTGTGATCAGGTGCCTCATGTATTAAGAAATCTGCAACTTGATGTAAACTACATACGGTTTGTTCAGTGCTCTAATAACTGTATGCTGTATGGTGCGCTTCCTACATAATAAAGGGGTTTGATCATGTAAACTAGCCCAAAGAAATATTATTGCACATTCGCTTTGTTTAGTGCAGAAAATTATAGCTTACCCAAACCATTTTCACTTACCTGCGTATTAATTTGGCCTTTTGTTCCTTTTTGGAACTTGAAGTACTGATATTTGAGGGTCCACTCGTCTGAAAATATATTTACGCTCAAAACAGCCCTGTATGCTTTATTTGTAAACTGCCAAAGGGAAAGCAAACAGTTGGTATTTTAAAGGGAATATAAACATTCAATTAAACTCTGATTCAATAATGCACTGCATTTCCATCAGCAGTAAGCACTGCAACATAAATACAATGCAGCTAGTCTGGCCTTCAGGGAATTAATGAAATAATATGGTGAACAGTAACCCTATTACTTAATTGTAGAGTTACACTGTAACAGTGTGCATACTGTACACAGCAGCATTACAAAATGAATATACAATACGGGAGACTGCTTAATCAATTAAATCACACTAAGTGGGACAAATCATTTGGCTAAAATCCCTGTCTTATAAAAAGGGGGTCTAAATGTGAAGGTTCTTTTTATGTTTTCTCCCCGTTGGACCAAATAAGCTTGACTGATCAGTTTTTAGTAGCTAAAAGAATAATTGAATTCAGTTGGCTTTTTTCTGGTCACATTTTTGGCAACGTAACAAGTTGACTCACATGTACTGCTACAGACTTCTTGACACGCCTTAAAACCTTGTTATTTGTAATTTTGACAGCTTTTTCATTTTGAGTTGGTTAGGTATGGCTGCATGCTTTATGCACCACAGGAGGCCTTATTCACTGTTAAATGGAAGGGAGCTCCTCTTGCAACAAAACAGACCAGCGCATCGGGGGCAAGGTTTAAAACTGGTTTATAAAAAACAAGCAGTAGAGGAAGATGAAACAAAACAACACCAAAGAGAACGCTGGCGCTCGGCACACATTTAAAGCATGCCGTTTGGATGGCTCGGGATGCATGAAAAGATTCTGATGGATAACTTGCAACTTTAATATTGGGTTTGTCGAGTGTCTGCTTGTGTGGTTTTGACGATCATGACACAAGCTACACGTGAGATATTTTACACCCTGCAACTTTTTATTTCAGTTTGTTTCATTGCACTGCCTACTGTGAATGGTTCGAATCATTTTTTTTTAATTTACCTGACGAGGATAATATACAACTGAAGTATTTCACACTCTGTGACCTGTGTTAGATTTTATTTAAAAAAACAAAACAAAAACGTGACTTGCAAGACTTGCACAACATAAAAGCATCCGCACTCGTGATAATTTCACACTTTATATGAAGAGTTGATGTTCGTAGGTCTACTATTGATTATTCAGTGATGTTTAGTATTTATCATAAAAAAGCTAGTTTATCTCATCCTATCAGTTGCATTACACATGATGTTTGTTCTAACAGGAAGTATAAAATGGATTTTAAAACCTCAGTTATAACTCCTTTAACAATGATTCTGGATGAACTGCAGCTGGAACCTCATGCAACACTGCACTGAATGCTTCTTTCAGTGTTTACATACTGGAACTGAAAACATCTGGAAATCATGCCGGTCATTTCTGGAAGACCGAGGGTGTAGGAATGTTTTATATCAGCGACTTGCATCAATTCATTATTTGTTTTTAAACAAACTTGGTAACATTATTTTCCCAGGTCATCCCCTCATGGAGAAAAATGTGGTCATAGGTTAATAAAAGTTTACATGTTTTCTACCTTCACACACGTCCTCACAATTTGGGACAGGAGTTACACTGCAACCCCTTTCTGTATCACATGTGGTCTGTGTATCATCAACCACAGATGGAGGAAACACATCCCTAGAATTTGGTTCACTTGAGCTGGAGAACTGTGCCGCAAGGGTAGAGCTTGTTTTCAATATTCTCTCAAACACTTGGACGCTGGTGCCTTGCAGCCTCTTTACAGCCGCGATTGCTCACAGTGTGAGAGATGAGGAAGACTGTGTGTGAATCACTCTCTTACTGAGTTGCTCAATCGCTCCGAGCAGGAACACTGTCAGTGACAATGCTAAAGTTTAATGTGTTCACTCCTCCAAGAAAAAAAAAACAAAAAAAAAAAGATTCTGTTTGTGTTCCTGGCCAGACCTTTAATATCCGTGTAGAAGGAATGTTTTATTTACAAAAAGAACCACTCAGACATAAGCCAAATTATGTGGAGTCGGAAATTATGTGGAAGAAAAGACGCTCTGAATTGTTTATTATCAGTTTTAAAGATAGGAAAAATACTGTGCTAGGTAATCTCATAGGCATGTCCATACCCAGCAATTGGCAGTTATTTAACAATGAGGGAATGCAACTTCCTATTAGTAATCGCTGGCAATGCTTCATATACCTAGAAGACTAGATGTCGGATTGTGGTAAAACTTGCAAAGACCATATCATTTTGAATATCCAACCATTAGATAACCACATGGTAGGAAGTTATATACCTTCATTGTTCAGATCCAAAGGCATCCTTAATGTAAAAATGTATTTAGGCTCAGAGTCGCCTGATATATATTTTAAAAAGTTTAAAAGCCTTGTATTAAAACACCTTTTTGGGGAGCTACCCGCAGGCAAATATTCCTGTAGTAATGATGTTTGTTTTGACGTGATGCAGCGGCTGGGCCTGGATTCCCTAGATTCCAGAAATGCCATTTCAGATCTGAAAGGTTATCGGTGAAAACAGCTATTACCATTGTAACTTCTGGGGTAGATATATTAACACAGTGCAGTACAATAGTTGTTAGCATTTGTTTATTCACAGGGAAATTATTCAAAGAAACAATGCAGGTTTTTTATTTTATTATCAGTTGTGTAAAAATGTCTTTGTCCTTCTGGTTTTAATATTAATAAATACAGTAAGGGGGCATCCATGATATAATGGACAGAACAAATCCAGACTTTGGTAAAATTGTGAGTGTGTTTCATTTATTCACATTGAATTGAAATTCTCTATTCATTAGTGCATACCCCTGAATTGAAAACTTGAATGCTGATCAGCCTGGAGTGTCTTTAAAAACACTTCACTTCAGAAGCGGCCTTTAAAATAATATTGCATGTGGGACAGTAGTTTTGTGTTTTAACTTTGATCCATTCACGTCACCCTGCTCTGACGTGATACTTTACTGAAGTGCTGAATTCCTTGCAGCGCACTTGGGCAGCTCGTAGGTGTTTCTTTCATTTAGGATTAGTTTTAAAGAGCAAAGTGGTATTCTTCCTGTTGTTTAGGTTCACTGTGTATTGCATTCTGTTTCGGTCATCTCGTCCTGGTGACTTTAACATCCCTGTGGCTTCACTAGACCTCTCCAGAATCACAACCAACCTCCCAAGTGCATCTGGCACAACTAGGGAAACCATTCACCCGCCACTCTGCAAGTAATCTACCTTGTCTTGGTGCATTTGCTCTGTGAGGTATTTCTTCCATTCAGTAGAGGCAGAGTGTTGCAGGAGGACAGGTTAATGCTCTGGTGTACCAGATGTACTTGGAGGTTAGTCATAATTCTGAGAACTCTATTGTGGCCACATAGGTGCTTTAAACATTTGAGTTTAAACGGTCACCAGGATCCAATGACTGAAACCGAAAATGATAAAAATGGAATCTAAACAGCTCTTCAGCATTGTCCCATTAACTTGAGAACTAAGAAGGGAGTCGTCTCTCGGATAACAACAGCTATTGCAGCATGGGGTAACCAGGGAATAAAATGAGTTACTGTACTGTACCAGGCTTGATTTATGTGCAGTAAGGATTTGGGACTTCGAAGCTGAGAATTACATAACGGCTTGTATTTTTGTAATTTTTTTTAACTCCAAATTGAAAACATCCCACTCTTATCTCTGTCTGTGATCGGAAAACCCTTTCAGGTCGCACTTGTTCTCATAGAGTTTGAATCCGAGACAGAAAACAAAAACAAAAAGCCTGAAGTGAACTGAAATCTTTACAATGCAAAACTCAGTTAGGTTTGTTTCCCCAGCAACTGCACACAATGTTCATTGTGGGAGTCTCTACTAATTTATTATAATCTGTGTGTTTGTGTTTCAGTACCCCCCCCCCCCCTCACACATACATACATACATACATACATGCATGCATAAAGTTACATACATTTTACAAAAATTACAATACGCCTAGACTAAATGTCGGTTTCACCTCTCCTCGTACTACCCAAGACGCATGTTCTAGACAAATGACGTTACAGTGAATGTTTTGAATGAGGATAGAATACCTTACTATCTGTTTCAGTTCACATTTAGTCAGTTTCACTAGTTTTAAAAAGAGAGTTTATTACACAGCGTTCCCCTTTACTGTAAAAATGCAATTTAAAGGAGAGAATTATATTGCATAATTACAAATAAAAAATATCTTTCTAATTCTGTAAGAAGTCTGACATTTTAAAGAATATAATTGTTGTGTTCTGCTATTAGGTAGCAGTCCGAGCTGCATTCATGCAAACCGTTATTAAGCTTTGTTGAAAATGCCCCATCATTTTAATAGCCCAGAGCAAGGGATGCAATATCAAACGGGTGTGATTAAAGAAACTGAATAGTGCATATTTTTAAACCTTAAAATAAATAGGGGCAATCGTATATTAGTGTGACTCTAAAGTTATGTGCACTAGTGCACAAACAACCTTCTGTCACCTGCTCCATACACCTGCATATCCAAGACTGAAAAAAATATATAACAAAAGTGAGGAGTCTTTGGGCTGTCCTGGGGAACAGACTTGCATATTCAAAACTTGTATATTGGCAGCCCATTTCCTGTCTGTCTAAGGATACCGGACTGACTGATGTTACCTTGCATGCAATTGCATCTGCCCCAGAAGAGCTTGTCTTACTGTGGCTTTGTTCTCACGGCAGCATCTTTCTAAATATGAAAGTGCATGCCAGGAAGCTGATAATGAATCATTGCAAGTTAAACGATACATGTCTACCACAATGACTGCTAAATGCAACTGTGACTTTAAGAAACTTTTCAATTGGTTCTATGTCCTTAATGCAATAAACACATTTATTTTTTTAGGAGAAGTTGTTTATTGCATGTGGGACTTGCAGTACTGGGGAGACAGATTGGTGCTGAAGGTTGGGTCTTAATCTGCTGTTTATTAAATAATTGACAAGACGCACACCTGCTGTACTTTTCACCAAGGACAACTAGGTGACTTCTTATCTCTTATCTTATTTCTATTCATGCATGGCCTTTTCATAACTAAACCTGTGAAAATGCATAATTAGTCCAGCTCTTTTAAGGGTAGTAAATGATTTAGAAGAAGTGTGCTCTTATTAATATTATATTTGGGAGGTTTGTTTCTCTGTGTCTTAGCCTGGAGCCTGGAATATGCATTGTTTTTTTAAAGCAACTGTTTCTAAGACTGTGCGTCATGATCTAAAATTTAGAGAGTGGCTATTCACTGTTCTTTTAAATGAATGCATGTACTGTATTTCTGCCAACTTAGACAGGGTCTGCTGCTGAATGAGGAACATTTTATGCCTCACACCTGTTGCTGACTGACTTTGCTGGAATTGGTCGCTGATGTGTTCTACAGATACTGGTATTGTCATTTAAGATTCTGGATGATTCAACTTGGCGTTGAGTGTGTTCTTTCCACTGGGTGGAGGTGGATAAGGGCCCATTGGATAGTAAATATTTTAGGTGTTGTTTTGGTTAGGTAGTTTTTTTTTCCCCTCAATGACATTTCTTAACAATGTATGTACTGTACATCCCCAAACTGCCTGTATCTACTCTCTACTGTTTTCTGAAAATCCATTGTGTATTTCATAATGTGCAAAACCTAAAAGTCAGTGACGAGTGTCTAGTTGCATACATTTGAAACAAACATCTATATTCAAAAAATAAAACATTGTTTACTTAAGCAATTGAATCCTGATTAGAGATCAATACCACCTGGCAGTTGACCACATCAAAGTTAAGAGCCAGAGCCACAGGTAAGAGCGTTACAAATAGACATTATCAAGTGCCAAGGTAATGCTCAATAATCAGGCTTTTATTGCAATAAGAAACTGTTAAACATAATTGTAAATATGCACCAGATATTAGTAAATGTGTGTGTTAATTAAAAGATTTGAAATAGGTCACATTTTGAAATAGTTTGACTAGTCAGTGTGCATTAGAGTTCTTTGCCAGGTACTGTAGCTCATTCACCTAGGCCTAAATGAGGGAATAGAAATGGTCATAAATCAATAAATATTAAGACAGTCTAGACAAACTTGTTGCTGTCCCCTGCGCAGATAGCACTTCTCACAATCCAAACTGCACTAGTGTCTCCTGCTCACGAAAAGGACAAATTTAATCTGTAAATACGATTTAAATGACATGAACATAGATGTTTTTCAGTGAGTCAAGGTAATCCAAGTAACGGAAGCAATGCTGTTCTGTATCACTGTTGCATACAGACAAAAATATATCTGTTGAATGCACCTATTGGAGTATGGAACAGAACTCAAAGGTCACAATGTCATGACAACACAGCCTTAAACAAACTCAAAGACTAACAAGCTGTTTATTTTGCTCTACGTCCTTTCAAGACTGATTGACTACTTTCACCCTTATTAATCCTCAAACAAAAGCAATTCAATCTAATCACCACACAAATGTTGACCAGTGCGCACACATGAAGAGATCTGTTGGTTAAAAATATAGCAGGTTTGGAGTCTATGATAAGTTTAGGGGTGGAGTTGTACAAATTCAAGACAGTTATCGAGTTCACCATGTAGTGTGACAGACAGAAGGACATGGTCAGTGTGTGAATAAGGACCATTGAAACACCTAGATGCAGAGAAAGAACATGGCCCCAGTGGAAAGAGACCAACCAAAGGGTGCGTTTTGGGTGGTCTTGTGAAGTTATCTGGAGAATCATCTCTGTTTCTAAATATCTGCCAAGTGATTATTAAAGACAGCTTGTTCTCATCTTGGCTCTAATTAATAGAATGAACGTCTGTTGGAGACTCCAGTGTCGAATCTGTGAATACATGTGGTTCACACTTTTAATTAAAACCAATAGCCTCCTAATGATTTATAATTAAAGCAGACAAATGCAATAATTAGTCCTGTAACAAGAGCCAAACACAATCAGCAACGGGACCTGGGAGACAGGATCAAGTTCATTTTTCTAGCCTGTTTAGATTTTCTTTCCAAGGTTATCTCAGGGTTGATGTTTTAATAATAAAATGTATTCCTGAGCTCTGTATCCGAAGAGAAGTAAACTTTCTGAAGTATGTAAACTCTGAAACTACGGGTGAGTATGCATATGTTTCACACATCAGGTCAGAAGGTTACACAGTACACTGTACTGGTAAAAAGCCGCTGGATATACAGTGCTATCAGTAAAAGGTTGTGCATAATTCTTGTATGGTCCC